>NC_090646.1:189751702-190084702 GCF_040937935.1 Hyperolius riggenbachi | reverse complement strand
AGATAGATAGATAGATAGATAGATAGATAGGTAGGTAGGTAGGTAGGTAGGTAGGTAGGTAGGTAGGTAGGTAGATAGATAGATAGATAGATAGATAGATAGATAGATAGATAGATAGATAGATAGATAACGAACACACACAGACACACCACACACACTCAGTTATGTCATGATCAGTGTGTCAGGTGTTACATCTTATTCTTCCCTAAATAATCCAGAAAGACACACGTATATACTTACAATCCACACTTTACTTCATGCTCTGTGCATTGTCGATTATAGCTAAAAGCTCTCTGAAGCTATACATACTTTTTTAAATTTACCAATTCAAATACTCTATTTTACAATAAGTGTTACAACTGTGTTTGTAAGTACAGTATTGTGTCCATGTATTACATTATTGGCAAATATATTTACCAAGGCCACCCTGGTGTTGGTCATGGTGTCCCAGGTGCTCTCCAAAACTTGGGGCTTTTCTTGCAACCTCTGTGATTGTATGCTGCTGTTTGTCTATCAATCTCTGGCACTTTTCCAATACAATTGTCCCACCTACTTAGTTTAGTTTAGGATACACCTCAATGCATTACAGTTTCAAACTAACACAAAACTGAATAGAGAAACTGTGTAAGAAGTACTCGTGGGGTGTACATACCTCAGACTGTGGACCACTGATCTTCTCCACATCCCTAAGCTCAGTTAGCCCTGCTCTCAGTTCCAGCAGCACAGCATATTCTTCTCTGTCTCCACAAGTATATAAGAACAAAGGGGAAGAAGTATTCCACCTATGTGCCCAGTCTGTGACTTCAGCTTCTGAGCTCTTGGATGGCTGTCATCTGTGGAATGGGAACTTGGAAACTCACCACCAGGTTAGAACTCTCTCAGGATCAGGAAGAGGAGCGCATCGATGACAAAAGCGTGATGAGCTTATTATATCACTTATACAGAGGCCTCTATGAAGTTCCGTCTCATAGAGATCATTTTAATCGTTCATTTCATGCTGTAGAAATAACTAATTTAAACTCATGCAAATATCTGGTATTCATGAGAGTGAGACACAAAGCGAAAGCCAATTTTGGTAGCAAAGCACTGATCAACCAGCACGTTCTGTGAACTTCTGCAAGTTAGATTTAACATGTTTAAATCAACCTTCTGACAATGTACCTGCATCAGTTTAGCTCTCAGCTATTTCTAACACACCAGCTAAAGTTAAGTCAATTATTTCAGCAGTTTCCACGATTTCATGAATTTATTATAGCGCCGTATTTACCTCACAGAACAGTGACAAGAGTTTAGCATTTTGGAGATCTGTTGTCACTTGCTATTAAGATCAAGATTAATGCAAATTGACGATAAGCGTTCCCCAATTCTCCCATGCGACAGAATACATTAAAACATGATTTCAGCTAGTAATTAAGCCCAGGAAAAGCGATGTGCATTCTGTTGTCTCCCAAAATGGAGAGAAGTAGGTTGTAAAATCGTCTGCAAGGGTCCTGGGCTGCAGATTATTGATTGGGGGACATACTGCTTGTGGACTTCACAAAATTCCTTGTTGAATTGCCTCCCGATTAAAACCTTATGAAACTGGGGACTTGCCTCAACTTCTGTACACAATTCTAATTAAAGTGGACCTGAACTTCAGAGATGTTAGCCTGTCTAATTCCCCCTCATCCATGACTAATCACCACTGTAATTTGATCTCTCAGTTGTGTCAGCTCAAGAGTCTCCTCTGCTACAGCAGATCAGCTAATTTGTAGACACAGGATTGTTAACCCTATGTCTGATTCCATGAAAGCAAGAAGTAGACAAACTGCAGATGTATTGCAGGATTAGTATCAGCTGTAACAAAGAAATGTTTTTCTTTAAAGTTTATTATGCTGTTGTTTATCTTTTAGAGCTGAACGGAACTTCTGCGCTCAGGTCCACTTCAGTGAAGTGTAATGTGGGGTGATCCTCTTAATGAGGAGGTCTGTGTTTAGTTTACTTTCCCAATTATTTTCACACCATCCAAGTGTATGAAGTTATAGGTTGTCTGTAATAAGCTATATATCTAACCTGTGAGGATAAGGAACTGGTCCTCACTGGATCTGTGATCAGAACATACAGCTTGCTAATGGAAAAGATGTGTGTTGTAGAGTTCAAAAATAATAAATAAAATAGTATAAAACAGACACCAAGGGCGCATAAGCTAATAACCAGTAATAAGAATCACAACATTTTTGAAATATAAAAACTCAGTGACTCAGAAATTAGGATATGAAATAAAGTGTTTACTTGAAACATTAAGTCACCTGCAGCAGGACTGTAAAAAAACAGGTCTGTGCCCCTGATTAGTTTTTTTTAATGTGGGGTTCACTTCACTGCCCCTTTTTAGCAAAGCACCCCCCCCCCCCCCCTTCCTTTTTTTATTTGTATCTTGATGGTGATTGTAATTAATTAGTCACTTGATAAAGAGAAAGTGTATTACCTTTAAACCTCCAATCAATGTGCAGGTGGCTGGCTGCCTGTGTTAATTCCTCTGCACATTACTGGTTGTTTGAAGTAAAGAGTAGACACACTGTTAGCCAATAAATTGTATTATCCTGATTCAAAACTTCTGTTTTTTCCCATAATACAGCCATCCATGAGTCTCTGTACCATAGCCAGTGCTACCAGAAATAGTAGATAATAACCCTCAAAGACCAGAGTTTAAAAGTTATTAGATATAAAATAATACAGCTCTTTACCTTACCTGTGTACAGTTTAGGTAGTCCTCCAACAACCAGACAAGTAACTGAGTCTAACCCAATAAGAATTCGGTACTTCAGATAAGTCCATACAATCCTTCCGGCACTAGCTATAGATGCTGCCACAACCTGGATGATGATGCTGCTGGTACTCTGTGCACTATACAGTCTGCCTGGCTGACATTACTGCCATAGCTTCCCTATGTGAACAGCAAGGAGGATTTACTGCAGGCACATGCAATGCTGCGCCTTCTGTAATCATTACAGCGGAGAATGTCCCTTGAAGAGTAGGCAAATTGCACAAACCTCGTTAATTAGAACATAATTTAAAGTTTGAACCATTATCACTGACAATGCAGTCTAATTAACGCGACTCTGTTAATCTGCCTCTTACATGAGCACAGAGGGTTTTCATCAACTTAAAGAGCTAGTCTATATGATGGACTAGGCTGGCAGTCATTAATAAAAGATCTCTCCGGAATTGATGGCGTGCACGCCAAGTATTGAGACTAGTGTCTCTCATTCTGCAGCACTATTATGAAAACTAATAAATTCGTCAAGGCGAATTAAGCATACAAATCAGATGAGGCATAACAGATTACATATTGAAGTGCTGTGTCTCCCCAGCCTAAATGAAATTTCAATCTAATAATTCCTTCCTGGCCCGGCCATAATTTGCTTAGAGATGTTGTTGTACGTGGTGCACAGCGCTATTCGCACCATAATTAAATGATCCTCAAGCTCTTAACTTTGATTTATTTCATTTCGACGAGATGGCGACAGTGAGGGCTGCACAATGCAATTTTGGGATTTTTTCTGTTGAAAAAAAAAAATCACCCCTTTCTGGTAAGACTATAAACAGAGAGGCAAGTATGGCTATTCATAGAAAAGGGAGGCTTTATTGAAAGATAAAAAAGCAGAGTTGACTTTGTGGCATTGTCGTTCCTGCCACTGTATAGCCAATACTCTATCATTTACCTGATTAATAATGGTGGCCACTAATGATCCAATCTTTTTCATCCAATCTTACCATTTCTATGTAATATAAGGTAACTGCCTGAATTATCCATTCAGTATATTCACTCACTTTACCTGTATACTAGATAGATTTGGTAAAATTGGATGAAAACGATTGGATCATTAGTGACCATCTTTAGTATGATCACAGCCATGCCATTATAACTTGCAGTGTGGGGGGCATGGCCTGGCCAATAATAAGGTGGATGTGATGGACTTGCTAGTGGGTTGGGACTGTGGCTGGCCAGACTGAAGCAGCAGTTACCACACAGCAGTGCAATGTATTTGGTGGCAGTTGGGTTAATGACAGCAATCACGTCACATCACTGAATATAGCTGCAATTAATGATGCCTCGCTGTAGATGGGTCTCAGGGTGGCTTTAGTGACTTTAAATACAAGTAGCTAATCTAAAAATAGAAGTTTGTACAAGGAGGAGGCTGTTCTGAAATCAAGCGTGAGATTTATTTTTTTCTTTTAGAAAGGGGGGGACTGAGGACTCATGAGCCCAGCCTGGTGACTTAATGTGTGGCTGCAGGGTACAGTGATCAGGCATGAGACCAGAGCTTAATCACCATGTAGAACAAAGCTTATGCCTTGCATCGCCCTCTGTGATACAATATACTGGCAAAGGAACACAAGACTTATGCAAAAAATGTAAGGATCGGTGATTGTGAAAGTAAGTTGAAGGTAAATGATTGGAGACAACACAGTGACAAGGGGAGGGAGGCTAGAAAATACACACATCTATTGTGAGACTCCCAGAGACTACAGTGTCTATCCATCACAAGCACACACATACACAGGCGCACACACAAGGCTATCCAATCACAGATGAGCTCTGAAGCCATGGGAGAGAGAGGCTGGATGTGCCTTGCATCCAGCCCACACTGATACCTCCTCTTCTCACTGACTACCTGACAGGCCAAGGTGTAGAGCAGTGGCACCAGCATCAGGAGCAGCATCCATCTAGCACAGAGCAGAGGGTCTCCCGGGAGGCAAAGGGACCGCTAGGGATTGATAGGCATAGCACACAGGGGACACTTGAGGCTGGAGTACTGAGTTCCTGAGGAGCATGGAGGCATGGCAGGATCCAGCAGTCATGTGAGGGGACCCCGCACACCTGGCCTGGGACACATGGCTGCAGCACTACTCTAATAAGCCAGCACTCCCCACTGCTTGGGCTGTGTTAGGGGATCGGCCACTGAGAGCAGACTGAATCACTAAGTGCCACGAAATCAGTTTTTAAGGGTATCAAACATTAACTGCTGGAGAGAGGGAGACCCTGGATGGGAGGAGTAAGGAAAATATTAGAAGATCTTGTATTTACTCTCTAGGGGGGAGGAGGGGGATAGGCAAAGCCACGCTGCTCATAGGGACATTCTCAGAGACAAAACTGGGTCCTTCCAGGCTGGGAGTGAGAGAGGACAGGAGGAGGCTGCTGCTCACAAGCTCCTAGCTGGCTCCAAACCGCGGCAGATTTGAAGAAGCTATCCCCAGCCTGAGCCTGTCAGTGATCCGGAGGGTGTCTGCTGCCAGCACTCCTCACCGCAATCATGATGATGATGTCCCTGAACAGCAAGCAGCCCTTCAGCATGGCTCACAGCAGCCTGCAGGACGAGGCCAAGTACTCTGCCCTGCACTCTTCCTCCCCGCACTCGTCGTCCTCGGCCACCAGCTCTGCCAGTGTCACCAGTGTGAGGAGCAGCACCGGCGGAGGGAGCAGCAGCTCGGAGGCGATGAGAAGAGCCTGTCTCCCAACCCCACCGGTATGTACTCTGCATAATCACCGCTCTAAGGCACATCTTGACAGCCCCCTTTATCTGCTTGATGTTTTTTTCATGTCTGCACAGCAAATCACCCAACACATCCAATGCTTCCCCCCTCTCTCTCTCTCCCTCTCTCTTTTGCCTCAACTTATGTATTCAGCCGGTCTTGCCTTTCATATTAATTTTTATGACCTGGGATGTTGCATGTACCTTGTGTTGTGTGTGTCTAGGCGTGTGTTCAGCCTTTCCCTCTGTAGCAGGATTTTTTAACATTCTGGAAAAGTTTTAATCGGTGAATTCCCAGCAGACAGTAATGTGTGCTTTCTATTTGACATTGCAGAGCAATATATTTGGAGGTCTGGATGAGAGTTTGCTGGCCCGCGCTGAAGCTCTGGCTGCTGTGGATATAGCGTCTCAGTGCAAGAGCCAACACCACCACCACCACCACACTCCCCACCACAGCCCCTTCAAGCCGGACGCTACCTACCACACCATGAACACCATCCCTTGTACCTCTGCCTCCTCGTCCTCCTCAGTGCCCATCTCCCACCCGTCTGGAGTGGCCGGCTCACACCATCACCACCACCACCACCATCACCACCACCAGCCTCTGGAAGGAGAACTTCTAGACCACATCACTCCAGGACTAACACTTGGGGCCATGACAGGACCAGATGGCTCGGTGGTGTCCACTCCAGCGCACCCTCACATGTCCAGCATGAATCCTATGCACCAAGCGGCGCTCAGCATGGCACATGCCCACGGGCTACCATCCCACATGGGATGCATGAGTGATGTGGACGCCGATCCACGGGACTTGGAAGCCTTTGCTGAGCGCTTCAAGCAGAGGAGGATCAAGCTCGGGGTGACCCAGGCAGATGTTGGATCCGCTCTTGCCAACCTCAAGATCCCTGGGGTGGGTTCCCTCAGCCAGAGCACCATCTGTAGGTTCGAGTCCCTCACCCTATCCCACAACAACATGATCGCCCTCAAGCCTATCCTGCAAGCCTGGCTGGAGGAGGCAGAGAAGTCTCATCGGGAGAAGCTCACCAAGCCTGAACTCTTCAACGGTGCTGAGAAGAAGAGGAAACGGACCTCTATAGCCGCCCCAGAGAAGCGCTCCCTGGAAGCCTATTTCTCCATCCAGCCCCGACCCTCTTCAGAAAAGATAGCTGCCATCGCCGAAAAGCTCGACTTAAAAAAGAACGTTGTCCGGGTCTGGTTTTGTAACCAGAGGCAAAAACAGAAAAGGATGAAATACTCGGCTGGAATATAGACTGCTTGGGATTTTACCGCATTTTCTAAAAGAACACTGCAAATTTTAATGTTTTTAAATATATAAATACCTATATATATATATATGTCTAATACCTACATCTCTATCAGCAGAAAAAGGATCACCGTTACTTTTCCATGCCCCCTCTTCCCCCTGCCCCCTTCTTTGTCCAGAACATTGACTGTTCTATTGCTGAATCCAGATCAGTTTTATTGGATCAGGACTGCACAAGTAAGAAACGTTTTATTATTTGCCCGGTTTAAATGACAAATATTTTTTAAAGAAAATAAGGATGACGGGAAATAAGTGACTACTAAAAAGATTTACTGGGGACTCTTTCTGCAAAGTCTTGTTTCAGGTGGATTTTGTGTTGCTCTAAGACAGTTACGTTTATTCCAGCGTCTACTTGATATATTAGATATAAATATATATATACACATATACATTATATTTTTAACGTGATGATAAGTATACTTGCTCCTGTTGTGATGCTGGGTTTACATACGAGTGGTGTTCGCTCTAGATACAATCTCACTGATGTTTGTCACACCAACCTTTATTTCATTTACAATCCACTGCTTCCTTGCAACAACAACAACAACAAAAACAGAACCAAAAAAAAAAGTTTAACTGGTTATGTGTTTTTAAATAGCGGGTTCGAGGTTATCTCTAGATCGAGGGACACTAAGGTGTTTTTTCCCTAAGCACACCAATCACACGTTTGTAATGAAAAGTACTAAAAAGATTAAAAAGTTGCAGAAATTGATACACGTCCTATTCGAACATCTGTACATTTCCATAGACAAATCTCTCAATCCTTGATTTACAGTGACAATAAAGGCCACTAATAATCATGTGGCTTTGTCTGGCCCTCCTATGCGATGATCTTGATACTTGAATGATGTTAGATATTCTTACATATTTAATGGGGATCCCTAGACACAACCGAGACAGGCTTATAAGCTATGAGTCTCTCATCTTCTTTGTCATGTACAGACCTGTAAATATTGGTCTACCTAATTCTGTGCCAATATTACCTTCTCTCTACCCCCCCCCCCCCATTCTAGAGGGGGCTGCATACACTCTCAGAATACCGGGTTCGTAGTGTAAATATTTGATTTCAAAGTCTCACACCGAAACCTATTATACATATGTTCTGACAGATTTTTCTGTATTGCTGTTTCTGAGATCATTTCAGGTCTTTTTGTCCCGTAAAAGATTGGTTTTAGTTGTTTTGCTAATAATAGACGTTTTTATTTATTATGGTAATGTATTAAGTTATTCCGAATGTTGTGGACAAGTATTTCATTAAAATACAAGGTTTTGACAGATGCTTGGCGAATAGTTCTTATTTCTCCAGAATGTATGAGCTTGATCTATTTCTATCAATAAATACACTGATTTGGCACAGAGGGTGATGTGTATACTGACCCAGGGAACCTACAGATTCACCTAAAACGCTGAGTTGAATTATTATTATTTTTTAAATTATTATTATTCTCCTCCAGATGAGTGGTTGAGTTACACATCATTTCACTGGGCCAGCTAATAAAATGATTACGGTTTTAGTAAACCACACCCCCAGTTCAATGTAATGCCTACACAATTCTATACACTATTTTATACAGATTATAATTTAGTTACATCTGAAATAAATATCTGCATGTATAGTGCTCGGGTTTAAAAAATACGACCAACTTGGCTTGATATGGATTTTACATTATGTTGTCTTGTCATAATAATGTAAATAATGATGTGATCGATAGGATGTTATTGTAAAGAATATGCATCATACTAATGGTGGTGTCGGTTGGGATCTCTAGAGTATCTCTCAGTCCCAACGCAGAAAGTTGTGCTCACAGTAAAGCAGTGTTTGGTGGGACCCCCACTGACCTAATTTACATCACTCCGGGCTTATTCCCAGCCTGCAGCCCCAGGTACGCCGATAATGCAGTTATAAAAATCTATTTGAGAATTCCAAGAGACCTGTATATTATAAATATCGATCTGGCTATCACTTGTGGCCACTGTAGGAAGTTATCAGTGCATTAAAGATGCAGTGTCAGCTGGTTGTGCTGTCTACTGAATTGGGCTTAAAATAACAACACCACCACCACCACAGTCAAACATTTGCCTGTAGAGCAAGACAGTCTCTTGGGTGATGTGCTATACGACAGCCTTAAAGCAAAGACAATTGTCAGAACTAATTTACAAAGAAGATGCTGGAGAGAAATCTTAACAGGGTTTCGTTATTTTTTGTTTATACCTCACATGGGTTTAATTAAAACAAAGATCAACTTTTAGGTTACGCAGAATAATATTAAGCTTGATCAAAACAAAAAGATGCTCTTATAATTGGAAGGACTGGCAAGCATAGTGTGGCAAAGGGTATGCGATAAAGCCCTGCTCGTCTTTTTCACTGAGAGGCGTTTGCGGTTCAGCACTGTGGCATTTCAGCACCATGGAGGTTCAGCACCATGGCCAGCTCTCTCTATTGCTGCCCAGCCTATTACACTAATTGATGTGACTGTATCCCATGATGGAATGTAACAAGGACGCTGCACTACGTGCATTACATTACTCCTCTGTTATTATTGTATATCCACAGCTCTTTGTCCAGCTATCCACATCTTTGTATGATGAAACAAATACAATATATGGGAAATGAATAACCATATTAGCATATACGCACTGTAACACTCATCCACTGATGATTGTATCTGCGTCCAGTTGTGATTGGTCTCTGTGTTGTTGTTGTTTCTTGTGGTTTGTATGTGTGGACGTTGGCACACGTGTCTGGCTTGTGAGGGGTGGCCTTTTATGTTAATTAAAGGGCTGTGACTATAAACGGAGCCAGAGGAAGTTAATGTGATTTATGACCGTCCTGTTTCCTCCACTTCCTACACCCAAGCCTTATCCTCCTCCTAACTTCAATAACTGATCATACAATGCAGAGCACTTCCACTAACCTCATCCAATAACTCTTCAATGTAAAAAATAATTACACCCCAGGTCATTTCAGGTGTAAGCGCATTGTCACCTGTTGATCAAATCATTTGGCAATAGTTTGATAATACAACGAGCAGATGTACATTGCATTTATTTTTGTATTTATTGTTGTGCAGTATTTTAAAATACTAAATTATGTATTATCCTTTCAATAGTTAAAACAAAACAAAACAAAAAACTTTTCGTCGTTGTTTGTGCGGTGGAGTTTCCCCCTAAGCTGATTTGCAGCATGCTGTTGTCAGGCGGGAGATTATTAGCCCGTTGGAGTGCCAGAGATTTAGACCCTCTCCCTGCAGATGAACTATACGCTAAAGCACTTTTACGAGCGAATTAATAAATTACACAGTGAATTATGAAATCCAGATAATTACAGAGAATAAGTAAGTAATCATTAGTTATCTCTACTAATTAGCGCGGGTCACAATGAGCTGGAGTGTGAAATCCTCCTCGGGAATTGAAATTAACTTTGCAGAGTGAGTTTTCTCTGCTTGACATCTCCAGTCTAGAGGCACATGGCAGCTCCCTGGTGGGACCCGATTCCTATTTAACTTTGAGAAGCTGCAAGTACAATTATGTGGCATATGATAACAGGGCCTTGCTACAGAAAAAAGCACATTGTGCACTTTGCCTTCACAGTATGTTCAATCAAATGGAGAAATTCAGGCAAATATCTAAACGCACATTCATTCCAATTTTTTATATTAGCTTTATAACTATAGGGGAAGTGTGCTTCATCTCTCCAAGCCTCAAATCATATTATTAATAATAATAATAATAATAATATAGAAATGTATATGTTGTTAGAGCTTATATTGTTCGACTCATATAAAGAATAGCCCAAGCAGTAGTAATCGATATTCCTTTTCATATGCTCCTGTAGATACCTTATTTTCATTTGCAATTAGGGAGACACGTTCACTCTCCCTCCCCTCCCCCTCTCCCCCCCCCCCCCCCCCCCCCCCTCAGCAGTCTGGGATGTTGATAAAAAATTAATGAGGCTTGGGGTTGGCTGAGCATCGTCTGGGGACCCCAGGATGGAATATTTTTAACTGTACATTTACAGCCAGTGAAAGACAGCCTCTGCTTTTAATCTCGAATTAGAAAACCGCGGTAATAAAGTGACACGCGATACACTTCAGTGTCCCCTTTTTTTGTATCAGATGCCAATGTTGTTGTGTTGTGATGTAGACTTAACACTTGTGTGGACCACGCTGCAGAACTTCACGTATATTCTAATTATGAAATCGTTAATAATAGATAGCCATGATAGCATGCATCAAGCTTCTGCGTTAGAGGTTTCTTCTTTTTTTTTCCTAAACAGGACTAATGTAATATTAATTGGTCGTAAGCCTATAAAACAGGCTGTTTTCCACGAATTAATCGATGATGCTTGGATGTAGCGGCTCTAATTCTACCTCCTATTCCGCTGCTGTGTAGGTGAGTACTGAGTGACCACCAGCACCACTGTGCTATGTGCAAGGTGGGGGAGGGGGGGGGGACACAATATATGGAGAGGGCAGGAAAAAGAGCTTTCCGTGTCACATGCAGAAAAAAGATAAGGCATATATCCACTGACACTGAAAGCACATTCACTTAAAAAAATAAATAACTGTGGCACACTGTATTACACAGTTACTGATTACAGCAGGTTTCAGGTTGTTGAAGTCAATCAATGAATGATGAACTTTTGTTTGTAGTTGGCACTAGCTGTACACACTTACTGTTTGCGTTTAGGGCTAAACATGGGCAATTAAAGTGTACCTGAACAGAAGGAAAACAGAGAGAAATCAATGCACCCCCTGTATGTATTTAGAGAGTTTAGACAGTCTAAACCCCCCCCCCCCTTCTGTGTCTAATCACAAATTGTAATTTTAACTCTCCCATCAGATAATCTAATTTGAAAGCACAGGGTGTTAACAATATGTCTGCTTCCATGAAAGCAGGAAGTAGACACTGCAGATTTATTGTAGGATTTCTATTAGCTGTAACAAAGAAATGTTTTTCTTCAAAAGTTATTATGCTGTTGTGTATCTTTTAGAGCACAGAGGAAGTTCTGAGTCCAGGTCCACTTTAAAGGGCAATACTTAAAGGACACCAGAACTGAGAGGTATAGGAAGGCCGACATATTTATTCTCTGTTAAACAATACCAGTTGCCTGGCAGTCCTGCTGATATATTTGGCTGCAGTAGTGTTTGAATAACATCCTGAAACAAGCATGCCACTAATCTTGTCAGATTTTTGTCAGGGACATCTAATCTGCATGCATGTTCAGGGTCCATGGCTAAATGCATTAGAGGCAGGGGATCAGCAGGACAGCCAGGCAACTAGTATTGTCTATCATTAAATAAATATGTCAGCCTCCATATCCCTCTTGTTTCAGAGTCCCTTTAATACTGGTAGAAAAATGAGTAGATTTATCTAGTATTGGAACTATTAGCTTAGCCTGTACTCCCTTTTTCTTCAGGGGAATTTAAACCAGACCCTTTTTGAAAGGCTACATTTGGAGCACAGTATTATTCTGTAGTGTGACAATAAAACAAATATGGTGCGTGGTAAAAAACAATTTTTTCCCTCAGAAATGTAATTCTTGCCAGGATAAGAATTCTCTCTGGAATTTCACATGTGACGTATAACATTTCTCTGTGACTGTTTGTGTTAGTTTATATAATGAGGGAGTCAGAGGTGGAACAGTGCTGGAGTAGAGAAGGGGAGGTGACCAGACAGGACTGAACTCCTATTCATCACTAGTTTCCACAGGTGACAGATGCATGCATTGCAAGACTTTCCTCTTTGCCAGCAGACAGGGTATATAATACGATTTACAACAGTTACCCTGTCAAAAGTGTCTGTCTCTCCAAAACCAGTAGCTAAAATATGCTCCATACATCAATGTGTGCAGATTTGCTGGAGAAAGACACATGGGCGTCTTGTGGAAAATATATTTGATAATGTATTATTTATTTACTATGACAACAGACGGGTAGACAGATGCATATATATTACCTATAGATTAGACATATATTCTCTCTCTCCCTCCACAATATACTAAACTGTTCTTTACTGTGCATGGCTGCCAGAGGCCCTGTGAAATAAATGCAATGCTATCTAAGCTTTGGAAGCCATCCTCCTAAACTCCATCATTATATTCTAACAACTACAACAGTGTTTCTCAATCTCATTCTCACTTTTGACAGTACTAAATCATATATATACCATATACATTCTAGTGTACGTCAGTTTACCCCTTATGTCTACCTCTCCCTCCCTACTTCATGTAAACATTGTTTTCTTATTTCCTTGTGCTTTAAAAATAACACAAATATCTAATGCATCTAATGTAAACATTACACATACTTTTAGTTTCAAAAGTTTTATTAAGAGAATTCTTTACATGACATGAGGAACACCCCTCACAGGGGGAAGGCAATGAGTATAGGCTAAAAAGTCCATACAAAGGATTTCAAACATTTTCAGGCTCAGTAAAAAGACAAAATAGCAGTCACAATACTTCAGAGTAAATGGATGAACCAATAAATCAAACAAAACAAGACAGATCTGTGGTTAATATTACACATACTTTTAAAAGGAGCCCAATGTGAGAGACCTATGGAAGCTGCCATATTTATTTCCTTTTAAACAATACCAGTTTCCTGGCAGCCCTGCTGATCTTTCTGATCAGTAGTCTCTAAATCACACACCTGAAACAAGCGTGCAACAAATCTTGTCATATTTGTCATAGACATCTGATCTGTATGCTTGTTCAGGGTCTATGGCTTAAAGTATTAAAGGCAGAGGATCAGGAGGATAGCCAGGCAATGTGCATTGTTTAAAGGAAAATAAACATGTCAGCCTCCATATCTCTTTCACCTTGGGTTCCTTTTATAGGACAACTGAAGTAAGAGGTATATGGAGGCTGCCATATTTATTTTCTATTAAGCAATACCAGTTGCCTGGCTATCCTGCTTATTTTCTGCCTCAAATACTTTTAGCCGTACCTTCTGAACAAGCATGCAGCAGATCAGGTGTTTCTGATATTATTGTCAGATCTGACAAGATTAGCTGCATGCTTATTTCTGGCATTATTCAGACACTACTGCAGCCCTATAGACCAGCAGGACTACCAGGCAACTGGTATTGTTTAAAAAGGTAATAAACATGGCGACCTCCGTATTCTTCTCACTTCAGGTGTCCTTTAAGTATTCATTTCAAAGTAGTCCATTGAATTGAATTTGAGGAACAAAAGTACTTCATATTCCTATGAGAAGCAGGACTGCCTGAACCAACTCAGGCCGTCCATAGACATAAGACAAAATGCTCATAGCACACCGTATGAACATACAATCTAGTTTGCTTTTTTGGCTCATCCAAAAGACAGGTTGGCTGCTGACAGGTTTCAGACCTCAGGTCCTTAGTCATAGCTTTGACTAAGGACCTGTGGGTCTGAAATACGTCAACTACTAGCCTGCCTTGTGGATGTACCAATAAAGCAATCTGGATTTTATCTTCATAAGCTGTGCTGTGGGTATTTTTCTTGTTCATGTTGCTGCCTCATGGAGGGACTGCCTGGCACCGCCGATATGTGCAGAGGGTATATAGTGGTCTGCCTGTCCTTCTTACTGTATAGTTGCAATACTAAATATTAAACACTAATTAAAGTTCTGATCTCTAGGATTTACAGTTGTCTTAGGAAGGGAAACTAGACATGCAAATTAACTCTTAGGTGTGATTTAAAAAAAAAGTCAAGAACATTCCAGCTGTAGAAAATCTTTTTTGGGTTGCAACGATCTTATTAAAGTTGAATTGAACTTTCTGAGATGTTGGAATCCTGAACTCTCAGCTGCACATTGTCACAAAGCTCAGCAGTGTAAACTAAGCATAGCATGAAAAATACAGAGCTGAAGTCACAGGCAGAGAAATGTGCTGATAAAATCTGATGGAGACCACCAATGGGTAAGGCTAGTTTCATACTAGGGTGTTGTGTTGCTCATCCTATAAGGAACAGGATTGTAATGCAACAGAGGGTTAAAGTCGCTTCGTGTGTTACCTGTGCATTGGAACGCATACAGTGAATCACACAGTACATGAAAAATATTTTTCTTCGCAACTATAAAACCCACACATCATCCAGTACCGCACAGCGTGCCTTGCTTTATTCTGATGAATTCCACCACACCATACTGCTAATGTGCCACTGGGAAGGCACCTTTACAATATAATTACGTAACATTTCTATGCAGTTATATTGTCTGATGCCAGTGGCGTAGCTAGGGCATTTGACACCCGGTGCTAGGTATTGAAAGACACCCCCCACCCACGGTACACCACCTGCGGCGCGCGAAGCGCAAAAAAATGGGCGTGGCTATGACCGGATGGGGCGGAGCTAATTTAAAAGTGCACCCAAGTTTTAGTCAACCTTTCTCCAGAAAATTCACATAATTGCGCAGCTTTTCTCCAGAAAATACACAAAATGTCAGAAGCTTTCAACATAAAATACACGTAATGCGAGAACATTTCACCAGACATTACACGTTAAGTAAGCAGATTTCACAAGAAAATACATTCAATCATGTCGGCAGATTTGACCAGAAAAAAATCATTCAATCTTGCGGCACATTTGACCAGAACATACACAATGTCAGCACCAGATTTCACCACAAAATACACAATATCGGTAGTTAATCTGACCACAAAATACACAATGTCGGTAGCAGATCTGACCACAAAATACACAATATCGGTAGCAGATTTGAGTGTTGGCAAGCTGATAGCCTGGTGGGTAGGTGGTGAAGGGTGAGCAGCTTGATTGCCTAGTGGGTAGGTGGGCAGCCTGCTGGGTAGCAGTGGTGGGTAGGAGGACAGCAGTGGTGGGTAGGTGGGCAGCCTGCTGGGTAGCCTGGTGGGTAGGTGGGCAGCCTGGTGGGTAGGTGGGCAGCAGTGGTGGGTAGGTGGGTAGCATGGTGGGTAGCCTGGTGGGTAGGGGGGCAGCAGTGGTAGGTAGGTGGCCAGCCTGCTGGGTAGCCTGGTGGGTAGGTGGGCAGCCTGCTGGGTAGCAGTGGTGGGTAGGTGGGCAGCAGTGGTGGGTAGGTGGGCAGCCTGCTGGGTAGCCTGGTGGGTAGGTGGGCAGCCTGCTGCGTAGCCTGGTGGGTAGGTGGGCAGCAGTTGTGCGTAGGTTGGTAGCAGTGGTGGGTAGGTGGGCAGCAGTGGTGGGTAGGTGGGTAGCCTGGTGGGTAGGTGGGCAGCCTGCTGCGTAGCCTGGTGGGTAGGTGGGCAGCAGTTGTGCGTAGGTTGGTAGCAGTGGTGGGTAGGTGGGCAGCAGTGGTGGGTAGCCTGGTGGGTAGGTGGGCAGCCTGCTGGGTAGCAGTGGTGGGTAGGTGGGCAGCAGTGGTGGGTAGGTGGGCAGCAGTGGTGGGTAGCCTGCTGGGTAGCCTGGTGGGTAGGTGGGCAGCAGTGGTGGGTAGGTGGGCAGCAGTGGTGGGTAGCCTGCTGGGTAGCCTGGTGGGTAGGTGGGCAGCAGTGGTGGGTAGGTGGGCAGCAGCGGTGGGTAGGTGGGCAGCAGCGGTGGGTAGCCTGCTGGGTAGCCTGCTGGGTAGGTGGGCAGCAGTGGTGGGTAGGTGGGCAGCAGCGGTGGGTAGGTGGGCAGCAGTGGTGGGTAGGTGGGCAGCAGTGGTGGGTAGGTGGGCTGCAGTGGTGGGTAGGTGGGCAGCAGTGGTGGGTAGCCTGCTGGGTAGCCTGGTGGGTAGGTGGGCAGCAGTGGTGGGTAGGTGAGCAGCAGCGGTGGGTAGGTGGGCAGCATCGGTGGGTAGGTGGGCAGCAGCGGTGGGTAGCCTGCTGGGTAGGTGGGCAGCAGTGGTGGGTAGGTGGGCAGCAGCGGTGGGTAGGTGGGCAGCAGTGGTGGGTAGGTGGGCAGCAGTGGTGGGTAGCCTGCTGGGTAGGTGGGCAGCAGCGGTGGGTGGCCGGGCCGGTGCACCTGTAAAAGAAAAACAAACATTCACTTACCTGCAGATGAAACCTCTCTTCCGAATCCCAGGCAGCCTCTCTCTCCGCAGCTCCTTTTTAATGTCCCGCGCCGTCTCCTGCTGCGTCATCAGTGCAGGGCTACGGGAAGATGGCCGCCGAAGCCCACACTGGAGACAAAAATAGACGGCAAGATGGCGTCGGCGGCCATCTTCCCGTAGCCCTGCTCGGGTAAACTGAGGGTCAGTGTCCGTTGCCGGCACCCGTGGAGGGGAAGCGCCGAAGGAGGGAACCCAGGTGAGGGAGATGTGGGGGGGTATTTCCCCCCTCCCCGCCGACGCTGCCACCCCTCCTTCAGCGATGCTTCCCCTCCTGTGTCATCAAGGCTTCTGGGGAGGCCTTGATGACACCCCCCCTGGAGCTGACACCCGGAGCGGAGCGCTCCTGGCCGCCCCATGGTAGGGACGCCGCAGCGATGCAACACAAGGTGGTAGCAGATGTAAAATATGATTCAGCTTTAAGAATTTCTTGCTGAACTATTCCAGAAGTTTACACAGGTAATGATTGTGATTGGTAAAGTTTTTTATTTAAAGGGGTTCTTTCGCGAAAAAAGTAGGCAGTTAAAAAATGTGACAGATGACACGTTTTGGGCCAGTCCATCTTTTTAAGGGGGATTCTCAGGGCTTTCTTTGTTTTCAACAGCATTTCCTGAAAAACAGTTTAACTGCCAAAATAGCAAGATACCAGCCGGCCTCCCTAATCACTTGCACACTATTATGTCAGTTAGATTTTGCAACTGTTGTTCAGGAAATGCTGTTGAAAACAAAGAAAGCCCTGAGAATCCCCCTTAAAAAGATGGACTGGCCCAAAACCTGTCATCTGTCACATTTTTTAACTGCCTACTTTTTTCGAGAAAGAACTCCTTTAATAAAAAGGTGGTAAATGATATATGGTAAATATAACCTATCAGTTGTGGAAAATGGTTGATTTCTACCTGTTAGTGATTGTTTATCTTCTCGCCCTATTCAGTATCAGATCAGATAAAGCAGGCCAATGCTGACATATGCTTTTTACAGCTTGATGTAGTACAAAGCTAAAACAGCCTTGCTTGAGTATCCTGACATCCACAGCCCTCCCTCCTTCATACTCTGGCCAAATCATCATTCAGACAAAACAAAACTAACAAGTAACCCTCCACCTGTACTCTCCAAGCTTTGGCCATGTTAAAGCGGACCTGAACTCAGTCAGAACTTCCTCTCTGCTCTAAAAGATAAGCGACAGCATAATAACCTTTAAAGAAAAACACTTTGTTACAGCTGATACAAATCCTGCTATAAATCTGCAGTGTGTCTGCTTCCTGCTTTCATGGAAGCAGACATAGGGTTAACATCCTGTGTTTACAAATTAGCTGCTGTGCCGAGGACTGCCAAGATTCCTGAACTGACACAGTGGAGATATCAAATTACACTTGTGATTAGTCACAGATGAGGGAGAATTAGACAGGCTAAACTCTCTAAATTCATACAGGGTGCATTTCTCTATGTTTTCCTTTTCTCCTGTGCAAGAGTTCAGGTTCAGTTTAATCTTCAGAAAGATCCAAACTCATCCTTGCTTAA
The DNA here is from genome assembly GCF_040937935.1 of Hyperolius riggenbachi. Classification (NCBI taxonomy): domain Eukaryota; kingdom Metazoa; phylum Chordata; class Amphibia; order Anura; family Hyperoliidae; genus Hyperolius; species Hyperolius riggenbachi. The sequence goes on along the minus strand of NC_090646.1, from coordinate 190,066,340 downwards.
AGCAGGATTGTCACCATAAAAATCAAATTTCAACAGCAACTGGTCTGAGTGTATTAAGTGATAAAGATGCCAATCCTGCATTAAAAACTTTCACAACTTTTTTTGCTGTTATGGTCTGGAGTTATCACATACCTTAGGAGCACTGGCCCTTTAATTGCCATTGCCATCGGCTGGCAAAACAGTTGTATGCTAGGGGGTCCTTTTTTCTATAATATATTCCTCCTCTTCCCTTTATTTCCCCCTCCTTCTAATGACATAAGACAGTGCACTTCCTAGTACAGAACTCAGTAGGAGTGTCTGAAGACTCTGGGAGGAGGGCGGGCAACAAAATACACAATTAGCAAGAGGAGAAAGAAGAGTGAGGGAGGAAATTATGTCAGGATTAGCTTCATTCAAAGGTAACCAAGATGGAAACTGTCTAGAATAGAATTCTCTGCATTTCCTTTATAAAATTCACAGGAATCCTAACGTGGACAATGAAATACATCTTTTATGTGTTTAAAACTAGTATTTATCTACTTATATATGTGTTTTTCATTTTTAGGTTAGTATGGGTGTCGCTTGTTCTTTACTGCTCTGTAAATGCCATCTACACCAAAACCACATCAAACTTCATAAAGAACAGCCTTTTCCTATCACTTTTTAATTCACAATGTGATCAGGCATTGATCAAGGGGGCCTTCATTTTAATAGATTTTAATAGAGCAGTTTCTTTAAATTAAATCTGATGTCTAATTAAATTAAAATAGGCATGGTTCTTCACCCTTGCCTTTACGTGTTCCTCTTGCCATTACTGCCTTTTGATAAAGGCTCCATGCTCATCAGACAAGATAGCAATCGCAAGAAAGGAAGTTTGTTGGGTTTGAGCAATATTATATTCAGATCTGCCCTTAGTGTCTTAATCTGATTGAATGATAGGTGGAAATAATTATCTTTTCTTATAGATTATGCTATCTACCAACCTACTATGGCATTTAGAGGCACATCTGTTATCTGCTTAATGCTGGGAATACACTGCTCGATTTTGAGCCATTAAGATGGTTAGATAAATAATTTCCGACATGTCCGATTACGGTTCGATCGTTTTGTCGCTCGATTCACCATTGAAGTTAATTGAAAAAAAGATAAGAAAAAACGAGCAGAAGATAAGAGAATCCAGTGGGCAAAACAATCGGGCGCAGAATCGAGCACCAGAATCGTATAAAGGACACCTGAACTGAGAGGGATACGGAGGCAGCCATATTTGTTTCCTTTTAAACAATACAAGATGCTTGGCTATCCTACTGATCTCTTTGGCTGCAGTAGGGTTTTCAGCTCAAACCTGAGACAAACATGTGGCTAATCCAGTCAGACTTTGTTCCAAAACATATAATTTGCAAGCTTGTTCAGGGGCTATTGTTTAAAGGTAATAAAGACAGATGGCAGGATGGCCAGGCAACTGGTATTGTTTAAAAGCAAATAAATATGACAGCCTCCATATCCCTCTCCATTCAGGCGTCCTTGAAAGATCTTACAATGAGCTTACATGCTTGCATAGAGGGAGTGTGTGCATTCAGTCAGTGTATTCAATGAGTTCTGGGCTGTAGTTGGGATTAGAGGGGTGAATAGGAATGGGAACAGTGGGAAATCAGTGGAAGTGTAGGTAGTCTGTAGTAATAGGAATAGTCTAAAGGTTCTCACTAAGGGTACAATTTTCAGCAAAGAGTCGCCTGAGTGATCAGATAAATAAAATGTCTAATACATCGATTATTTCACCATCAACGAACCAATTGGTACTTCCTATCCATCGGAATAGATTATAACAATGTTTTTCTGATCAACTAAATTGTTGTTAAACAATCACAATTAGAATCATTCAAAGGCGATTTTGGACATCAATGAGGTTTATTTTCTGGCAATCCAATTGCATTTATCCAATCGTTTGGGCATCTACTGCAGTCATTTGTGGGGATGTTAAGGAGTTTGCAGTAATGTAGTTTAAATCTGAAATGTAATCATCATTGTGGCTGTAGCAAGATCAGCCCTAGGTGCCAAGTTATGGGGGTAAGGATTACAAAACATTTATTTCTCCATGCAGAATTTGACAGGGCAGTGTCCTAATTAAACATAATTAATTGGTCTGATAATTCCTTCTCAATTGCTTATGTCCACTTTCCTCACACACATAATTGTCATATGACTGACTTGTCACATGAACACCATGCCAAGGATTCACCAGAGCAGAGCAGAAAAGGTAAACATTCTTTGAAAAAATACCACAAATTACTGTTACACAAGTTGATGTACTAAAAATGATCTCTCATTATCTCTGTTTCACTTCTTCACCAATCTGGCTCATTTTTTTTCTTGCACTGGTTTAGATAAATCTTCCCCAGTGTTTTGTAAATGTCATAACCCTTTGCCGAGTCTGACCAATTTATTTGTAGACCTACCCAATTGGCAATAGATCATTCTCCACTTCAATCAACTCTTCTACCCCAGAAGGAATCTTTCTTCCACAAAAGCTTAGATTTCCTTAAAACCTCCAGTAAAGAGTAAAACAGAAATTAGCAGATCTAGTCCTAAATAGCTCAGCACTCCCCGGCATGTCTTACTGGTCAGAGGAGTGATTTTGTAATAATACAATGGTGTGTGGCCACCTTCCCCTCAAACACCCGTCTTCCACGTGAGAGCTCTGACTGTTCGGAGCTTGCAAAATATTAACAATAGGTGTCATATGCATGTGTATGCCTTATCTAGTGTTAGTGGATAAGAGTTTGGACTGACCAGATGCAGTAACAGAGCAACAGTCAGGTGTATGAAACAGAAGACAGATGCCTGGGAGGGATAGAGACTGCACAGCGTTACAACATTAAAAATGTCTTATTTTGCTGGTAAGACATGCATGGCAGTGCAAAACAATTAAGCACAAACTCCGCTGTTTGTTTTTTTATCTTAACCTCTTGACTCAAACTGGACATTTGGACAGCATGGTGGCGTACTGCTTAGCACTCTTGCCTTGCAGCGCTGGGTCCCATGGTTCAAATCCCTGCCAGGGTACTATCTGCACAGGGTTTGTATGTTCTCCCCATGTCTATGTGGGTTTCCCCTGGGCATTCTGGTTTCCTCCCACCTTCCAAAAACATACAGATAAGTTAATTGGCTTCCCCATCAAATTGGCCCTAGACTAAGATAGATACACTACACAATATAGACAAAAAACTATGGTAGGGATTAGATTGTGAGCCCCTCTGAGAGAGTGACAAAGACAAACACTTATATAGCGCTTTTCTCCTGGTGGACTCAAAGCGGCAGAGCTGCAGCCACTAGGACGCGCTCTATAGGCAGTAGCAGTGTTAGGGAGACTTGCCTAAGGTCTCCTGCTGAATAGGTGCTGGCTTACTGGACAGGCAGAGCCGAGATTCGAACCCTGGTCTCCCGTGTCAGAGGCAGAGCCCTTAACCATTACTCTATCCAGCCACTAGACAATATTCTCTGTACAGTGCTGCGGAAGATGTCAGGGCTATATAAATACTAAATAATAATAATATGCTACCAGTCTGAAATCAATCAGGAAGTATATAATGTAGATAATTGGTGAATTGAAACATGTGTTCCCTGAGCCAATTAACCACTTTACCCCCACCCGTACGAATTTCTCCGTCCCTTTTTCCATCCTTTAAACCCCAGGGACGGAGAAATCCGTACTTTCCGCGCTCCCGCCGCTGCCCGCGCTCCCGCTCGCTCTAGCGCGCATTCCCGTGGGTAAACACGCCGCCAGCCGCTCGCCCGGAGATCAATGAACGGGAAAATCCATTCCCGGTCGTTGATCTAAGCCCCGCAATGATCCGCTGCTTTTCCGCTAAGCAGCGTGATCATTGTGAAAAAAAAAAACTTACCCAGCCTCCTACTACTTCCTCCAAGCGTCCGAAAGGAGGTCGCATTAAACAAAAAGTTACTGGTGCCATCTTTTGGCCAAATAGTAGAACTACACCCTAAACATTTTTCACATATAAATGAATTAGTTATACACAAAAAATTAACTCATTACCTCCCACACTGCCCATTTTTTTTTTTGTAATAAAAAATAAATAAAAAAATTTACAATTAAAAAAATACATAAATAGTTACCTTAGGGACTGAACTTTTTAAATATTTATGTCAGGAGGGTACAACACTGTTACTTTATAAACTATGGGCTTGTAATTAGGGATGGACGCAAAACTGAAAAAAATGCACCTTTATTTCCAAATAAAATATTGGCGCCAAACATTGTGATAGGGACATAATTTAAACGGTTTTATAACCCGGGACAAAAGGGCAAATACATTTCATGGGTTTTAATTACAGTAGCATGCATTATTTAAAAACTATAATGGCCAAAAACTGAAAAATAATTAATTTTTTCCCACATTTTTCCAATTTTCCCATTAAAACACATTTAGAATAAACTAATTCTTGTCATAATGTCCCACCTAAAGAAAGCCTAATTGGTGGCGGAAAAAACAAGATATAGTTCATTTCACTGTGATAAGTAATAATAAAGTTATAGACAAATGAATGGAAGGAGCGCTGAAAGGTGAAAATTGCTCTAGTGGTCAGGGGGTAAAACCCCTCAGTGGTGAAGTGGTTAAAGTACCCGGGAATGAACATTACTCCAATCAGGAGCCATGTTCATTCATTAAAATGAAAGTAAAAGTTCTCCTAAAAAAGTAATCAAATGCCTTTTGGTAACCACCTTGCGGCCAAAAAGTAAAATTAAAAAATGAATGTACACTAGTATTTAACCCCTTGTTAACACCCCCCTTAATTACCAAAATAAAACACTCGTAAAAAAACAAAACAAAAATAAAGTGACAGCATTTAAAAAAAAATACATAAATAGTTACGTTAGGGACTCAACTTTTTTTTTTTTATTATGCATGTCATGAGGATATATTATTGCTATTTTTTGCAAATAAGGGCTTGTAATTATTGACCTGGTGCAAAAAAACACAAAACAGAAAAATTACACCTTTATTTCTGAATAATATATTATTGATATGCATTGTACTAGGGGCACAATTTAAACATTGTATGATAAACGGCACAAATGGGTAATCAAATGTGTGGGCTTTATTTACAGAAGCATTGTTTCTTTTAAAACTATAGGGGATGGAATTGGAGAAATAGTGTATTTTTCATTTTTTCTTTGTTTTTCTCTTTAAAATGCATAGAAAATAAAGTGAGTACTAAAAACAACTATCACCCTCAAAAAGCCTAATTTTAAGCAATACAAACAAGATATAGATCATTTAGGTGTAATAAATAGTGATAAAGTTATTGGTAAATTAATGGGAGGAGCTCTGAAATGTGAAAATTGCTTGCGTCCTTAAAAGACACCTGAAGTGAGAGGGATATGGAGGCTGCCATATTTATTTCCATTTAGGCAATACCAGTTGCCTGGCTGCTCTACTGATCTTCTGACATTATAGTCAAATCTGACAATATTAGCTGCATGCTAGTTTCTAGTGTGATTCAGCCACTATAGTAATGATTTTTCAACTAAACAGAAACAACCAAGGAATAATTGATTTCCAATCCAACTGACTGGATCAGGCAACAGTTATCTGGCATATGTAGATAGATGAACATTTGGATAAATCAGGGCCCAGTATTTCCTAACTTCCTAACCTGACACAACATCTCCTGTTAATGGCAGCAGCAAGTCTGCAGGTGAGCAAAGCCATTTATCACCCATTCGATGAAGAAATGATCCCAGCCATATCCCAGTCTCCGTATAATAAGAGGAAGCAGCAGGGAGCCCAGAGCTCCATTCCAGATGTCCACACATTTCTGACACCTATTTCACTGCTTATTACAGAGGCTTTTATAGCTGTGAACAAAATGTGCATGTGCACTTATTTGTAGCATAATAATTGCTGGAGTTCCAGGGCTGCAATAAAGGAGTCTGGGGGAGTAAGGGGGAGACAGACTTACACCTTTAGCGACACTTCCAGCAGTAAAAAGTAATCAAAAACTTATGGCTTTCTCAAGTAACTTATAATAACATTTATGAAGTCAAAGCTATTCACCAGCTCCAATACGTCTCCCTGCAGTGTAATCACCCTCCGCTGGCAGCTGACTTGCTGAAATACGCATTATGAGAAGGTAGCTTGATTCTCCAAAGTTCTCATTATTACAGCAAGGAACTCCTAGTACCAATCATTCCAGTCTTCTGTGCCTTTCACTGCTATCAGAAAGTTTATGGTAATATGAAACATAACATTCAGGGATGAAAACTCACAGCAGCTCACACTGGAGGCAACGTTCCACACGTTCATACCAGTTTGATGGTTCTTTTCATGGACTTGCATCTTCACATGCAAAACAAAGGTCTCCAAAACAGAAAGGTATAAACAAGCTGTGTGTTTTTACTATAAATTATTCTTTTTTAGTATTTATAGAGCGCCAACATCTTCCACAGCGAGTATATATAGTCTTGTCACTAACTGTCCCTCGGAGGAGCTCACAATCCAATCACTGCCATGGTCATAGGTCCATTGTAGTCTAGGGTCAACTTAGGAGGAAGCAAATTAACTTATCTGTATGTTTTTGGGGTGTGGGAGGAAACCGTAGTGCATGGAGGAAACCCACGCAGGCACGGGGAGAACATACAAACTCCTTGTAGATGTTGACCTGGCTGGGATTCAGACCAGGACCCAGCGCTGCAAGGCAAGAGTGCTGACCCTAAGCCACATTCTACACATAGAAAGACCCACATTCCTGCACAGGTTTCTATATGCATTTAGAAGGAAATATTCTCAGTTTAGGAGGAAATGGGGTCCCCAAAGTCCCCCAAATTGGCATATCCTTGGGAAAATAATGGCAATTCCTCTGGAAAATGCAATATGGTGGATTGCTTCTTTCCTCTGAGAATGCTCGATGAGGGTGGGTGAAGCTGAATATATAAATTAGATCAGACAACAATGTGACTGTAAACAGAGAGATTAAGCAAGACAAAATCACAGGATGCCCCCACTCCTATCCCATCCCCAAAGTCTTCATACCACCGAACAGTTAGCAAACGGTCTCTGAACATGTTCACAGATGATCATTTCATAGACAAATAAATCATGGCTTTAATATCAGCTATTTCCTCTTTTATCAGTTTATTCAGATGTGCCAAAGTTTTCTGCAGTAGGTAGAAAGAATGTATTTCCTCCAGTTTTCCAGAAGCATAGCAGGTGAAATAATGCCCCTCGCAGGCCACTGCATATGAAGTAAATCTAAGGACAAATGTTCAGGCTACTGTGTATAGAGCGGTGGAAGTTACTTACGTCTTTTGTAAAATATCTTTTCTTTTTAGCACAGCGTTTCTGTTTACCAGTAATAGGGAAAGTGCTCAGGATACACAGAGCATAGCTAGGGACATATTCTGAAGCTATATATTAAGGGGGTGACTTATGACAACAGGAACCAAACTGTAGTTGTTGCGCATGGAGATTAATCAGGCATCATCTGTCATGTTTAGGAATCCCACTTTTGTCCTAGTTAAAAAAAGCAATACTAATAACTCAAATTGCACAAGTGGAACAAAAAGATTATTTGTACATCCTACTTCATATTGATGTAGATGTACTCCTGTGTCAGATAACTGGTGCCCCCCCCCCCCCCCCCCATTACTACCGGATTTCAAAATTTTACCCCATCTTACTATTTCCCCACCTGCTTTTTGGGGAAGACTGGAGGCGGGAAAAAGGTTTGTGTCCCTCATCATTTGGAAAAGATCACTTTGGTTAGGGGAGTTTCTTAGAATCCTCTCCTTGCAAAGGTACAACCCACTGCTGAGAGTCAGATATTGTAAAAATAAAAACCTGAAATGTCAGCAGAGTACATTAATTAAAAAGAATATGTAAAAAAGGAGAAATATGTAATTTCCTGCCTGGAGCATTTGCCTTGCCAATTCATATCAGTCAACAAAAATAACTACAGCTTGGGAGTGTTTGGCCCCTTTTCTTGTCCAGTGAACTACTTGCATACGTTGAAACATCACCAGCATATCTAAATTGTAACCCTAGTGTTAAGATTCAGAATGTAATATTATTGGGAAGTCACGCCTTTGACATATTGTGGAACAGCAGCTGTCTCTGATAAATCTGTCACAAGTCCAGATAAAACTGACCACTACAGTGTTATTTCTTCAAAAACATTATCTATTTTTAACTTTTCTTTTATCCCTAGGAGTAGGGGCACTAAAGGCTCACGTTCCTTCACCACCCCAGCATAAATGGGTTACAAATGAATGGGCATCTTGGCCAATCAGTGGCTTGCTGTCAACTCAGCAGCTAACAGTTTTAGTTAGTTGGTCTTTGTCCAGCAAGGTGGTGGTATAAGGAGGCCTTTGCCTACCTCCAGGTAATGGTATTAGGTGGCATTTATCGCCTCCACCCCCATACAGTGTTATTAGGTAGCCTTCATGCCACCCTATGACCATTGTTCCCCATCCCCACCTAGTGGTATTAGGTGACTATTCTGTCCCTACCCCCATATGGCTATATTCGGCGACCTTCATGCCACCCTTTCTTCCAGGTGGCAGTATAAGGTGGCCTACATGTCCCCATCCTCTGTATAGCAGGATTATATGGCCTTTGTCACTCCTCCCCCCCAGGGCCGGTTTAAGCAACAATAGGGCCCCAGGGCAAAATAAACCTGGGGGGCCCCCCCAACATATACCCTGGAACAAAAATCGGCATTAGGGGACCTTTTTTGCAGCTAATATAGTCAGGGTGTGAAGTCCCAATCGGTCAGAGCTCCACATTCTGGCTATCCCAGCCTGCATGGGGGACAATGGGTTAAAAAGTTTCAGGAGGGGGGACCCCACATAATTTAAAAAAAAAAAATTCCCACACTCTAAACATAAAAAAAAAATTGGGAAAATAGGAAAAAATGCCAGGGATCTTCATACAGCCATATTGCGGCTGTATAGCGATCCCTGGCCAAAGTGCTGCGGCTGCGTATGGACCCCCTGGAAACCCCGTCAGGAAATTTATTGCGCTTTCATTTGATGCATGTAAAATTACACTACCGTTAGGTTTGCTACTAAAAGTTACATTTACCGCATTTAAAACTATACTTTTTTCCTTCTAAACTTTAAAATCGATTTTCTCAAAATCTATAAAGTCTTTTTGAAAAATTGTTTTTTCCTCTTATTCCTAATGATCTCCTTAACATATCCTGCAAAAATTGGCATTAAGGGACCTTTTTTGCAGCTGGTATAGTCAGGGTTTGAAGCCCCAATCGGTCGGAGCTCCACATTCTGGCTATCCCAGCCTGCATGGGGGACAAAGGGTTAGAAAGTTTCAGTAGGGGGGAAAATTGTTTTTTCCTCTTATTCCCAATGATCTCCTTAACATATCCTGCAAATTTAGGGTTTCTAGCATTTAAGGTGGATTTGCTATTAACCATTAAAGTCGGCAGGTTTTTAAATGTGTTTTTTTTCCCTTTGAAACTTTAAAATCGATTTTCTCAAAAACTATAAGGCCGATTTGAATTTTTTTTTCCTCTTGTAGCCACTGGGGGCCCCTACAAGCTCTGGGGCCCTGGGGCAGCTGCCTCCTTTGCCTTAATGGTAGCGCCGGCCCTGCTCCCCCCCCCCCCCCCCCAGGATAGCAGTATTAGATGACCTTTGTGTTCCCAACACTATATAGTTTGACTAGTTGGCCTCCATGCATCCTATCTCCTAGGTGTCAGTATTAGGTGGCCCTTGTCCCCCACCCCCTAGATAGTGGTAATATGCGTAATATGTTGGCGCTTTATAAATACAATAAATAAATAAATATTCGGAGGCCTTTTTCCCCAACATCCTCATATAACAGTATTAGTTGGCTTTTGCCTCCCCTCCCAGTATCAGTATTAGGGAGCTGTTAACACCGCTGATAGGCGGACTTCGTAATCCCCCCTCCCTAAATATAGCAGTAGATTTTCAGTTTCTCACTTGCGCCCTCTCTACCTTCTACCTTCTTCACTGTGCTCTAGACTTCTCTATTTCCCTATACACTAGAGACACTGCTGCAGGGACTCTAGTGACGAAATGTAAGGACAACCTGAAGAAGGAAGAAGCAAGTAGGAGCGTGCAGGCTGGACAGGCAAAGTATACAATGCCCAGCTCTGGTGTGCACTCTGCTCTGCATTAGCCATGGCAGCAGGTGCCACCACGTTGTGCACTACATGTGGGTCATAGGGTAGACACCTACAGGGCCCTATGGGCTCTGGGGCCTTGGAGAATTGCTGGAACTGGGTGCAGGACGAGGATGGTGTTGGATCCTTGTGAATTTCTGTGAGTATAACAGTCCCATTCAAGATTATTTCTATATATGCCGTTTTTATCTCATTAGACTACTGTATGTTCCCTTTGAGCTTACTTTCAAAATCAGGTGTTTTAAAGAACTTTCTGAGTGATAAAATTGCCCAAGCAGGTTTTTTTAACACCCTACTGGGTCCTAACACTAACAGGGTCAAGCGACATTACCGTTGCCAGACTTTCAGAGTTGCCAGCACCTAAATGGACCCTGAAAAATAAATTTGGACTTACCTGGGGCTTCCCCCAGCCCCCCATAGGGCGCGAGGTCCCCCGGCATCCTCTTCCTCTCCGATGTCCCACTGGAAGCTCCGGTAATCCAGTGACTTCGGCTAAAGTGCCGTCATCATGCCGGTCTCTAAAGACTGAACTGCACATGTGCAGGATTCTTACGACAAACAGCATGATTATGCACAGGGTGCGCGGCGGGGGCACACACATGCAACTAGGGATATCGCGGGATAGGGATCTCGCGCAACTAGGGATCTAGCGGCCTACGGGGGGCTGGAGCGAGCCCCAGGTAAGTCCAAATTTATTTTTCAGGACACTGCTCAGGGTCCCTTTAACACTGGTAAGTGCAAGATTAGGATATGGCCCATTGTGTATTACAGTTACAGTTAATTTGTTGTGCCTCAAACGCACACATTTGTATTTTCACATATAAAAGCTACCCATTTTTCTGACAACAAGCCCTTCATCATGAATTTGACATAACAACATTACTATGTTTTCTTTTAATTTTTTAAATTTTATTTAGCTTCAAGATTCAAAAATGAGAAAGCATTACACTTGCGGAGTGGCGGTTGGGGGCTACTGTACACACACCTGACTATCAGCTGAGGTGGTCGTCATACCTGCCAACATTTTAAAATCAGAAATCAGGACACTTAGGCCACACCCCTAACAACACCCCCAACACACCCCTAGTCACGCATCGCATAAAGATGTTCTACTAATTTTTTTTTAATCAATATCCCTTCCCCTGGTGGGTGGGGAGGAGGGTGCCACTGGAGAGGAGGCAAAAAAAGAATGATCGAGGCGCCAGCTGCGTTAATGTGACATGTGGGGTCGGCATCACATACGTTCCTCCATCCCTCCGAATGTGCCCCTCACACCCCCCCCTGTTTGCAGAGTAAAGTGTCGGCATCTGGTTCTTCTCTGCTTCCTTCCTGTGATGTCACAGGAAGCAGAGTGAAGCCAGATGCCGGTACGCAAGGATCAATGGTAAAATTGGATGACAGCCCGCTCTGCTGCGCACACTTTACTCTGCAAACAGGGGGGGCACAGTGGGCACATTCGGAGGGAGGAACATATGTGATGCCGGCTCCACATGTCACATTAACGCGTCTGGCGCCTCGATCATTTTTATTCCCCCTCTCTGCCCATTGCCGGCCGGGGCACTGGGGGGTCATAGCGGGAGAGCCCCCCAAATCGGGACAATCCTGCAGGATTCGTGACACTTGGGGGGCTTGGCGGCTACCTCAGCTGACTTTAGTCATGCGTGTGTATGAGGCTTAAATATAAGCAACATGAGATCTACTTACTTTGGGCTTCCTCCAGCCACTGGAAAGTGATGTGTCCCTCGCCACAGCTCCACTCCAGGCCCGTGCCCCGAGGTCCCCTCCCTGGCAGCCACCGACCCGGCAAGGCACGCCTGCGTAGAGGCCACGATTGAGCTGACATGGCCAGGAGCTTTGTCTCATTATTTATCTCTTTTTATCGCTCTTATCTAATGATTTCTCACATTTATCTCATAAATAATATCTCCTTATCCTTAATGCGGACCTGAACTCAGAAATTCTTTTCTGCTCTAAAAGATACGCAATGGTACAATAATCTTTAAAGAAAAACATTTCTTTGTTACTGCTTACAGAACTCCTGCAATAAATCTTCAGTGTGTCTACATCCTGTTTTCATGGAAGCAGATAAAGGGTTAAAATCCTGACATATTAGCTGTGTCTGCCGAGTACTACTGAATTTCTGAGCTGGCAAGCTGAGAGATCAAATTAAACTTGTAATTACTTGAAGATGAGGGGGGATTAGACAGGCTCTTCTCTCTAAAAACACACAGGGTGCATTTCTCTGTTTTCCTTGTATCCTGTGCAAGAGTTCAGGTCCACTTTAAAGAGTGGACATATAGTAGAATGTAGTTAATTATTCTGAATACCCCTGTATTAAAGGGAACCTTAACCGAGAGGGATATGGATGTTTCCTTTTAAACAATACCAGTTGCCTGGCAGTCCTGCTGATCTCTTTTCCTGCAATAGTGGCAGAATCACACACCTGAAACAAGCATGCAGCTAATCCAGTCTGACTTCAGTTAGAGCACCTGATGGGCATGCTTGTTGAGGGGCTGTGGCTAAAAGTATTAGAGACACAGGATCAGCAGGAGAGTCAGGCAACTGGTATTGTTTTAAAAGGAAAAATCCATATCCTCCTCAGTTTAGGTTCCCTTCAAGTTAATTATCCTGGTTTCAGCATCAGAATATATCTATATACTGTATATTACAGTGTATTTGTATGTAGCCCCCCCCCCCCCCCCCCCCCAGTGCTTTCACAGCCTAGGCTGTTTAACTAAGTAAAAATCTCTTCCCAGAGCATCCTGGGAGACCATGAGCTTGGTTCACTTACCAGCGCTAAGCCAAATAGTGAGACTTAACACTTTGTGCGCGCAAACCGGGGCACTAAGCCCTTAATTCACTAAGGGCTTGATTCACTAAGACAAATAGTGTGCCTTATGAGAGATAAGAGGCCTTATCAGAGTAGCATAGTGAGCGCTACGAACTTATGCCTGCTAACTGGCAGAGACGAGAGCTCCACTCGCCCTGCCCTGAGCCCCTGCGGGTCCAGTCACTTTAAAGGACATTATCCCGCACTTTGGCCCAATAGGCTCCCTGTCACTTGACATGCACAAACAACCTCAAGAATCAGAATTCCCACTCTTAAGTCATAATTGACTAAATCAAAATTAATCACTGCTTCACTGTTCAGAAACTCTTTATTGTATAAAATGTGCATGATTAAAGCTGACACATGTACCCTGCATGGCACATGTGCTGAATCTAGTCATTCAAAGATTTGTGTCAAAGTACCCAGGCTTAGAGGACGTCCTGAAGCAGGCCAGGAAGTTGTGTGGGCATTTCAGGCGGTCTTACACGGCAATGGCACGCTTTACCGAGATTCAGCGAAGAAACAAGTTGCTGGTGAGATGCCTGATTTGCGATAGCCCGACTCCCTGGAATTCGACGCTCCTGATGTTCTCTTGCCTGCTAGAACAGGAGAAAGCCATCACCCAGTATCTCTACAACTACAGTAGAAGGACACACTCTGGGGAGATGGGGATGTTCTGGCCCAACAACTGGACACTCATGCGAAATGCATGCAGGCTCATGCGGCCGTTTGAGGAGGTGACCAACGTGGTGAGTCGCAGTGAAGGCACCATCAGCGACTTGATCCCGTACGCTTACTTTCTTGAGCGTGCCATGCGTAGAGTGATGGATCAAGCTGTGGAGGAGCGTGAACAGGAACAGTTACAGGAGGAAGCGTTGTGGGATCAATTCTCATCAGAACCAGATGTTTCCTCAACACCTGCGGCAGCACAGAGGGGAGACGAGGAGAAGGAGGAAGAGTTGTGTGGGGAAGAGGAGTCAGACTCGGATGATGAGGAAAGTGTTACTTTGGAGGAGGAGGCGGCGGCAAAAGAACAATCGCATCAGGCATTGCAGGGGGCTTGTGCTGCTCAATGTTCCCGTGGTATTGTTCATGGCTGGGGGAAGGAGGAGGACTTACCTGACATCACTGAGGAAGAGCAAGAGGAGATGGATAGTACGTCTGGATCCAACTTTGTGCAGATAGCATCTTTCATGCTGTCCAGTCTGTTGAGGGACCCCCGTATAAAAAAACTCAAGGGGAATGACCATTACTGGGTGGCCACGCTACTAGACCCTCGGTATAGGCACAAAGTGGCGGAGATGTTTCCAAATCACCAGAAGGCAGAAATGATGCAGCACTTGCAGAACAAGCTGGAAACTATGCTTTACAATGCGTTTAAGGGTGATGTCACAGCACAACACAATAAAGGTACCACTGCCAGGAATCCTTCTCCCATGTCCACGCAGGCAAGGACAGGACGCTCCAGCGATCTCATGGTGATGTCGGACATGCAGATATTCTTTAGTCCAACGCCTCGCCTTAGCCCTTCCGGATCCACCCTTTACCAACGCTTGGACTGGCAGGTAGCCGACTACCTGGCCTAAAGTGTGGATGTAGACACTGTGAGCAGCGATGAACCCTTGGACTACTGGGTGCGCGGGCTTGACCTGTGGCCAGAGCTGTCACAATTTGCCATCCAACTTCTGTCTTGCCCTGCCTCAAGCGTCCTCTCAGAAATGACCTTCAGCGCAGCTTGAGGCATTGTCACTGAAAAGAGACGTCGCCTAAGTCACAAAAGTGCTCTCTACCTCACCTTTATCAAAATGAATGAGGCATGGATCCCGGAGGGCTACTGCCCGCCCCAAGACTAAGTCAGTCCCCACACACAGCATCTCTGCCTGCACGCCGTGTGACTGCCTGCCCCAAGACTAAGTCGCTCCCCACACAGCACCTCTGCCCGCAGGCCACTTGACTGCCTTCTCCGCCACCAAGAACAGGGTCCAGGACTCCAGGCGGATTCCTGAATTTACTTTTTCTGGTGCGTGTACATGCCTGCCTAATTTTTCTGGCTGCACTGCAGCTGCAACAACAAAACAAAAGGCATGTACATGTGCCAATTCCCCTTCGTGATCATTACATTGACCTGGTGAAGGGGCTTGCGTATCACAATGAAGCAATAACCGACGGCTATATGAGTGTCTTGGGGGGGGCACACCCAAGATAATAAGGTCGTTGCTTCATTGTGGACAGACCAAATTTGATCAGCTGGACAGTCACTGTTGTTCTATCATTGAGCTACCACAGCCCGGCGACCATATGGGCTTGAAAACCGCTACGGCCTGCACTCTTGCCATGGTGCGCACCAGTCCAGCATGGCCGTTACTACACAAACAGCTGTTTGCGGTGTGTTATACAGTGAGTTTGGTGTGTCAGTGTGAAGCAGTACTCTAATTACATTCCCTGATTGATGTATACACATGCAAGATGTTTTAAAGCACTTTAGGCCTGCAATTTAGCATTCAATGTGATTTCTGCCCTTAAAACGCTGCTTTGCGTCAAATCCAGATTTTTCCCCGGGACTTTTGGCGTCTGTCCCACTCATGCATGCAAAAACTCAGATGTTAGACCCCTTGAAACATCTTTTCCATTACTTTTCTGGCCAGCATAAGTGTTTCTAGTTTTCAAAGTTTGCCTCCTCATTGAAGTCTATTGCGGTTTGCGGAAGTTCGCGCGAACCGAACTTTTGCGGAAGTTCGCGAACCGAAAATCGGAGGTTTGGGCCATCTCTAGTTTTGATGACTGGGCATGTTAAAGACATTTTCCTTTGATAAGAAAGCATGCATTAACGTTTAGTAAAGTTGCATTGTGCAGGCAATGCACAACATTCTTACTGGTACTAAAGTCAGGGGAATAGCATACAATGGGTTGCAAAAGTATTCGGCCCCCTTAAAATTTTCAACATTTGTCACATTACTGCCACAAACATGCATCAATTTTATTGGAATTTCACATGAAAGACCAACACAAAGTGGTGTACATGTGAGAAGTGGATCGAAAATCATACAGGATTCCAAACATTTTTCTGGCCAGCATAAGTGTTTCTAGTTTTCAAAGTTTGCCTCCTCATTGAAGTCTATTGCGGTTTGCGGAAGTTCGCGCAAACCGAACTTTTGCGGAAGTTCGCGAACCGAAAATCGGAGGTTTGGGCCATCTCTAGTTTTGATGACTGGGCATGTTAAAGACATTTTCCTTTGATAAGAAAGCATGCATTAACGTTTAGTAAAGTTGCATTGTGCAGGCAATGCACAACATTCTTACTGGTACTAAAGTCAGGGGAATAGCATACAATGGGTTGCAAAAGTATTCGGCCCCCTTAAAATTTTCAACATTTGTCACATTACTGCCACAAACATGCATCAATTTTATTGGAATTTCACATGAAAGACCAACACAAAGTGGTGTACATGTGAGAAGTGGATCGAAAATCATACAGGATTCCAAACATTTTTTTTTTACAAATAAATAACTGCAGAGTGGTGTGTGCATAATTATTCGGCCCCCTTTGATCTGAGTGCAGTCAGTTGCCTATAGACATTGCCTGATGAGTGCTAATGACTAAATAGAATGCACCTGTGTGTAATCTAATGCCAGTACAAATACAGCTGCTCTGTGAGGGCCTCAGAGGTTGTCTAAGAGAATATTAGGAGCAACACCACTGTGAAGTCCAAAGAACACACAAGACAGGTCAGGGATCAAGTTAGAAATTTAAAGCAGGCTTAGGCTACAAAAAGATTTCCAAAGCCTTGAACATCTCACGGAGCACTGTCCAAGCGATCATTCAGAAATGGAAGGAGTATGGCACAACTGTAAACCTACCAAGACGAGGCCATCCACCTAAACTCACAGGCTGAACAAGGAGAGCGCTGATCAGAAGTGCAGTCAAGAGGCCCATGGTGACTCTGGACGAGCTGCAGAGATCTACAGCTCAGGTGGGAGACTCTGTCCATAGGACAACTATTAGTCATGCACTGTACAAAGTTCGCCTTTATGGAAGAGGGGCAAGAAGAAACGCATTGTTAACAGAAAGCATAAAAAGTCCCGTTTGCAGTTTGCCACAAGCCATGTGGGGGACACAGCAACCATGTGGAAGAAGGTGCTCTGGTCAGATGAGACTAAAATGGAACTTTTTGGCCAAAATGCAAAACGCTATGTGTGGCAGAAAACTAACACTGCACATCACTCTGAACACACCATCCCCACTGTCAAATATGGTTGTGGCAGCATCATGCTCGGGGGGTGCTTCTCTTCAGCAGGGACAGGGAAGCTGGTCAGAGTTGATGGGAAGATGGATGGAGCCAAATACAGGGAAAACTTGGACGAAAACCTCTTGGAGACTGCAAAAGACTTGAGACTGGGGCGGAGGTTCACCTTCCAGCAGGACAATGACCCTAAACATAAAGCCAGGGCAACAATGGGGTGGTTTAAAACAAAACATATCTATGTGTTAGAATGGCCCAGTCAAAGTCCAGATCTAAATCCAGTCGAGAATCTGTGGCAAGATCTGAAAACTGCTGTTCACAAACACTGTTCATATAATCTGACTGAGCTGGAGCTGTTTTGCAAAGAAGAATGGGCAAGGATTTCAGTCTCTAGATGTGCAAAGCTGGTAGAGACATACCCTAAAACGACTGGCAGCTGTAATTGCAGCAAAAGGTGGTTCTACAAAGTATTGACTCAGGGGGCTGAATAATTATGCACACTCCACTTCGCAGTTATTTATTTGTAAAAAATGTTTGGAATGATGTATGATTTTCGATCCACTTCTCACATGTACACCACTTTGTATTGGTCTTTCATGTGGAATTCCAATAAAATTGATGCATGTTTGTGACAGTAATGTGACAAAGTGTGGAAAACTTCAAGGGGGCCGAATACTTTTGCAACCCACTGTACATTGGATAATTAGCTCAAGCTGCATTATCTGGGTAATGTGTGTGTCGCTATGGTAGCAAGTAGTATACCACATGTTGCCATGGGAACTCGTTAATTAGCCATGTTATGCGAGTAGTACCAGTTGTGCAATGCGCATTACTCCTGTGCCGTTACTACCAGAAGATTTGCTGTCCACTGCTGGCCGATTGCAACTTTACCAAAAGTTAGTGCATTGGGCCCAAAGTCACAAGCTAATTTGACCATGAGCTATACAATAAACTTGATTTTAATATTTGAATTAAAAGTATGTATAAAACATGTTACTACTAATTGAAGCCCTAGTTTACCCTCACATCTTTCATTGTTGCCCGGCACAGAAATATTATGTAACTCTGTTGACTTCAATAAAACACATTGACATTCCTGTCTGAATCTGATGACACCATGCGCCTATGTATTCTTCTCATTACAGGTTCCCATTTAAGCTTCAGGTGCTCCAGCATTGACAGTACAGTACAACTAAAGCACGTGACTTACCATGCACATATTAAAGAGGAATGTAGTGAAAATAACAATAGCATTGCTTATTTTTTTCAATATTAATTTATAGATTATTTATCAATGTTTGCCCATTGTAAAATATTTCCTCTCCCTGATTTGCATTATTTAATTTATCACTGGTTGTGGCATATTTAGTTCTGCCAGTTCTTCTGTGTGGAATGTCTGTAACTGAGAATTCTATGCACAGACGGAGATATTGCTTGCTTGGTAGTTGGAAAAAGCTGTTATTTCCCACAATGCAATGATGTTCACAGACAGCAAACTGTCAGGACTTTGGTCATGATATCACACTATGGGAGGGGTTTCACCACAATAACAGCCATACAGACCTCCCCCTCCCCCCATGATCTATTTGAGAAAAGTGAAAGATTTCGCATGGAAAGGGGGGTATTGGCTACTGATTGGGATGAAGTTCAATCCTGGGTTAAAGTTCCTCTTTAGAGCAGAAAAGATAGCAGACCAATTACACTATGGGCAGTGATATGCTGACAGATCCCCAAACTGCCAGAAATCTGCATGCTTGTTTATGTGCTTTAACCAACATGGATTTCTGCTGAAAATGTAGTTAACAGTATTTGCCATTACTGCCATTTATAGAAGTTGACAGTGTCCTGACTTATTATTTGGCTTTCATATTATCTATGGCAGCCTTTCTCAACCCTTTTACCCTGGGGGAACCCTTCAAATCATTTTTGGATCTCAAGGAGCCCCTATATTAGCAGAGGGAGTGGGAATTTATTGTGCAGGATGCATGGTATTTTAAAGTGAGTGATTGTTCCATGTTTCTTCCTTACAGTGTTTCCTATTATACTAGTGCATGCTAGTGTTTCTTGCTATAGACCCCACACTTATCTTGCTCTCCTATAATTTCACAAGCACTAACCTGGACCAAGATGGATAAAATCAGCAAGTAGCCTACTTTTCTTCTACTTGAATGCTCCTATAGGTAAAAACATGTTGTTTAAAGTAGAATGCACATGATGGCTTAGCACTACCAGCCAGGTAGAGACTTACAAACTGATTATATGAGCACATTTGCAGACATTTGAGAATCAAGTACCCAAAGCTCTAAAATTGTAGCAGTAGGATTGCATTTATTTCACAATCAAGATTTAATTTTTATTTACCACTGAAATAGATGAGAGACTTTATATAGTCTCAGAAAGCCTATATGAAGACACTTTGTATAAAGGAAAACGTCGCTGTTTGTATGCCTGGATAAACATAAAGGAGTGATCAATATTTCCCCAAATTTCCTTTGTTGTATACTATCATCACCTCTGGTGCACAGCCACCAATCATGTGTATCACACACTTCTATTCTTCATTCAGGAAATGGTCCTCTACAGAATTCCTGGTGGAACCCATACAAGTTTACACAATTTTTCTTATTGCAGAACCTCATATCATAAAGGTGCCCATTAAAGGGACTTCGAGCAGTGCAGAAACTATGGAAAGATGCATATCATTTTAAAGCTCTCTTTCTCCTCTTTCCAATGATATATAAATCGTTGCCCTACGCCTTTTAGTTTTCGCTATTTTCGCGATTGAAATTGCCGTGGCCGCGATTTCAATCGCGAAAATAAAGAAAATTAAATGGCGTAGAGCGACGATTTAGGTGTCGCCAGAAAGAGGAGAAAGAGTGCTTTAAAATGATATCCATCTTTCCATAGTTACATTGTATTACACAGGCCGACTTTTTCTGCTGAATGGAGCTGCTGACACTGGGGAAAGTGTCGTCCTGTGTAATACAAGTAACTATGGAAAGATGGATATCATTTTAAAGCTCTCTTTCTCTTCTTTCTGGCGATACCTAAATCGTCGCTCTACGCCTTTTAGTTTTCTTTATTTTCGCGATTGAAATTGCGGCAGCGGCAATTTCAATCACGAAAATAGCGAAAACTAAAAGGCGTAGGGCAACGATTTATATATCATTGGAAAGAGGAGAAAGAGAGCTTTAAAATGATATGCATCTTTCCATAGTTTCTGCACTGCTCGGAGTCCCTTTAATGGTTCAATTTTCCAAGCGATCAACCATATGATTGATCATATCAGGTATTGTTAATTGAGCTGGTCAATAACAAACTATAGTTCTGTTGATCCTCCATCGATCCAAATTTCAGATCAAATCTGTTAGTCTGATTGCATTGCTTATGACATTTTACTCCATTGGTGGGCACCTTAGAGTGAGCATATTCTCCCACAAGGTAATTTTGCACAAAGGTTCTGAACTCTGCAAAATCTCTCCTATAGTGAAAAGATGTCAGACTAGTTATTTTAGACCCACAGAAACAGTGCTATAGCTTAGAACAAATTGCAACACACTACTATATCACTAATCAAATAAATCTGCTCACTTTAAAAACAGCTAAAGCTCTGAATGTACCTACTGCTGCTTATATTTTCAGGAACATAAGCAAAAGAATAAAAATTAAGGCTGAAAAAGACAGGCCCTATTTACACTAAATGTGTTGCATTGAGTTGCGTCGAGTTGCGTCACATCCCATTTTGGCAGTTGGTATGCAACGAGATGCACCCCAACTCAACGTAACACATTAAAGAGACTCTGAAGTCTCCAAAAATTCTGGTTTTTATTGCAAAAACCTGATCAACATGATTGCCCTAACTAAAACGCTGCATCCCCGCGGCTGAAATCTAACTTCAGACTTCAGAGTCTTTTTAAGTGTAAATAAGGTCTAAAATATAGGGCAAGGGACTTGTTTGTGGAAGACTGAACTAAAGCTGAGATTTGAAATGCATGCTTTATCTCTGTCTTTGCAAGATAGACTTTATTGTCTCATGATACAGTTGTGGGCTGTCTCCAGTCTTCTAGGAGTGCAGGTACATCTTAACCTGGCATCAATCCCATTAATTAAAGGAGAAGAATTCAGTTATTGATAGTATTCAGCTGGTAGAAGGACATAATAACTAAGCAGAAAATGGTAATATGTTGATCCAGTAAAGGAGTTCTAACCTTTGTAGCTCTTCCTTTCCTTGGTTTAAAGTGTACCTGAGACAACATGGTAAAAAAAAGTTTTATACATGGCTGGGAGAGTTCTGTGCCTGTGCAATAGTACTCTAGGCAATGGGAGTGCAGTGGGGGCCGTGCACATGCCTGGGCTGCACATGCGCAGTACACTGCAACTGGTGAATCTAACTGGGCATTTACTAAAGGATCTAGGAGGCGGAGGATGGCGGCAAGGGAGTAATCGGCATAGAGGGGCCTGGAGGAAGCCTCGGGTATGTATAAAACTTTTGTACCCTGTCGTCTCAGGTTTACTTTAAGGCATAGTGAGGTTAAAAATCTTGTACTTGATAGAAAAGTTTATTTTTTCTCAGCCTAGATGTCCATGTAACTATGGAAACATCTGCCTTCAAATAAATAAATAGCCCATATATCCAAAGGGATAAAAAAAAACCCAGCAACAACAAAAAACAAGTGATAAACTCTCTATTAGGTCACTGTTCTAGTTAAAGCCTGGCTTTAGCTCACTCAGTCAGTAAAACATTTTCACACAAAGTAAAGAATTGTTTATTTGTATTCAGCACTTCAGTGGTGCCCTTAATAAATAGATAGAGACTTGAATGACATATTATTCTCCATACTCCTAATTTAACAACTTATTAGTTAACTGGAGCTAAGTTTCAGTCGGGTCTGGCAGTCCGTTGGATAGAAGCTTCCCCGTTTAGTGTTGCTGGCACAATGACAGCGGCTGGCATTGCCTGTGCCAAGAACCTGTGTACACAGGTAAACAGGGTCACATATACTGTTTATTTTAGCATGTTCTCCTGCTTACTACGTAATCCATGAACATCTATTTTCAATGTGCTGAAAGGGATCAGAGGACAGCTGCACATTTGTTTGCTCTCAATATTTTTCTTTCCACGTGGTAAACCTTGTAAAAATAAATATCCAGTCGGAGTAAGATTGCTATAATTGTCAGGTATTTCAGAATGATTCCCTGCTGGTCTGCATCCAGCACTTTCCCTCATTGTCTGTGGTGCTTTCTAATACGTTTTCATTAAAGGCAGGAAAAGTAATGAAAAACCAGGCCAAAATTCGCACAGCCATGACCAATTTAAATATGCCCATAATGGATTTTGTCAAGCTTAAAGGATACCCGAACTGACATGTGACATGATGAGATAGACCTGTGTATGTACAGTGCCTAACACACAAATAACTATGCTGTGTTCCTTTTTTTCTTTCGCTGCCTGAAAGAGTTAAATATCAGGTATGCAAGTGGCTGACTCAGTCCTGGCAGGAAGTGACTACAGTGTGACCCTCACTGATCAGAAATTCTCCTTTTTTACCTCTCTCTTGCTCCCAGAAGCCATTTTCTGCTAGGAAAGTGTTTTATAGTTGGAATTTCTTATCAGTGAGGGTCACAGTGTAGTCACTTCCTGTCTGAGTCAGGACTGAGTCAGCCACTTGCATACCTGATATTTAACTCTTTCAGGCAGAGAAAGAAAAAAAGGAACACAGTATAGTTATTTGTGTGCTAGGCACTGTACATACACATGTCTATCTCATCATGTCGCATGTCAGTTCGGGTATCCTTTAAAGAGGAACTATCAAAGAAACTGTCCTTCTGTAAACCCCACATACCTATAGAGCTTTTAGCCAGCAACAGTCAAAAGCTTTTCAGACGTTTCTCATCACAGCCTGTGTGAAAAAATGCTTTGTTTATAAACTTTTGTAACAGCTTGTGTCGGAGTCGAGGCTAGAGCTGTACCATGTAGATAGGTACAGGTCTCTATAGGTCTGTCACTATTCACAGAAGAATGATTTACTATTTGTTTCTGCCCTGCCCACACTTACTGCTTTATCACAGATTATATGAGAACAGGTGAGAGATTTTTCAGCTACAGAGAAAGGATCTGAAGAGAAGGAGGCTTACTTTATTCCTATTTTTGCATGCTTACACCCTCCCCCTCTCATTCTGAATGAGCTCTTCCTGGCTGTAATTTCTGTTTACTTTACACTGTGTATGGCAGGGAGAGAAACACAGGAACAGCTGATGAGTTATTTACACACTATTTGAAGCTATATTTCTGCTTTCTATTATTCTGAAGAGATTCCAGTCACATGATTACTGCTAGTGAGGACTGTTTCTGTATGCTGGACATGCTGGACACAGTCCTCCATAGTAATGCCCACAATGAAAACTGTTCTCTGTAAATGTCACATAAAAAATGAAAAAAAATGAAAAAAAAGCCTTCGTATTGCTATTTGCTAGTATTTTTTGGAAATATGTGTGGCATTTAGAATTGTAGTGAACTTTGATCGTTGTCCTTTAAGACCCCCCCGCCCATCCTTGCATCAGCATTTGGGCAGCATATGCTTGCTCAATAGAGGTTTTGCAGCCTTAATCTTACAGTGTGTGAGGGTCTATGTTAAATGTTTTTTTCCCTGACATTATATATGTTATTACTTAGCCATAGTTCATCCTCCCATTTTCTTCAATTTTTTATTTTTATTTTTACAGATTGCGAACCAATGGGGAGCCCTGGCTTCAGACTTAAAGATGCTTTGCCCGGGCTTCTATGCGCACAGTAATTACAGCGATACACTGTAATTACGCAACGGAATTTGCGGCGAGAGGCGTCGGATGATTAATAGAGGTATGTATATTTACAGGGCTGGCCGGCAGAGCTATGTGGGGGCTTCTAAGATGTGTGGTGACCCAACGGCGAGCTCTGGGAGTCTCCTTATTAAAGGAGACCCCAGATGCTGTGGCAATGACGTGCGTTAGCTGATTTAGACCTGCTCTTTGCTAATGCACATGTCTGCGTGTCTGCGAGGTCTAAAGTTTAATAGGATTAAGCGATGCCCCCATCGCCTAAATTAAGAACTTAAGAAGAACAGCAATAGGGTATGGGCCCCTGTCTTTTAAGCTGTAAAACAAGCAGAAGAAATGACCTTTTGAACTCCTATGTAGCAAAACCTTGTCTAAAGCTGTCTCTCACTGTTTCTTAAAAACAAGAAGTAGAGGGACAGAGAGCGCTCCGATAGTGCATTAAAAGAGGATTATTAATCACACGTTTTAAAGTGTCACTTACGATTCATTAATGTGTGCTGCGCATTGCTCAAACACCCTCAGCGGGTCTCCTCGATCTCTCACAGCCTGGCCAGGGCTGGTAGTGTAGATGGAGCATGTGGGAGAGCGTCTGTCTGGCGAGGAGCGGTGCACAGAATGCCGTCTGACATCACTACCGGTTTCGGCTTATAGCCACGCCTTCCTCAGGTGACGTTTGCGGCAAGACGGCTAGTATACATAGAGAGGTGCCCTTAGCAACAGGGTTGCCAGGGGGCGTAAGTTATAAACGTTTCTTTATTAATAAACACATTAAAATGCTGCTAATATATTATTATATGATTAAGAAAAATGTTGCACACATATATGTATATTTTACAATATGAATCTTTCAGCCGCTAGTGTTTGCGACTGAAAGATTCAGATTCTAAAATATATATATATATGTGTGCAACATTTTGCTTAACCACTTGAGGACCCACCCTTTACCCCCCCTTAAGGACCAGCGCTGTTTTAGCTGATCTGTGCTGGGTGGGCTGTGCAGCCCCCAGCACAGATCAGGGTGCAGGCAGAGCGACCAGATTGCCCCCCTTTTTTCCCCACTAGGGGGATGATGTGCTGGGGGGTCTGATCGCTCCTGCCTGCCTGGGTGTTGCGGGGGGGGGGGGGGGCACCTCAAAGCCCCCCTCCGCGGCAAAATTCCCCCCTCCCTCTCCTCCCTCCCTTCCCCGGAGATCCGAGGCTGCACAGGAACGGATCTGTCCTGTGCAGCCTCTAACAGGCTCCTGCCTGTCATGTGACAGCGATCGCTGATCTGATCTGGTACAACGCTGCTACTGTTAGCAGCGTTGTACGAATGTAAACAAAGCGGATTATTTCCGCTTGTGTTTACATTTAGCCTGCGAGCCGCGATCGGTGGCCCCCAGGCTATTCACGGAGCCCCCCGCCGTGAATTGACAGGAAGCAGCCGCTCGCGCGAGCGGCTGCTTCCTGATTAATTAGCCTGCAGCCGGCGACGCAGAACTGCGTTGCTGGTCCTGCAGCTGCCACTTTGCCGACGCGCGGTATGAGTGCACGGTCGGCAAGTGGTTAATAATATATTAGCAACATTTCAATGTGTTTATTAATAAAGAAATGCAAAAACTCGGTATACAGAGGCGCCAGAGTAGAGTAAAATGTTTTAAAAACTGCTTAAAAGCAGAGGGGAATGTTAGGGTGGACTTACCTCCCTCTTACAAAAAAAAAAATCACTCAAGTCTCGATAAAACAGAATTGACAAATAATTTATTCAACTCCACCAATGCGACGTGTTTCATGGGCGTGACCCCGTTTCCTCAGGCAAAAATGGGAGCACAACTCAGTGGATCAAGCAATAGGGTAGAGTGCTCAAACCTATTGCTTGACCCACTGAGTTGTGCTCCCACAATACTACACCATATTGAACTCTCAATTCTCTTCTTGTTTTTAAGCATTAATAAAGAAACACTTTTAACTGATGCCCCCTGGCAACCCTGTTGCTAAGGGCGCCTCACTATGTATACTAGCCGTCTTGCCACAAACGTCACCTAAGGAAGGCGTGTCCATACTCCGAAACCGGTAGTGACGTCAGAGGGCATTCTGTGCACTGCTCCCCGCCAGACGGACACTCTCCCACATGCTCCATCTACACTACCAGCCCTGGCCAGGCTGTGAGAGATCAAGGAGACCCGCTGAGGGTGTTTGCGCAATGTGCAGCACACATTAATCAATCATGACACTTTAAAGCGTGTGATTAATAATCCTCTTTTAATGCACCTACAATGAATTCAGCTTCTTGAAAAACACTAGGTAGCCAGAACCACTCCTCTGTGAGCTAGGATATCTGCGTGAAGGTGAGACCCAACATACCAACAGCCTCAAGTTTTAATACTTATGATTAATCGGCAATATACAAAGTTTTGTGCATTGTAAGTCTGTACTTATGGAAATAAGAATAATACAAGTACGGTACCTGGATTTACTGTTGTGATTGCTGTGTCATTTTATTGATAGACTGCTGTCCAAACTCCTCCCACCATCCCATCATTGCTCACATGAGGCAGTTAGTAAAAGGACAAAAGTCTATTTTTCCCTCTTTGTATATAGATGATCCCACTCACCAACTTGTGGGCAGCATTGAAGGCATAGCTCATCTTATGTCTGTCCTCAGTGGGTACATAAAGCAACCCTTTGTGTACCCAATCTTCTCTAAAACAGTTCATTAAGTGAGCTCTCTTGCTCACAAGAGAGGTTTTCACAAACATACTGGGGAGAGTGTGGGAATGGTACTCCCAATATGAAGGGGTGGGGGAAGGGGGTAGGCAGGAAGATGACATTGCTGAGTTACAGTGTTAGTTACAAACAGTTAACCTCTCTCAGCAGATGGAAGATGAGCAGTGTCAAGTGATCTACTCTGATCTACAGAAGTAACTGGTATGCTTCTGGCAGTAAGGAGCAAAATGTTTGCTCTAAAACATTAAACATAGCAAAATACAAATATTCAGATTGTATTTTATGTAATTATTTTATTTATTAATAATAATAATTAAAAATAATTGCTGTGCAAACAAGGAAGAGACACTTTCCAGCCTTCCTCCTGGATACAGCAGATGCTTTTCTGCATTGTTTACACTGCTCAGTACACTTCAACACAATCTGATAACTTTGGTACAGCAAAAGCAATCTTATAAATTAGCTTCTAAGTGAAGTAGATGTTAGAGTTATTTCCAGTAGCTCCAGTAAACCAACCATATGTTTTTTTTCTACTACTTTTATTCTGTTTTGAATGCTTTAGTGTCTTGTCCATAGATAAAATGTATGTTGCAATGCATATTTGTCCTGCAGGGGACTTTTTCATCTCTGTAAAAGTAATGTTAAAATGTACAGCTAAGGAGCAAGGCAGTGGTTATCCAAACATCACATGTATTTTATTCACATAAGTTCCGTGTTATGATTGGATTCTCCTTTAAGATGGTGCCAGCTTTGAAATACTTCCCCGCCTGCCATGTTATCAGTGGCACATGTTAAAGTCTCAGAAGACAGTCGCTAATGAGAGCTTGCTTCATTTCACTGGTAGCAAATATGCTTTTGCTAGGTGCTTACTATAATATTAAATGCCACCATAATTACCAGGTGTAATGTGATAACTGGGAAAGATGCAGAAAATGATGGTGCCATTTATCATTTTAGTGAACATTACACTGTGTATAAAGACAGTATAATTTAGTATCTAGATTTAAATAAGCTGCACAAAGATCATGCATGATATATGTGATTTCAGTGCATGATATATGTGATTTCAGTGCAACTGTGCAAATGTGTGTGGAGGCTAAATGACCTATAGTAGGACCTTATAGTGCATTGACATCAGTGGTGTTTGTGGAGGGTTCGCATGGTTTTCTGAGAGCATGAGTAAGTTATTTACTCACCACAATGCCACAGAGTAGCATGTAGTACATCATTCAGGATACCCAATATGTACCTACCGTATACGTATATATTGCTGTATATTAGGATGTAACCCCACCCTGCCAGTGTTTGTTTAGCCCAGGCTATTTATCTATTCAGCCTTTTGCCCCAGAGCATTCTGGGAGAATAAGTGTTGCTTCTGCTCGCTTTGGAACACACAACAAACACTCTGCAGTAATGCTCTGTGCCAGCAGTAAAGATTTCACCACCTGTGATAAATTTAATAATGTAAATCAGGGAGAGGAAGGATTTTACTACGGGAAAAGATTGACTAAATAATTTATTAATGAATATTGTAAAATATAAGCAATTTTAATCAAGTTACATTAAGTAAAGTTACTCTTTAAATGATTACTAATGCTATTGAATAGTAGCTAACTGCAGAATGTGCTGCTTTGTGTGTAGTGCCGAGGATAGTCACATGTTCAGCTGGCCAGTGGCCAACCACTGGAGGAATTAAAGAGAATGGGGAGGAAGCATCACCTTGGAGGGCAGCTGCTGATTTAAAGAGAGCCTCTGGGCTTATTGAGAATTGACACACACTCCTTTGTGACCATCCAATGATTAGGTTTATTTTAAAACTTAAAAAAAAAAATAACGATTTTACACCTCTATAAAATATCTATAAAACAATAATGATGACATCATCATTCTTGCCTCACTGCCCTTTCCAAGCACCATTTGTATCTCTGCTTAAAGTGTACATGAACTGACATGTACCATGATGAGATAAATATGAGTATTTGTAGTACCTATCCTACTTAGAGCCTGCCGGTGTTCACGTTATATTTTGTTGCAGTGCTTCTGTCAATGCAAATGAGGCAGTTAAAAAGCAGTTTCCTAAAAAAGTAGAGAGAAGGCAGTATGTTTTTGTCTATCTGCACACAGACTCCTGATAAGGAGATAGTGCTGAAAAGTTCAAATGGCAGTTACTTCTCTATCCTGGGAGCTGAATGAACTCTACCTCACACTGGCCATAGTTAACATGTCACATTACATTAAAAATAAGAGACTGAGACTGAAGGAAAGTTCTACCATTGGTACTACACATACAATTAATTATCTCATAATTTTATTTTTAATATAGGTTTGCCATAAAATCACTTTTAAATACGGTATATCTAAAATACCTTTTTTTCTGAACTTCAACTCTTTAATTTACTATTCTTGGTGAAATACTTGCAGAATTGGCAAGTTATACGAGCCATGCTCATGTAATCTGCAGTGGCACAACAGGGATGTATTATGCAATTCCCAGCAATCACTGTACTCCTGGCTATGACAGCATTAAGACAGCTAATGCCTGGCCATGTTGCTTTAATTGGAGTAACTGTACACCCTTCCTAGGGGTGATGCACCTGTTGAAGAATGATGCCATCATCCAGAGGGGCCTCGAGAGTGGCGTATGCTTTTGACTTTAAGATCATGTGGTAACTTTTATAAGTGTTGGTGTTCGAATTCAGGACCACGTGGTTGTGTACATCTAATCAAGGCGCTGGGAAATTTGGACGCATTGTAAAGCCGAAAAACGGCTCACCCTGGCCCTCCAAAAGTCCTGGCGGCATTAATTACTATTCCCCCTCTAAGCTGCCGGGAACTAATTCGGCCACCAGCTATTGTTGGCAGCCCTAATTATGCTGTTGTTATAGTCATTTGGGCTCCGTCTTTTGACCATGGCCAGATTACTGACTGAGCACTGCTATAGCCATAATTCACATCACGGCCTATGGCGGCGCCTGGTGCGCTCACATTTCCCGAGCCCTTTTTGCCTGTCTTGACATGGTTTGGAACCTGAACACACTATTCAGCACCATATCAGCAGCACTGAACAGCAGGATGAGGTGCATTTCATTTAACTCTGATACTTCCTCCGTCTTGCTGTTCAGTGCTGAGAGGAAGTATTGGAGTTAATTGAAACACACCCCATACTGCTGTTTTGTGCTGAAATGGTGCTGAATGATGTTCAGGTTCCGAACCACATGGTCCTAAATTCAAAACAACCACACTAATGTTTATATACACTCCGAATTCATAAAGACTAGAAACAGGATACTTGATACTCCGGGACCATAAGGGAAAACACCATCACAAGTATGGACATCACAAGTGTCTTATATATGTTCACCCACCATGTTTATCCTTGTTCCTAACAGAACATACAATTTTTCTTCAAATACATCCTAGAATATTAAGGCATACGCACTGGGTTCATTGGCAGTCCCACACATTCCTCCATTTTTCTTGCTGTATGAAATAAAGAAATGATTTATAATATTTTTTTCTCCCATGAACAGGAAATGAAATGTTCCAGATCAGATGAAGCACTCCAGTGGCCCTTTCGGTACAGCTGTATTGTGAAAGCCCAGGCTGCCTGAAGGACGGCCAAATGACTGCTTTGCGGATATTTTATATGGAACGCCACATAACATGGGGACACGACGTTCTGGCTCAGCTCTCCATTCAGCAATGGTGATCAATCCTTGTTCTTTGTCAGAAATGGAGGATGAATAATACCCTTTTGCTCTCCGAAGAACTCTTTTTGCCAAAATGGCTTTGCTATTAGTTACCTATGGGAACATCTTTTGAAAATGCAGCATAATAATTCTTCGACATCTTATTTACACTCATGCAAGCTAAGCATGACGAGAACTGTTTTACGCTATGGTAATACAAATGGCTTCATAAAGATGATTGAAGTCATCTGTTGTTTGCAGGGGTGATGCATGACATGTACAGGATACAAGTTAATGTGTACTGTTACATTGAGCTTGACAGTGTGATTTTCTTTGGCAATGGATTGCGTGAATATTTCTACTTTTCTGCACTATTTGCAGATTTATGGACATGTACACCATTATATTGTATTGATTTATCATAGCACACCAACTATTCTTTTGAATCTGTGACTGATACATAGTCAGAAGTAACCTAGGTGATGCAAGGAATGCAGTCACATGTTTGGACTCAACATAACAAGGGAAGGTAATCCAAACACAACTGCCAATCTGTTCTTCAGATAAGCAGTCCAAAGGCTGAACTGGTAGTCATGCCATACCATCTCAAGACTGGCTTTGTGAACATGAACGTTGGTGAACATCCACCAGTTCCACCCAACAGGGCTGTTTTTGGCCATTTTGGATCCCCAGGCAAGGCACCTTTTGTCTCCCTACCCCAATCTAGTGAACATGAAGATCGTAACCTACATCAATTTGTTTTGTGGGCACCAATAAGAAATTAAAAATTTACATATAAATAATGTTGTTTCTCAAAATAAATTGGTAAAGGGTGCACAAATTATTACCAGGCCACATACATATGACTGGCCCAAACCTACTTAACTCATATAGCAAACCTTTCCAATAATGGTTTACATGGGTATGTATCCCCTTTATACATTATATTGTTTATGTACAGCGTGGGTCTTTAGAGGTTAGGATATTGTCCTGGAAATCTAATCAGAGTTGCAACAATTGACACAGCAGTGCTCATTTAGATGATACAATAACCATCTATCCCTTCCTTAATAGAACCAGCAGTTGGCTATACTAATTCCATAAAGTACAGTGTGCTAAGACTAGCTGTGGTGCCCCCTCCTAGAGCTGTTTCCCAAGGCAACGCCTTGGTGTGCCTATGCCTAAAAAGGGCCCTGCCACGCAATAATGAGAAGAATCAGAAGGTTCCAATTTACCAACCAATTAATTACTCAGCAATACAAATAATTACCATTTAGGCTTAAACAAGTTTGGCTTCAAATACAAGTTGACCTACTAACTTTTTACTCTTTTCTGTTTTGGAGGGGCTCTCAAGTATATGTCGACCCATAACTACTGCCACACCCCTAATGGTAGGAATTGCCATTTTCCCCAGCATTGACTCTAATATTGCCCTAAGCATTAACATGTCCCCTCCGGCAGTATTGTTCCCAGTAAGGGGCATAACTACAATTCATGGGACCCTACAGCATCTTTGATTCCCCCACCCCTTCATTCACTATCCTTTCCTTGCCTCCTGGTGGTGATTCTTACAGCCAGAGGCCCCATTCTGTAAGTATCGGTGTGATTACCATGATCTTCATACAATAACAAGTATAGCCACAAAAACATCTGATCCTGAAAATGGACCCTTTGTATCAGAGAGAGGGAAGGATAGTAAATGGGAGCCCCCTACACAGTGGCGGCTCCTGCTTCAAACTTTTTTTTTGGGGGGGTGGGGGCACAAAGGAGGCCACGATGGCTGGCTGGTGGGGCCAATTTGGGTGATTGATGTTTGCATGCCAAGCTTTAGATATTTTTGCTTAAAGAGACTCTGTAACAAAATTTTTAGCCTTATTTCTCCTATCCTCCAAGTTCTTATACCTGTTCTAATGTGCTCTGGCTTACTGCAGCCTTTTCTAGTTTCACTGTCTCTCTAATATATCTTATCTTCTTTTCTTAGTCGACCCAGAGAGGAAGGAGCTGCCTCCGCTGTGATAGGGACAAATTATAAACGCCCCCTCCAGGCTCACTCCTGTGTGCTTTGTTTATTTCTCACTCACATACAGGTCCCTGCTCTCAATCTCAGCTGTGTCTGTGAGGCTGTGGGAGGAGGGAGCTGCCTGTTACATGCTGACAATTTGTTACCCAGACACAAATGCAGAGTCCAGACTCCTGGCTCAGAAGAAACAGCTATGTTTATAAAAGAGTCTGAGGATTCTTGTCACGCTTCAGTGGCACAGAGTCGCAGAGGCAGAAAGTAAAACCTTTTCTAAACTTGCACATAACATCTGAAGGCTGCATTAACTGTGTATTAATAAAAACTTGTTATGCAAGCATAGGGCAGTATACATCCTGTTTCTTTTCAGTATATTTCCTGTTTCTGCGGCCATCTTTACTGTTTACAAAACAGTTTATAAAACTGTTATTTTATCACCAATATTGCGGCGGAGAGTGGCGAAAATGTCACAGAGGGGGCTAGGAGATGTCCCTGAACAGGCTGATATGTTTATTTATATAACATTTCTTCAATATAGATTCTCTTTAACTTAGGTGATAAAATTAAGGCTAACTAGTTCACCAATAATAGGGACCAAATGTAAACATCACAAACCGAAAAACAAAGGCTTTTGAGGTGAGCAGTTTCTCCAAAAATTTTTGCTATTATTAAAGAAAAGTTCATAAAAATATAAGTGACATTCAGATACATTAATAACAAGGAATCTTGCAAGGATTGTGAGGGAATTATGAGCAATAGATAAGACCCTTGGTTTTCTCAACGCCTACATAAACTCAGGCTGAGATAGAGAGTTATTTACAGACCTTATCCTGTTCACTGTACGCTGCTGGGGCCTGAAAACAGTTAACTGTATGTTACTGAGCAGGGAGGGGGGCACAGTGATTTCCAAAGAAGGCCAGTGCCCCAGCGTGTCGCAGTGTAGGGCCGCCCATGCCCCTACAGCCCTGGCCCCCCTGCAGACACACAGGCTGATTCCTATAGAAACACCCTGTCCCCAGCCTACCATGTTCACCCACAAGATTTTACTGAGCCGCCTTCCATTCCTCCTAATTATTAATGACCCTGCTACCGTATTCCTCCATGCAGAGCGATGCTGGCAGTGGCGTAGCAATAGGGGGTGCAAAGGTTGTGACTGCATCGGGGCCCTTGGACCAGAGGGGCCCTGCCTCAATCGCAGTATTAGCTCTCTGTTGGTCCTGTGCTAGTAATAATCACTTCTATAGATGCTTTGAATAGCAGTAATCATTACAAAACTGTTCCCATTCCCCTTCTTGAACCTTGGCAGGTTTTTGGTAAAGGAAATTGAGAGCCCCTGAGTGTTATAAGTTTATTCACAGTCATACTATACTCACAAACATGGGTTACCACTGAGGCAAGCACTAATAAAGCAGGTGGAGAGCTTTGACCTGACCCCACTCAGGTTAACAAGTTACTCTGTAGATAGGAAAAGGGAGAAAACCTCCTCCACCAAGGGTAGACAATCGTAACACTGTAAACTTGAACGGAGGCACCAAAAAAAGTAAAAGCAAGAGTAAAAGCAACTTTTAAAAAATTATAAAAATTACAAGCTACGGAAATATCATAGTTTGCGTTCAATAAAACTCTAATCAACTACTCCATGGTGTAATGTATTTTGCAGGTGCAATCCTGCTTCATCATGCTATTAAAGGAGCAACTAGATCCAGTCATCTGTAGACCAAGTGCCTCTGTGCGGATCTAGTTGCTCCTTAATTGCCTGATGAAGCAGGATTGCACCTCCAAAATGCGTTGCAACATGGAGTAGTCGATTAAAGTTTTTTTTATAATTTTTAAAAAGTTGCTTTTACTCTTTTTGGTGCCTCTGTTCAAATTTACAGTGTTAAACTGTACAGGATCTTCTAAAAAAAATAGTATATTTTGATAAAGTTCATTATTTTCTGTAATGTACTGATAAACATTAGACTTTCACATATGTTAGATTCATTACACACATTACAGCTTTATGGAGATGAAGATTTCATTTTTCAGCACGACCTAGCACCTGCTCACAGTGCCAAAACCACTGGTAAATGGTTTACTGACCATAATATTACTGTGCTCAATTGGCCTGCCAACTCTCCTGACCTGAATCCCATAAAGAATCTGTGGGATATTGTGAAGAGAAAGTTGAGAGACGCAAGACCCGACACTCTGGATGAGCTTGAGGCCGCTATCGAAGCATCCTGGGCCTCCATAACACCTGAGCAGTGCCACAGGCTGATTGCCTCCATGCCACGCCGCATTGAACCAGTCATTTCTGCAAAAGGATTCCCGACCAAGTATTGAGTGCATAACTGAACATAATTATTTGAAGGTTGACTTTTTTTTTGTTTTAAAAACACTTTTCTTTTATTGGTCGGATGAAATATGCTAATTTTTTGAGATAGGAATTTTGGGTTTTCATGAGCTGTATGCCAAAATCATCAATATTAAAACAATAAAAGGCTTGAACTACTTCAGTTGTGTGTATTTGAATCTAAAATATATGAAAGTCTAATGTTTATCAGTACATTACAGAAAATAATGAACTTTATCACAATATGCTAATTTTTATAGAAGATCCTGTATGTATGGTGAGCTCCTTTGAGGGACTGATAGTGATCATGTGAAATGTCGGATGTACTTTGTAAAGTGCTGTAGAAAATATAAATGCATAACAAAAATGAAGAATAATATATGTGTTGACGGGCATTCTGGCTCCCATGTATGTACGCAGGACTAACTGCTGTAAAACGTATACTGTGCATTGTTTGCACTGATCTACATCGTGTGTAAAGCTATCTGCGGTTTCAGATCTCGGATGCCTGTGAATCTTTCTGAGCAGCAAACAATCCGGCTTGTATGTCTGTGTGAAATGAATATCCCTTCAGTTGTGTGTCCGTTTGTGCTGCGGATCTATTAATCATATCCAGGAGCATTGCCAACATGGCATGGCAATCCTCGCCTCCCAGTTTATACAGAACAGAATCATTTACATAAAGTCCTTAAGGCAAATAACTGTTGGGGCTCTAATTTATATCTGATGGAAAATTAGCCGTCATTATGCGCTCCATTAGCAGCGTCTTTAATGTGCTTCTAAGCACCATTTGTCAAGCGGCTTGTTAATATCCTTCAAGTCTTTAAAGTTGAGAGCTCATTAAAGACTGCGCTCTGTTATTGATGTAATTTAGATGAGTTTGGAAGAGCAAGTATTCATTGCCTTCAGTGGACAAGTCACCAAGAAGAAAGGATGCTGGATGCTACACTGGTTGCACACTGTTTTCCTGTATGCATGGCCTCATCACTGGCACATGCATGCCTCTGCATCGACCTGTATCCACGATCATAATAACAAGCTCGCTGCTACACTAATGAGTCCTCAGTTTATCTATAACTGGTTCATTAACCTTTTCCTATCCAGTGTGTGATGCCAGTGCATAGAACCCACAGATCAAAGCAAGATTTCAGGCAAACAGCAAAATATCTAATTATTATTATTTAGTATTTATATAGTGCTGACATCTTCAGCAGCGCTGTACAGAGTATATAGACTTGTCACTAACTGCCCCTTATAAGGGCTCACAATGTAATCCTTACCATAGTCATATGACCATTGAAGTCTAAAGCCAATTTGGGGGAAGCCAATTAACTTATCTGTATGTTTTGGGATGTGGGAGGAAACCAGAGTTTGCGAAGGAAACCCGCACAGACACGTGGAAAACATACTAACTCCTTGCAGGTAGTGTGCCCTTTCTAATAAATATATGTCACTTGTTTCACCTGCCAGGGTATATGTAGTTATTAAAGGACCTCTTTGAAAAAAAATACACAAAGGATGTACATTTGTCCTAGCATACAATGCACTATAAAGTGCTTCTTTATTGTTTTGTTTTTCTATGTCACTTACAGTAGGCAGTAAAAATCTGGCAAATCTAAAAGATTTGAAAAAAGAGAAAAGACAATCGAGAGCCCCCAATAGTGTATTACTGTTGTATAATTGGCATAGGTGGAAGGACAATTCAAGTTATACTCACAAGTCTGGGTTGCCGAAATAGGGCAACCACTTCAGTCTCAGACGAGGAGATTAGACCTGTCCTCGCTCAGGTTAAAAAGTCGCTCTCAGTAGAAGGAAAAAAAGGGGGTGTCAACACCCATCCACCAGGTGGATCAAATTGTGCTATAGTATACAGAGGCGCCAATAGAATAAAAATAGTACCAATTTAAAATTAATAAAACGTGTGGGTGTTAAGGGTGGGCTTACCCGCCCAACAAGAAACACAAGCACTGATTCAAGTATAGTACAAATAACATTAAATTTAATTAGTACTCCCAGTAAAAACAATTTGCCATGCGTTTCACGGGTCCCAAGCCCGCTTCCTCAGGCAAAAAAAACATATACAGGCAGGAGCAACAGTGTCCTTGTGTAGACAAGTGTGGCACCTTTGCTCTGCTCTGAGTGCAGGACACTGTTGCTCCTGCATGCATTGCTTTTTTCTCAGGCACCCTTTTGAGTTTAAACATAACACCTCTTGTCCTTGCAGCTATAATGCTAAGGAGGTAATTTTTAATCTTACCTACAAATTTTTCAACAACCAGCAATTGAAAAAAAAACTAAAAAGTGTGTAAAAAATAATAATTTAATTAAGACTCTTGACAGTGAGTATAATTTTCAATGCAAACAGTAGGGCACGTCTGCTCTGTCCCCATTGGTGGAATGAGTCATCATATTCTATCCGACTGGTGTTAAAGACACTCTGTAGTCTCTTTTTTACCTTATTTTGTCATAAAATTCTCTTCAGCATTAATGACCAAGTGGAATCGCCTCATCCCTGCGGCAGACAAGTGATTTACAGTGATGTGAAAAACTTTGCCCCCTTCCTGATTTCTTATTGTTTTGCATGTTTGTCACACTTAAATGTTTCTGCTTATCAAAAACTGTTAACTATTAGTCAAAGATAACATAATTGAACACAAAATGCAGTTTTAAATGATGGTTTTTATTATTTAGTGAGAAAAAAACTCCAAATCTACATGGCCCTGTGTGAAAAAGTGATTGCCCCCTTGTTAAAAAATAACTTAACTGTGGTTTATCACACCTGAGTTCAATTTTTGTAGTCACCTCCAGGCCTGATTACTGCCACACCTGTTTCAATCAAGAAATGACTTAAATAGGAGCTATCTGACACAGAGAAGTAGACCAAAAGCACCTCAAAAGCTAGACATCATGCCAAGATCCAAAGAAATTCAGGAACAAATGAGAACAAAAGTAATTGAGATCTATCAGTCTGGTAAAGGTTATAAAGCCATTTCTAAAGCTTTGGGACTCCAGTGAACCACAGTGAGAGCCATTATCCACAAATGGCAAAAACATGGAACAGTGATGAACCTTCCCAGGAGTGGCCGGCCGACCAAAATTACCCCAAGAGCGCAGAGAAAACTCATCCGAGAGGCTACAAAAGACCCCAGGACAACATCTAAAGAACTGCAGGTCTCACTTGCCTCAATTAAGGTCAGTGTTCACGACTCCACCATAAGAAAGAGACTGGGCAAAAACGGCCTGCATGGCAGATATCCAAGGCGCAAACCACTCTTAAGCAAAAAGAGCATTAAGGCTCGTTTCAATTTTGCTAAAAAACATCTCAATGATTGCCAAGACTTTTGGGAAAATATCTTGTGGACCGACGAGACAAAAGTTGAACGTTTTGGAAGGTGCGTGTCCCGTTACATCTGGCATAGACGTAACACAGCATTTCAGCAAAAGAACATCATACCAACAGTAAAATATGGTGGTGGTAGTCTGATGGTCTGCAGTTGTTTTGCTGCTTCAGGACCTGGAAGGCTTGCTGTGATATATGGAACCATGAATTCTACTGTCTACCAAAAAATCCTGAAGGAGAATGTCCGGCCATCTGTTCGTGAACTCAAGCTGAAGTGATCTTGGGTGCTGCAGCAGGACAATGACCCAAAACATACAGCAAATCCACCTCTGAATGGCTGAAGAAAAACATAATGAAGACTTTGGAGAGGCCTAGTCAAAGTCCTGACCTGAATCCTATTGAGATGTTGTGGCATGACCTTAGAAAGGCGGTTCATGCTAGAAAACCCTCAAATAAAGCTGAATTACAACAATTCTGCAAAGATGAGTGGGCCAAAATTCCTCCAGAGTGCTGTAAAAGACTCGTTGCAAGTTATCGCAAACGCTTGATTGCAGTTATTGCTGCTAAGGGTGGCCCAACCAGTTATTAGGTTCAGGGGGCAATTTCTTTTTCACACAGGGCCATGTAGGTTTTGAGTTTTTTTCTCACTAAATAATAAAAAACATCATTTAAAACTGCATTTTGTGTTCAATTATGTTATCTTTGACTAATAGTTAACGGTTTTTGATGAGCAGAAACATTTAAGTGTGACAAACATGCAAAAGAATAAGAAATCAGGAAGGGGACAAATAGTTTTTCACATCACTGTATTAGTGAGAAATAGACCTGCAAAGTTCCACGACTTTGCAGGTCGCAGATTATATTGCCCTGGGGAGGCAGAGCTTTGCGCTGTAGCTCTGCCCCTTTCAGTGGAAGAAGACTGAGAGGGACGGGGAGAGGCGGCGATCGGTGGAGATTGACTGCGGAGGAGGCAGAGCTACAGCACAAAGCTTTGCCTCTTCAGGCTGCTTTCACAGTGGGACATTACAGGCGCACGTTAGAGCAGCCTGCAATGCAGCCCAACACACAGTAATGAAAAATCAATGGGCTGTTCACAGTGCCCACATTGCGTTATAGTGTAATGCTGCACGTTCAATGAAAGTGCAGTATGCTGTGCGTTATATGCAGTTTTAGCCGCGTTAGACTGTTTGCACATGCTCAGTAATGTTTGTTTTTTTCAGTGCAGGAGAGGAGGAGGGGAGAGTCCGTTACTGTCCCTAGCCACATGGCTAATTAATATTCACTGCACTGTGCTGATGTAACGTGTTTTCTTCCTGGAGCGGCCGCTTTGTGCAACAATTGGCTGGCAGGATCACGTGATGCCTAGTGTTCCGATCACGTGGTCTCTACAGTCTTTTGACGCATGCGCCGTTTTCGTTCTATCAGTATCGAATGAAAACGGCACACCAAGAGACGCATAAAGTGTCTCTATGTAGCGTCCAACTTTAGCACCACCATGCATTGCGTTAGGGGAACGTTATGCGACCTTAACGTCCCCTGCAACGCAACGTCCCTGTGTGAAAGAGCCCTCAAGGAAGTAAAGCCCTGGGAGCCCTGGAACCTTGCAGGGCTATTTCTAACTAATAAATCACTCATCTGCAACGGACACAGTGAGTCCACTTGGTCATTAACCACTTGCCGACCGCACACTCATACCGTGCGGTGGCAAAGTGGTAGCTGGAGGACCAGCGACGCACATCTGCGTCGCCAGGTGCCTCCCTAATTAATCTGGAAAGGCCGCTCACACGAGCGGCCGTTTCCTGTTAGATCACGGAGCGGGTCTCCGTGAATAGCCTGCAAGCCGCTGATCGCGGCTCGCAGACTGAATGTAAACGCAGGAGACGTTTGTCTCCTTTGTTTACATTGAACGGCGCTGCTGCTACAGCAGCGCCGTAAGGCAGATCGTCGATCCCCGGCCAATCAGCGGCCGGGGATCGCTGCCATGTGACAGTGGACAGCCTGTCACTGGCTGCACAGGACCTGTGCAGCCCGGATCACCAGGGGGGACAGGGAGGAGAGGGAGGGGGGGAATTTCGCTGCGGAGGGGGGCTTTGAGGTGCCCCCCCCCCCTGCAACACCCAGGCAGGCAGGAGAGATCAGACCCCCCCTGCACATCATCCCCATAGGGGGGAAAAGGGGGGGGGGGCGATCTGATCGCTCTGCCTGCAACCTGATCTGTGCTGGGGGCTGCAGAGCCCACCCAGCACAGATCATAAAAAAAAGCGCTGGTCCGTAAGGGGGGGTAAAGGCTGGGTCCTCAAGTGGTTAATGATGAAGAGGATTTTTATGACAATATAAGGTAAAAAAAAAAGAGACTTCAGAGTCCCTTTAACTAGGAAGTGAGAATTTTTGTTTCCATTTTCCAATTATAGCAATCAAAACTTGCTGCTAGTCATGCAAGTAAGATGTGATCCTCTATAGTTCAAGAAAAATATTTGCATGTGTAACAAATTAAAGCATAATCTAAGTAACAACAATTAATCAACTTTTGCCATTGTCTGACAAATCCAATTGTCAGATTATCAAATAGGAAATATCAAAAAATTGGATTGTAGCTGAATCAAATTTAAAACTAAAAGATCCTTTTGTTAGAGTTTTTCTGATTATTTTAAATTTTTTACAGAAGAGCAACCCATAAAGTTATTTTTACTTTTATTCTTCATTTTTTTTATCGCTTCTAGGCTTGGCCCATCTTATGAGGGTCATACTTAAAGTGAACACGAGGTGAACCTTGAGACAAAAAAAACAAATTTTTACCTAAAAAGAGGTAAACTTCTGGATCCTGGCTTCCCATGTCCTTCTCACCCCTGATGCCGCTTGCCAAGACCCTCTGGAAGATCTGGGCTGCGCTTTTCATGGACGAGCAGATCTGAGCACTGTCATGCCTGAGCAGTAGCACAGTGTATGTCCAGTGTCTGTTGGAGATCCGCGAGTGGCAACGGAGGGAGGTGTGGGAAGCCTCTACAGGATCCAGAGGCCATATTAGGTACGTTTCCGCTTAGTGACATGAGGTTTGCCTCTGCTACACTAAATAAATTGGGCTCAGCTGACTTATGTGCCATTGATGCTTGGAGCACCTGAATTACTCTTCAACCTGTTCCACACATACTCCAGGGAGGTCAAAGTAATTTTCCTGGCAATGTTCATATTTCATGACATAACCTATCTTTGGGGGTGCTACGCATCTACTTACTGACAGCTGCATGAATAGCATTGACTGGGAATTGCTGACCATGGGGGGACTTCTTCATAGTCTCAAAGAGGAAAGTCAATTGGTGCAGAGTCTGGGAAAAGGGGCAATACAGTGAGCCTCAGTGACTTCAATTTGGCTCTTCGGTTTTGTGTGTGCCCGAAGATTGACATGCAACAATAGCACCTTCCAAAACTATTTTCCTTTGCAATACTGTTGAATTTTGCACCTCCTTTTTAGTAAGGCGTCCCAGTACTCGTTATTGGTCATGTCTTTCATAACTCAGCCCTCCATGTTTATCCCAGAACACTATGTCTTCCATGGTTTGTCAGTTGCTGCACTGAGGTAGGTGCCTAGATGCTGTTGTAGTTGGCCTAGTGCTTCCACTTTGGTGCCACTCCTGAGAAAAACAGCCCTTAACCACCCTGGCGTTCTGATTAAATCGCCAGGGTGGCTGCGGGAGGGTTTTTTTTAAATAAAAAAAAAACTATTTCATGCAGCCAACTGAAAGTTGGCTGCATGAAAGCCCACTAGAGGGCGCTCCGGAGGCGATCTTCCGATCGCCTCCGGCGCCCAGAATAAACAAGGAAGGCCGCAATGAGCGGCCTTCCTTGTTTTGCTTATATCGTCGCCATAGCGACGAGCGGAGTGACGTCATCGACGTCAGCCGACGTCCTGACGTCAGCCGCCTCCGATCCAGCCCTTAGCGCTGGCCGGAACTTTTTGTTCCGGCTACGCTGGGCTCAGGCGGCTGGGGGGACCCTCTTTCGCCGCTGCTCGCGGCGAATCGCCGCAGAGCGGCGGCGATCAGGCAGCACACGCGGCTGGCAAAGTGCCGGCTGCGTGTGCTGCTTTTTATTTCATTAAAATCGGCCCAGCAAGGCCTGAGCGGCAGCCGCTGGCGGTGTTGGACGAGCTGAGCTCGTCCAGACCGCTCAGCTGGTTAATGCCTATATTTTATTAACACTTTTTAATTTCCATGTACACATATGGGGTTGGAATTCCAGGCTCATTCCAAATAATTTCTTTATGACATCCTATACTATTGACTGTACATAAAAAAACAATATAAGGGGACTTTTTAAAAAGAGTTTATCACTTAGTGGTTCAAGAATAGGAGTGGTCTGTCTTCATGTGATACAACAATGTTTTAGGCCAATAGCTGTAAAATGTTTTTTAAATTCTTATTTTTTAATACTTCGTATTTATTTAATGTGAAATCATATTAAGCACATAAAGAACAGGTTGATTAAACACAAACATTAGCAGAAGAATCAGTATGTTTAAGCTGCTAGTAGACTTGGATACATTTTAATGGTGTTGCCAGTAACTTGTGCTAGTGACTAGTCGCAGTAACTAGCTGCTACATTTAATAACTAGATACTATGGCTAGTTGCTAGCAATATATGATCATGTGACATTGCCCTTACTACAGCTTTGTATAAAATGTGGTATTCTAATGCATGACAGGAACATAATGGGCTTTGTACTGTTTATTGATTTTACAGATTTAATTCATTTAATCTTAAGTTTTGGGCGGCACATTTGGTTCAGTTTTCCGCTTTAATATGGTTGTTTCTATTTATAAAGTTGAAAAGATATTTTTTCAATATGAAGGTAAGTATCCTGATTGTCATCATCTTCTTTATAAGCAGCTATACTACAACCTTAAAGAGACACTGAAGCGAAAAAAAATATATGATATAATGAATTGGTTTTGTGCTATGAATAATTACTAGAAAGATTAGCAGCAAAGAAAATGTTCTCATATTTTTATTTTCAGGTATATAGTGTTTTTTCTAACATTGCATCATTCTCTAATATGTGCAGATTACACAACACTCAGCATTGAAAATGATTCTTTCAGAGCAGTCTGTGAACTAATGACCTCTCCTCTGGCAGAGAAAAAGAAAACAGTTGAGATAATAAAAGTCAGATAACAGCCCTCTCCACGACTTTGAAAGTCGTAGAGCTTAATGGCTTTTTTTGCATAGAGATAACAACTGGAGTTTCTTAACTCTTCCTGTACTGGAAACAATTAGACTGATGTATCTGATCTTAATGTTTTATTTCTTAGCTGTACTACACATACAAATCATAATATCATAATTTTTTTTTCGCTTCAGTGTCTCTTTAAGAAATTATAATGTTTATTTTTAAAATATATAAATATAATGTATATATATATATATTTTTATTATAGTTTGACATGTATACAGTGGTGTAACTGTACAGAAACAAGGGCCTGGGTGCAAATTTTACACTGGGGACCATGCAGTACCTGTCAATCAGTCATATGATACAGATGACCAAAAGCATCCTTCCAAGAACAGCCACTGTGTAAGAGATGTGTGTCTGTGGAAAATAAATGGTTTGCTAATTATTACCACTATTCAAAGCACATATAGAGATAGTTACCTGTACATCACCAATAAGTAGCCAATGCAATGACTAGAGGAGAACCCCATTTAGAACCTTCAAGTCCAGGGGCCCTGGAGACCTCAGTATCCCCTACT
The DNA here is from genome assembly GCF_040937935.1 of Hyperolius riggenbachi. Taxonomy (NCBI): domain Eukaryota; kingdom Metazoa; phylum Chordata; class Amphibia; order Anura; family Hyperoliidae; genus Hyperolius; species Hyperolius riggenbachi. Next base: position 190,022,463 of record NC_090646.1, on the reverse strand, counting down.
GCTACACCACTGATTGTATAAGCAAAGTTCTGTACACATCATAGTGATTGTAAGCTTTATGTACTCCATACTTTACCAGTGGCATTGCTTGAAGTCACAACTTGTCAGATGATAATGAACCCTTGAGATAAGATGGTGGTTTGCTTGTGGTAAGTAACATCAGTCTTCCAAGACTCCTTGGCTTTCTTATCTCATCAGTGCCACGAGCCTGTATTCAAGTGTGGCTGAGGTCTTCTAAAGTGACTCTAAGCAGATTATCAGCCAGCTTTTCTAGAAGACTTCATTTCAGTGAGATGAGAATGTGTATGTGGTTTTGGCAATCAGGCTAGTAACCATTTGTATGGGTTGTCATGTGGACTTTTCTTTTGTAACTTTTCATGTGTCCATATTGAGATTAATACACAAAATAGCATAATGATGTAACACATAGATTTATGCATATTTAGCGCACTGGGTATGCATAATTGTTGCTCAAAAATGTAACGTTTGTTAAATATATACTGTGTGAAATAATAGGCAAGTGAACACATACTATAACACATGGGTACTCACAGACATTGCACCTGTTATCTGCTCGCTCACTTACCCACCATTTTATGTGGTATATATTTAATGGACATTAAGTTTTGAGTAGTAAGATTTAATAAATGTAAATGCATGCACATTGCACTGTAATATGGTGTACAAGTCTATGTGTTGCAGCAGAATACTGCATTAGGAATCATCCTCCTTGTTTGATGTACTTATGTATGTATTTTTGAGCCTAGTGTAAGGACCTGTTTCCAGTACATGTGATCTTATGTGTTTTTTAGAATATGTGTGTTTGCAATGGTATGGTCTTTCTTATAGAAAGTACATGTTACTTTTTCCCACTAATGCGATGCAATGCATTGCAATCACACTGCAAACACACTGCATGCTGCATTTTAAGGGCAACTGCAATTCTGCCCCGTTCAGTACAACTGGCACAAAAATATCACACCAAATGTACAAGAGAAACAACTGCATCTTTCCTGTGCACTTTGTGTTTTGTAGTGAAAAAAGATTGCAGCTTTAGAGAACTTTCACATGGTGGCTGCAATATCAACAATACCAGTTGCCTGGCAGTCCTGGTTTCGGTAGTGTCTGAATCACACACTGGAAACAAGCATGCAGCTAAACCATTCAAACAAAGAGATAATGATTTTCATGCCTGTTCAAAGAGTATAGTATAGCTATTAGAGGCAGATGATCAGCAGGACAGCCAGGGAATGTGCATTGTTTCAAAGGAAATAAATATGTCAGCCTCCATATCCCTCTCAGTTCAGGTGTGCTCATATCACAGTAGGAGACCTGAGTGACCCACTCTTCATGTTACGTCTTGTGTTCAAGCACATGATTAAAAATAAAAATAAACCATTTAACTAATAAAAGCAGTTTAACTTTTTCTAAACAGTATTCTGTTCATGTAATTTACATTTGTTTGGCAAATCTATTGGAACAGAGGCAGACTTTGACCTGCAATTCTACTTTAAAAGGGTATTCTTGTGTGGAATTACGTTTTATGCAGAAGTGCAACCCGCAAGTTATAATAACAGTGTCAGGCTTGTGGAAAGAGTGTTTCAATCAGTGAATTGCTGGAACGCTTTTCTATGTGATACATCTGAAGGATGGGCTTTCTTGAATATGGTATAATATATAATTCCCTGATGACGCTAGATTGCGAAACCGGTCGGAAAGAAGACAGACGGCACCTTTAATGTCTTATTGGCTGTGGACCAGCTTACACGCGCAGTTCCTGGGCCCCCGTATGTAAGTCTTTGTTTTTATCTTGTCTTTTATGGTATATCCCGATTGTTTTTACAATAAACGGTTTACACTTAGAGTTGCCGTTTTTTGTTGTGTTTATATATTGGCCTTCCTGGATACCATACCATATATTGGAGTGAGGAAGTGGTGGAAGTTTGGATTCATATCTGCTTGAGGTTCGTTAGGATTACCACTGAATGCGAGACATACAACCTTATAATGTGGGTTGTTGGCAGCTGGTAAGGCCCTCTTACTCTTTTCTGGTAGTGGTTGGCCACGAGACCATGTGAGGTTGGAATATCACCGTGGTAAAGTTTTATTGGCTGTATTTATTCCTCTTTGATCTGCGCTGACTTCTTAATACTAATATATAATATCATCTATGTAATAACAAGTAGAAGCATTTCAAGTTTTCATGTTTAGGGATAAAGGATAGAAATTAAAATATATGAAGGAAATTTCCACATAAGGCATTTAAAAATAGAATGTGTTCCAACAGGAAGATTTAAGAACCGATTTTTAAAAAGTTCAAATCAATTTTTCACCTTTTTTCATGAGTAATATTGATTGCATTAGCTGCATGCGTTTACCTTGCTCAGGGCAATGTCCTTCTCATCACATTTGGCCTGTAGTAAAATATTCTAGCAAAATCTATTTTGAAGGCATGTTGACCATTTTCCCCCTGTAGTGGTGTTCAGTTCAAATATCAAATATGGCTGCCATTACCCCTTTAGGTCACAGCAGCTCTAGAGAAGGTTGGCAGATTTCTCTCAATTATCATTATTATTAATTTCAAGTATTGCTATTGTGCCAACACATTACACAGTGCTTACAGAGTGCATCAAACAAGTCATGTCCTTCAAAGAGGCTCAGCATCTTAAGTCCTTACCACACTCTAATTTAATTTTGGCAAAGCCAGTTAACTTACTAGTTTGTAGAAGAAAACTGAAGCTGCCAGAGGAAACCAACATAATGATGGGGAGAACCTTTAAACTGGATGCAGAGAGTGTCTGGTTGGCAGTCAAACCTGGAAAGCCGAGGCAAGAGCACTTGCCACATATCCACAGGGCTGCCCAGTCTGAAAGCTGCCCATAGGGACAGAGGTAGTTGGACTTGGCAGGTATCAGTAGTCATGTTGGAAAAAGATTTCCCAGCATTCATAAAAAAATGAGGTATGTAACACAAGACAGTCTTGTATTCTCAGGAGGGGAGAATCATGAGGAGAGGGAAAGTGATGGATAAGATGGATTTTTAACTTTTCTATTCACAGGGTTGGTTTTGTCTAAAAGTCACCTTAAAAGTGTATGTGAAATTCCTAAGTTTTTTTCAGTTCAGTTTTCCTCCTCTTTGCATAAAGTAAACAAAACATATCTAAGAGGGAAAAAAAAGTAAATACATTTCTAATTACCGTTTGCAGTCACTGAAAATCATTGTTGCATGTGCTCACCAACGCTTAGCTAAACTAACTTTGGGAGTCTCCTAAGTTAACCCCAGATCTCCACAAACTTATTCAACCACATCTCCTCTTTATTTCCTATGCAAACAACCTGTGGGGATTTTTCACACTTATAAGTGATGAAGAGAAAAGGGAATAATGTGTGTAGAGATGCACTGTAAGGGTTCCATTTAGGGGCTGTGGAAGCAAAAATTACAGTCAGACAGGATGGGAGGGGGCACTTTTTCAGCAATATGTACATCAATATTTTAGATATAATATAAACAATTTCTAATAGTAACATCGGGCTATTGGCTTTCCTTATGGTCACATGAAAAGCAATACAGCCTTTTATTGCAGACATTTTATTAATAGGTATTTTTAAAAAAAAAAAAAAACATTTTTATTATGTTTACATTTTTGCTTCAGAATGTATTCTTTTAATATTTAAATATTTAATAATATTTTAATATATTGATGTATTAAAATATAGCAATATGTGAACTATATACAGTAAAAAAAAATATTCATGGAGCTCTCTATTGGTTACCAATAGGGATGATCAATGCGATCCAAATCATTTCTCCAAACATTGAAATATCATGTAAATGTTATCCAGCTTGAACTTGGACCAATGAAACTGTTAAAAATTGACAGGAAGTTATTCTGATTGGTCCATTTTCAAGCTGCATATAATGCACATGACATCTGAATGCAAAGAGAAAATATTTAAATCTCATTGATCATTCCTAGTTACTGATAATGTAGCCTTATTTTTTTTTTCGTAGAGCCATTTTATCTTTACTACACAGGAGTAACCTAGAAACCCCGTTTTACTCCAAAAGCTTGCCAGTCATACCAGCAGGTGGAGCTCCAAAACAAATAGCACATTTTTTATTTCTAAAATCTTTTTGATAAAAATAGCATTTACCTTAATAAATATTTATAAATAAACAAATCACATATGCTTAAAAATTAATATATGTATATATCTAAAAAATATATTTTTTTAAGTATTGTCTTCCTTTTGGGAATATTTTATTTTTAAACAGGCTTTTGTGCTTTTTGCACATGTATGTAGATATACACAAAATGCCTCTAGGCAGTATGAAAAACAAATATGATATTTAAAAAGAGCAGCTGAGAAGTGTGACTGCTTCTTTAAGTTGATTGTGCATATTCCACAAGGTAGACAATAACAGCTGACCTCTGTCTTGAACTTACTTAATAAAATGTAGTATTTTTACTAGCTGATTTATACATTGCAAACAAATGACCCTTATTAAAAATAATAAATCATTTGTTGTAAACGTGTTTATAAACACAGAGGTACACATATTTACCTAGTGTTCAAACGTGATTATAGATGCAGGATAAAAGCTATAACGGGATCAATTTGAGGACACATTGAGGTCATCTGGCAGCACAAATATTCTCAAGTGCTGTGGATAATATGCAGTGGGGATTTTAGGCAGTTTTATTGTGGGTAGGATCCTCCTCATATCAGTTGTTTTTTACGGTATTCCTCCAGGCTAAAGTAATAAAGTAGATAATTAGAATGCTAAAGACAGATGTAAATAAAAGGAATGAGACAGTGCTGACAGATGAGTGGCTGGGTCAGATTCTCATCCAGGAGCCCAGTTGGTATAAATGACAAACACTCTCAATGCCAGTGGCCTTAGGCAACAAACTGGGGACAGAATGGGCAAAATTACATTCACGAGCACAGCAAGAGCAGTGTGCAAAACAGCAGAGGTGCAGAATATGAGATGCTGCTCTTTTATATTCCTTCTTTGTTCCCGTGCAAGGGTCTGCTTGTGAAAGGGTTAAGCTGAGCACTGCTTTCTCCTGACTGCCCCTTCTTAGAAAACATGGCTTGCTTATCTGATTTCTATTCAGAGGCACTAGGTCAGCATGATCCTACCCTCGGAAACCTAATTTCCAGTCACATAAGGAAACCCAACGTAATTATGAGACAGACTTCATATGGGTGCTTTTCCATCAGAGCTCGTCTGTTGGGAGAATGTATGACCCAGCCAGGAGATTGATAATTGCGGCTGGCCTTGTCCTGGGCTAGCCCTCTGCCACACTTTACAAAACAAATTCTGCTGGGAGTAATAGACTACAATCATTTCCCTTATATTAGCTTTCTTTTCCATATGATTAGAAAACCAATGACACTATAAATCACACAAACCCCGACTCAATATCTGCAAGTCACAGAAATCTTTTTTTTTTTTTCTTCGTTCTTTTGACAAAACTTATTCCTGTTCTACATGCTGAATAGCTTGTGATAAAATGTTATCTGCAATTGTTAAATGAAAAGTAATAATAATATCAGCTTGTTAGAGTTCTTTTATATTGATATAAAACTTAAAAACTTAATCAGATGGTACACCTTAGAAGTCTTAAGTCTCATCTACACGTTTCCATTTTCTGTTAGATCCACAGATCCATTAGATAATTTCCAACAGGTCCAATTGGATTGTGATAGATTTTGCAATAGATTTTGGGAGCTTTTCAATGCAAAATCTGTCACAAAATTGATCAGAAACAATTTGGACGTCTACACAATTTCTTATCAGATCACCGGTCGATCTGATGGAAAATTGTAGATGAGGCTTAAGATGTGTTACAAGTAATTTAATTAGTTTATTTTTGATATTATATAAGTAATAAGTAACAAGAGAAACAATAATAAGGTGAACTTCCCTCTGATCAATATGGCAATAGAGGTAGCAGGGAAAACAAGAAAATTAGGGGTTTCAGGTCCACAATCAATAATACAATGATTTTAACCACTTGAGGACCTAGCCTTTACCCCCCCCCCCCCCCTTAAGGACCAGCTCTGCTTTTTCAGATCTGTGCTGGGTGGGCTCTACAGCCCCCAGCACAGATCAAATGACAGGCAGAGCGACCAGACCGCCCCCCTTTTTTCCCCACTAGGGGGATGATGTGCTGGGGGGGATCTGATCGCTCCTGCATGCTGTGGCTGGCGAGGGGGGGGGGGGGGGCACCTCAAAGCCCCCTCCACCGCAGGATTCCCCCTCTCCCTCTCCTCCCTCCCTTCCCCGAGAGATCGGAGGCTGCACAGGAACGGATCTGTCCTGTGCAGCCTCTAACAGGCTCCCCGCTGTCATGTGACAGCGATCCCCGGCCGCTGATTGGCCGGGGATCGCTGATCTACTACAACGCTGCTACTGTAGCAGCGTTGTAAAAATGTAAACAAAGCAGATTATTTCCGCTTGTGTTTACATTTAGCCTGCGAGCCGTGATCGGCGGCCCGCAGGCTAATCACGGAGCCCCCCGCCGTGAAATGACAGGAAACAGCCGCTCGCGCGAGCGGCTGTTTCCTGATTAATTAGCCTTCAGCCGGCGTCGCAGAACTGCGTCGCTGGTCCTGCAGCTGCCACTTTGCCGACGCGCGGTATGAGTGCGCGGTCGGCAAGTGGTTAAAAGGTAACTTTTAATTATAATCATTAAGTAGTAGACAATTATGACAAAATTGTTAAAAATCCATACATCACATCTATATACAGTGGTTGGCCTGACGCATGTTTTAGGGTCCATACAAGAGCCGCTTCTTCAGAGGCAAACAATTAGAGTTCAACGGTCGTGAATGTTTTATTCCATCAAATGCAGGTGTCAAACACTAACCATTGCCAATTGTTTTGGGCCACGCAGGGTCCCCTTCTTCAGAACAGTGCAGATATGCGGGGCCATATGCTGAGTCTTGGAGCGCTCCGGCGTCTTGCAAGCCGGCAGAAGACCAGGAAGCTTAGCGTGCATGCTAACAGCCCTTGGAACAGGTGAACCTCTCCAATTTGTTTGGATTAAGGCCTGACGAAGAATGGTGAAAAATCTGCACTTCACAGCAGCTTCATAGAGGGCGGAAAGACGTATAATTTGGCAAGTCCTGCACACGCAGATGAAGATATTCATATCTTGTCTGCCGCTGACAGCCTCTATTATGCTAGGTCTGGTGGCTTTACGGCTTAGCGTTTAATGACTGTTTCAGTTCATCTGCGTCCTTTCTCCGTCTCTTTCCCTTACATTGTAGGAAGCCAAGTCACCACCGGTACCCGTACCAATGTATGGGTGGTTGTTGGAAGTGTGAGTTGCAGTGTGACTGAGTTACGGAGCACTCCATTCTTTTAAGCGTTTTTATTGGTCCTTTTCTAGCGTTTTTTGTACTAATAAAGATTGCAATTTATATCTCAATACCTGTGGAGTGATGGCACTATTTTTCCTTTTTGAATCCAATTTCACAATCTTGTGACGTCATTCCTGCCTAGGCAGTTGTACAGGTTACCGTATTTTTCGGACTATAAGACGCACTTTTTCTCCCTCAGAAGTGGGGAGAAAAAGTCAGTGCGTCTTATAGTCCAAAGGTATTGTTTGGACCTGCGTCATGTATTCAAAAGGTATTGTTCTCCGTCTCCCCTCCGTCCCCGTGTCCTCCTCTCTGTGCATTTGTAAGTGTAGCAAGGGTGAGGCAGGGAAAGAGGACAGGATCCTTTTGTTACTTACAGCTTCCCGGATTATTCTGGCGGTGGAGTGCCCCGCGGATCACGTGGTGTGGGTCCGTGAAGGAATCGGCATGACCATCGGCTTATTTCCTTCATCTCCCTGTATCCTCCTCCTTGTGCCTCTGGGTTCCCCTTCCTGTGTCGCGCTGCTCTCGGTCCCCATGTCCGCGTATATACAGTATACATGCTGCAGCCACGCGGCCATCAATAGCAACAAGCCACGCATGTTTGGGTGCCATCTTCCAATCAGGTGCGGGGGCGCTGCCCCAGACCGCCAATCACACAGCTCATTGCTCCATTCACTGCGCAGTGATTCGCCGCAATGATGGACCTGTGGTCCCGCCTTCGAGACCAGCTGGCCGGAAGAAGGGAGCAATGAGCTGTGTGATTGGCGGTCTGGGGCAGCGCCCCTGCACCCGATTGGAAGATGGCACCCAAACATGCGTGGCTTGTTGCTATTGATGGCCGCATGGCTGCAGCGTGTATACTGTATATACACGGACATGGGGACCGAGAGCAGTGCGGCAGAGGAAGGGGGACCCATAGACACCGGGAGCAGGACACAGGGGGATGAAGGAAATAAGCCGATGGTCATGCCGATTCCTTAACGGACCCACACCACGTGATCTGCGGCGCACTCCACCGCCAGAATAATCCGGGAAGCTGTAAGTAACAAAAGGATCCTGTCCTCTTTCCCCACCTCACCCTTGCTACACTTACCGTACTTTTTTTATAGCAATAATAATGGCAAACAAGTGTAATTAGGACTGGCTGGGTGGCTCTCACACTGCACAGTACACCCTACCACTTTTACTGGATACTTTCAATTTCTGTACATGGTTCTATTATGTGCATATCTGTATTTATTTGTTATACTGCAGCATCTTTGAACATGATTTGTAGGGCTTTACTATATATATATATATATATATATATATATATATATATATATATATATATATATATATATATATATATATAGTATTTGATCACTCAGTCATACTGTATGCTACACATGTACTCTGTGTGTGCACTAGCTTTTCAACTAATCCTTGTGTGCTGTGGGTCTCCCTTTCCTACTTTCCCATTTCCATCCCAGTCAGCTGAAACTGTGGAGTAATAACTGGCTCCCTGTCACTGTGCTCCGTTCTACCTGTTCCCCCTGCTTCCACACACTATGCACGTTACCCAGGGCTTAAACATAAGACGCCCCTGGACCATGGAGGCACCAGGTTTAGTAGAATTTTTTTCCCCCTGATTTTTGTTCTCTAAACCTGGGTGCGTTTTATAGTCCTGAGCGTCTTATAGTCCGAAAAATACGGTACATGACGTGGTAGAGAACGTGCATTTATTTTTGTTCTTTTTCACTGTTCTGAAGAAGGGGACCAGCGTGGAAGAAGGGGACCTGCATGGCCACAAAACAATTGGCAAAGTTTTTACATAAACTTTACCTATTTTTGTGTTTGACCAAATTAAAACTGCTCTTTAGAATAATTGGTGGCTAGTACAGAAGGATAGGTTGATGTCACAGAAATGCCAACTCCCCTGTGTATATCATATAAGAGATCTTCTATCCTAAAAGACTTGTTGTCCCATAGTGAACTTGCTAGTAGTCAGTCCATAATGTGGCTTGGTGGCTGCTGCCTGGTGGGTAACTTCAGTTGCAACAATTGATCATGTTGCAATTTTTTGGTCCGGGGCAGAATTTTTGCCAGATTTGGGCAGACTTCCAGGATCAGGCAGTTCATTAACTGTCAAACTAAGGGTTTGATTTATGCCTTGACAAGCCCCTGCAATAGAATTTACATAGGGAAAACTACAAGGATGTTAAAAGATCCATACCATGCAGGTCTGTATACAATGACAGAGGTTGCCACTAAGTTACTGAGCACATGCAGGATGCCCACGGGGGGATGTCACCAAGCTTCGTTCTTTGGTATTAAACAGTTCCAGAGAGGTAGAAGAGGAGGAGACTGGAGAAAGAAGCTTCTACAAAGAGAGAGCTACTGGATCTCCTTTTATGAGGCCACAGGGCCATTATGTTTGAATGAAAAGAATGAACGACTTTAGCTTAAAATGTTTGGTCATCATTTAGCTGTTAGTTTCTTGAGATTGGGATTATGCCAATTTGGTGTTATTTGTAGAAACATTTTATCTTTTATTTGTCTTCCCTCAGAATTCCCTTTTTAATTTTAAGTGGTTTCCCTTTGTGTACGTAAGTGTGTGGGACTTATCCTCCTCCCAGATTGCTGTAGTTCCCAGCCATCTGAACGGGCATTGTAAGGTAGGAGTACTTCTATTTATAAAATACAGATTCAATGGTGACTGAGGGACTGTCAGTCTGCTCTGGTTAAGAGTTAATTTTCCTACAATGCCTTGGGCTTACTGGATCCTCTGAGGGGTTCATTAGGGAGGTGATGCTTCCGTGTATGGATTGTCATGATTGGTGAAACAGTATGGTGTGCGGCAATTTCACCACACCTCGAGTCCACGTGATGCAGCCATGGGTGGATCCACTTCCAGCAAAATTATAGAGGTTGGCTCTTCCTGGTCAGGCGTGCATTCCAGAAGCCAGAAGTCGGCTATGGGACCATTGGATGCAGGCGTTTGGTGTGTATCTCACCTGTTTGAGCAACTGGGAGGAAGCGGAGATCCATGGACATCCTTACAGGACAGGTAACTTTGTACACTTACTATATAAGGGGCATTTTGTGGGGGATCAGTGTCCTGAAGAAGTGCTGCCATATGCTAGCGGAAAACAGCTTTCCGTTCTCCCACTGCCTTGTTTATACCCTCTTTCCTATTGATTGTGACTGGTAATCTATTTTAATGCAATTGCAATAAAAGGTCTTTTTTTTACAAGTGGATGTAGGCTGTTGCTGTCTCTCCATATTGCATGTCTGGAAACCTTTCAGTATGATCTATTTTGGTCCCACAGGAAGACTATAATAAATAGTTGACAGCGTTTATTTCTTACTCTAGGAAATTTTTTTTAATTTGCTTGTGTCTCAGTACTTGTTCAAGATATGTACCCATCTCATCTTAGGACAGGAAGTGTGAGGAATATCTCAGGAGGGGACACAGAAAGTAATAAAATGGCAGAAAGTTATACAAATCACAAATTAAGTTCTGCTCCACCCTATTATTATGGTGTCCCTCAATGCTGATAACAATGTATCTTTTTTAACACTCCCATTATAGTGCCTTCTTTTTTTGGGCTCTCCCCGATCATAGTGCTTTCTATACAGTGTCCTCCTGATAGTGCCATCATCTATAGTGCCGCCTATACAGTATAGTGCCTTCATAGTGCCTCTCTTATACTTCTCATTATTTAATGCCCCACAAAAGTGCTTCCCTACATAGTGTCCCCATGTATGGTCCCACCTTAGAGTACTCCCCTTATAGTTACATAGTTATTTTGGTTGAAAAAAGACATACGTCCATCGAGTTCAACCAGAGAACAAAGTACTACACCAGCCTGCTCCCTCACATATCCCTGTTCATCCAGAGGAAGGCGAAAAAACCCTTACAAGGCATGGTCCAATTAGCCCCAAAAGGGAAAAATTCCTTCCCGACTCCAGATGGCAATCAGATAGAATCTCTGGATCAACATCATTAGGCATTACCTAGTAATTGTAGCCATGGATGTCTTTCAACGCAAGGAAAGCATCTAAGCCCCCTTTAAATGCAGGTATAGAGTTTGCCATAACGACTTCCTGTGGCAATGCATTCCACATCTTAATCACTCTTACTGTAAAGAACCCTTTCCTAAATAAATGGCTAAAACGTTTTTCCTCCATGCGCAGATCATGTCCTTTGAGAAGGCCTAGGGACAAAAAGCTCATCCGCCAAGCTATTATATTGCCCTATGATGTATTTATACATGTTAATTAGATCTCCTCTAAGGCGTCTTTTCTCTAGACTAAATAAACCCAGTTTATCTAACCTTTCTTGGTAACTGAGACCTTCCATCCCACGTATCAATTTTGTTGCTCGTCTCTGCACCTGCTCTAAAACTGCAATATCTTTTTTGTAATGTGGTGCCCAGAACTGAATTCCATATTCCAGATGTGGTCTTACTAGAGAATTAAACAGGGGCAATATTATGCTAGCATCTTAAGTTTTTATTTCCCTTTTAATACATCCCAAAATTTTGTTAGCTTTAGCTGCAGCGGCTTGGCATTGAGTACGATTATTTAACTTGTTGTCGATGAGTACTCGTAAGTCCTTCTCCAAGTTTGATGTTCCCAACTGTATCCCATTTATTTTGTATGGTGCTAGACCATTGGTACGACCAAAATGCATGACTTTACATTTTTCAACATTGAATTTCATCTGCCATGTATGTCCCCATATAGCCATCCTATCCAGATCCTGTCCCTATCTTCCTGAGAGTTGATGATTCTGCCCAATTTTGTATCATCTGCAAAAATAGCAGATATATAGTCTCTTCATTATGTATTGCCCTATTGGTTTTTCCTTATAGTGGCCCTCATTAATCAGAGCCTCCAATAGTGCTACCCCTCTCTCCCTGCAGATATTGGCAGACCAAAGTAATGCTATATATATAAATATTTTAATCTCTGTCTCTTTCAGGGATGTCTCCAGCTGCTGATTATACTTCAGTTTCCCATCCTCCTCACCAGTGGCCTGCAGCCACTCTACAGAGTCCTAGGCAGATGAATTCATCATGATGTCGTGGGGCTGGTTTTCTATGGGCATGGCAGAGGAGGCTGGCTCAGGACACCGACGACTGAAGCCCTGACAATGAGCAGCAGAAGACATCACTGGAATGGGAAGAGGTGGACATATCCTTAAACAGCATTGTCTCCCACTGTTGAAGGAGATGGGAGGCCGAGGGAGGGGAGGAAGCTTGACTTTTAGGAAGGGCTTCTATGATTGGTTTTTGCAGAGCCCAAGGGATAATGAGCTCAGCTTTAGTGAGGGAGCATTCACACTTGTTATTTCAAGCATGCAATTTTCCACATTCACAATTCTGCTTTTGAAATTTTTGTATTTTTTTTACACAAATTTCTTTATATGCATTTCTATGTGAAATTTCACATTGTGATTTCTCTCTCTGTGAATAATGAAGAAGTTACTTTACATCCATCTAATTAACTTCAAAGTGGCATGCAAAACGCAAATTCCATGGAAATGTTCTGTGTTCCCATTGACTTGCATTGAAACATGAATCACACATCACATATGAAAAAATCAGACCTGCCATACAAATTTAAAATGTGCAAAAAATAGTGATTGAAAATTCACCTACGAACACAAAAATGAATACGATGCATGAAATACATCAACTGCAGCAAATCTTGCAAATTGACCACTATTTTTAACTAGTGTGAGCCCTGCCTAAGTTAACCTATTAGCATTGTCTGATATTCCAACAGGCGATTGTAATATTGACTTGCTAAGTTTTGCTTGAAATTGTGATATTATTGTGGTGTGAGTATAAAGTAATAGAAGAATGATGAATAAGCATAACTAGAGGAGGAAAAACGAAACTAGCAAAACATTAGCACCACAAAGTATAAGTATTTACTAGATTAAAGTAGAATTCTAGCCAAAATGTAAGAAGTACCTTTAGAGGAAAAAGTTTATGCTTTCCTCACCAAAGTGCCAATGATGCCTGATGAGAATTTTCTGAGATCCATAACAATGTTATTTCCACAACTCGATGGGGACAACACTTGTGAGTGACCATGCAAATGAATGCTTCTTCAGTATACCATGGGACTAAGGTGAGAGTCCAGCAACCCTGACAGTCAAACCACCTCCCGGAGCCCCTGTGCCTGGAAAAGGGGCGGCATAGAGATCATCTTGAACGTTTAGGCCCATTCGCCATTAACTTTTTCTCCTGAGTGTTCACTTAGGAGATCATTTTTCATGTTCTGTTTAAAATAACTTTTTAGCATTTCGCACTTAAAAAAAATACCAAAAAGTAGATGAAAAATTACTATAAAAATTAATTTGAGTATTTTCTTGTTTTTAAATGGTTTAAAGGGTATTTTATTGACAAGGTGTGCAAATATCACCTACAAGAAAAGTCAGGAGAAAACGTGAATTGCATATGGGCCTTAGTTTGTTAACTTCTTTCCACCACTCATTGGCCCATATGCAATTTACGTTTTCTACTGAGTAATTTCCTAGAAGATAATTTTCATATTCTCTTTAAAACATCTTTTAAGCATTTTACAATGGAAAAAAAGTACCCCAAAGTCTGTGAAAATGTACTATCATAAATATTTTAAGTATTTTCATGCCTGCTGGTGGTTTAAAAGGCATTTTATGACAAGTTGTGAAAATATAACCTTGGAGAAAACTTACATATGGGCCATTGGCCACTTTTCAAGTCCCTTTTTTTCCTAAGCTTTCTCCTAGGCGATACTTCCACATCTTATTAATAATTTGCCTTTTAAACGACCAGCAAGCAAGAAACTACTGAGAATAATTTTAAAAGGATTTTGTTCACCTAGTCCTTGATACAATTGCTGGGTGCTAAAATGTTATTTTAAACAGAATATGAAAAATTATCTCCTAGGAGAAAATTTAGGAGAAAATAGAAATTGAATAATGACCATTGTGTCACTAGACACAAGATTGGTTTTGCCCTCAGTGGCATATAAAGGATCACTTGCTCACTGCATGAAAATTAGAATACTTTTTTTTCCCCAACAAGGACTTTTTTTAACCTTTGTTTAGTCATAATAAAGTTTTTGGTGATGTTGGCAGTTGGCTGATGGTGTAATGGTTAAGGGCTCTGCCTCTGACACAGGAGACCAGGGTTCGAATCTCGGCTCTGCCTGTTCAGTAAGCCAGCACTAATTCAGTAGGAGACCTTTGGCAAGTCTCCCTTACACTGCTTCTGCCAATAGAGCGCGCCCTAGTGGCTGCTGCTCTGCTCTGGCGCTTTGAGTCCGCAAGGAGAAAAGCGCAATATAAATGTTATTTGTCTTGTCTTGTCTTGTTTTGTGCACCACAGAGGATGTCACATATTTACAGTATAAATAGAGTTAGCCTTTGTCTCCACTAACTTTTTGGCTATCAACTGGATGACATGTGATTCTAATATGGTGTGATGAGTACAAGAAAGGGAGATAAGAATAATTTTATTTGTTCCCCAGTTTACAAAAAAATTCCTTCATTGCAGTGTCTGTCCCATCACCAAAAACAACATGCATCTTTGTAAATGTTGCAGTGCAAAAAAATATTAATAATATAGTAATAATTGTTTGTGAACGACTTAAAAATAAAAGTTTTTACTTTTTATTGTATTACTAAGCCATCATTTTTAAAAAATAATAACTCTAATGAAACAGTTTCAAAAAGTGTAAAAAGTTATTTTTACAATGTGATCACTTTATTATAACAACATTGTAGTTGCTTTTTTAAAAAATAGTAGAGACACTTTTAGTAAAAATAAGCAGCTCTTCCCTGAGCAAAAATGGACCATTGCTGTGGTTCGTAATTTTTAAATGAACTGATATTTGTAAGATTGCAATCAGATGAAGTATGACAGTTTGTTTTTTCCATCTTTTTTTTCTCCATAAATTTTGTGGAATTGTTTAAGATCACTGATGCTTGATAGCCTTTGTATGGGTTGGTAAAACAGATTAATCAAATAATTCCTATGTATATTAAAAAAATACAACAAAATATGATAATTTACTGATCTGAGCTGTTATAAAACTATAGTTAAATTATTATTGGTAAAGTTGTATCTATCAATCCCTTTTCTTATAACTATCTCTAGAGACATTTTTGGATGCTAAGCTGAAAAGGGTACTTTGGATAAAATTTGGGACAAGGACTCTAGCATAGCTAAGGAACAAGGGCACATATTTACCCCTAAAACCCCAATTTAAGACAACTGATTTTTTTGTTTTGTTTTGTTAAATCATATTACTAGAATTTTTGTTGGAATGTTTTAGGTCACTGATGGTTGCTGACTTGTATTGCATTAGTGAATAAGGTCTATCAATTCATTTTTATGTGTACAAAAAAGAGATCTAAAATATGTTAATACTTTCTGTTTTGTTTTCCATAGCAATTTAGTAAGGAGGCTTTTTGGTCCATTGTAGCCCCTTACACACTCCTAGGAGTTCTGGTTCACCATGAGCTTGCTAGGTACTCTGTAAAATCTGTTACTATTTTATTGAGCTTGTGTAAAACTTTCTACAAAACTGCTATGAAGTTACAGTTAAATCAGTATTGCTAAAGTTGCATTATCCATTCCTTTTCCAATAACCTCTTCCAGCGACATTTTGAATACAAAACTGAAAAGTGCACTCTGATGGAACAAAAATGAAGAAACATGCATTCATTTCAGCCTCTAAGATCATAAAAATAATCTGGAGCCAGTTTTTTTCCATGTTGAGCATATTTGTCCTTTTTAATTAAATGGATACTGTAGGGGGTCGGGGGAAAATGAGTTGAACTTACCCGGGGCTTCTAATGGTCCCCCGCAGACATCCTGTGCCCGCGCAGCCACTCACCAATGCTCCGCCCCCCCCCCCTCCAGTTCATTTCTGGAATTTCAGACTTTAAAGTCTGAAAACCACTGTGCCTGCGTTGCCGTGTCCTCACTCCTGCTGATGGCACCAGGAGCGTACTGTGCAGGCCCAGTATGGTCTGTGCTTGTGGCGTGCGCTCCTGGTGACATCAGGGGAAGTGAGGACACGGCAAAGCAGGCACAGTGGCTTTCAGACTTTAAAGTCTGAAATTCCAGAAGTGACCCGGAGGCGGGGCCAGAGCATCGGTGAGTGGCTGCACGGGCACAGGATGTCTGCGGAGGACCATTAGAAGCCCCGGGTAACTTCAACTCATTTTCCCCCGACCCCCCTACAGTATCCCTTTAAATATTGAGCTTGTTATATTTATTCTGAATAAACTTATCTAGACAGTAATGTGGCGCAAGCAAATAGTGTCACACTGTCTCTTTCACCAGCTTGTATGTTAAAGTCTTCATGCTCAGATGACTTGCCAAACTGTATACTGAAGAGAATAAAGGGACAAGTCCTCAACACTTTAACACTGGCACAGTATTCTCTGGATATTTTGACATTAGGTGTCAAAGCAAGCATTAAAAATACACAAGGGGCTTGATTCAGAAAAAGGTGCTAAGTGTTAGCACGCCAGTGAAAAACCACTTTGCATGTGCTAACATGCTTTGCATGTGCTAACTAGGGTGCTAAGTATTTAGCACATGCAAACTACTTAGCACCGTAATTAGCACATGTAAACTACTTAGCACCGTTGTTAGCACATGTAAACTACTTAGCACCCTAGTTTAAAAAAAAAATCAGTGTTTATTCAACAAAGAAAAGGAACATATGACAGAATATGCAGTGTAGCAGTGCGCCTCCTAACTTTTCCAACAGTCTGTAAACAAGGTATATAGCTTCAGCATCAATTATCACTGTGGAAGATGAGAGGTATTGTTAACAATAATATAATGATCGTCACATAATATTTAGAGCTCAGATTGAATTTAAATTTCCAAATATTCTATCTTTTACAAGATCATAATTAGCAAGACCAGGGGTATCTAACCATGGTGCTTAGCACCCTAGTTAGCATGGTGCTAAGTAGTAGTTTGCATGTGCTAACCATGGTGCTAAGTAGTTTGCATGTGCTAACTACGGTGCTAAGTTTGCATGTGCTAACTACGGTGCTAAGTAGTTTGTATGTGCTAACTACTTAGCACTCTAGTTAGCACACCCAAAGCCTTTAGGCGTGCTAACTGGGTTAGCACCATTTACTGAATCTAGCCCAAGGTGTCCCAAATCTATATCAGGAGGTGCAGGGCTTTAAAGAGGAACTCCAGTGAAAATAAAGTAATAAAAAAGTGCTTCATTTTTACAATAATTATGTTTAAATGATTTAGTCAGTGTTTGCCCATTGTAAAATCTTTTAAATTTCTGATTTACATTCTGACATTTATAACATGGTGACATTTTTACTGCTGGCAGGTGATGTAGTTGCTGCTTGCGTTTTTGGCAGTTGTAAACAGCTATTTCCCACACTGCAACACGGTTCACAGACAGAAAACTGCCAGGAGTACCATGGTCCTCAGTTTCTTGTGGGAGGGGTTTCTCCACAATATCAGCCATACAGAGCCCCCTGATTATCAGTTTGTGAAAAGGAATATATTTCTCATGTAAATGGGGATATCAGCTACTGATTGGGATGAAGTTAAATTCTTGGTCACAGTTTCTCTTTAAAGTGTTAAAGAGATTAAACAGACACAAGCAGTTATACTTACCTGGGTCTTTCCTGTAGTACATGGGCTTCCTTGCTGTCCTCCCAGACTGCTCCATTCTCCCACAGTGTGTAAATTACCCAAGTGGTCCAGTCCCACTTCACTACGCATGCATAATCCTGGCCACATGCACCCCCAATCACGCTCTTGTGGCCAGGAGTATTCTGCCCAGTCCCGCTCCACTGTGCTTGCGAGGTCCTGGCTGTGTGCGCCCCCCAGTTGCACTTTTGTGGCTGGAGCATTTTGTGCATGCACATTTCGCTCAGACTGTAACTGCATAGGGCCATGCATGCAGCTGATTGCAAGAGAATAGAGTGGCCTGGGAAGGCTACAAAAGAGCCCACGGCCTACCGGAAGCCTCAGGTAAGTATAAATGCTAGTACTTGTTTTATCTCAGGTTTCCTTTAAATTCTGAAGTATCCCAATAGCCTAAAAGTTTTCTAGAACTAGTTTATCTTCTTTTAGTCATTATTTATGTTTACTTTACTTTAGTATGCATGTGTTTGTTCCAAACGCCTTCATTAGAAGCAATCATTGAAGAACATTTAAAAATGAATGCTGGCTTTTCATGTTTAGTTTAAATAAGCATTAAATATTTCTGTTTTATCACTATTTTGTAAAATAAGTGCATTTACAATCATAGTTTAGTAATGCTTACATTAAATTTGTGATTTTATTAATTCCATGCAGGGCAACTCTGTTCAACCACTAAAAATATGCAGTCGTTCAACAATAAATTTCATTGATTTAATAGATTTCTTTGTAATATACATATTTGGGGTTAGTTATCATTAGTTACGGTATAACTCCATACATGCATATACAGTACATGTATATACCATATGCCCATGCATGCATTCCCAAGTTCTCTGGTTGCCACCGAACAAAGAATCAAATTTACAGTAGCTGTAACAAGACAATCATTAATACTATATTTTAATTCTTAAAGGAACAATTTTGATTAAAACAACTTTTTTTTTAATACTCTATGTTAGGGTACACATTACCACTAGTGCTAGGGGCACTTTATTCATTCACCCAGTTATCTCTCCCTCTATCCCTGCTTAAAGAAAATCTGTAACTAAAAAAAGTTCCCAGGGAGGTACTCACCTTGGGTGGGGGTAGCCTCTAGGTTCTATCGAGACTTCCCCTCCTGTGTCCCACGGCAGCAATGATAAAGCTCCCCGAACGGCGGGGATGTAAATATTTACCTTCCCGGTTCCAGCGCAGGTGCAGTATCGGCTCTCCGCTTGGAGGCGGAAATAGCCGAACGCTGTTGGTCCGTTCTCCTGCGCCTGTGCCCCCGCTGGAACCAGAATAGGTAAATATTGCACAGCCTGACAAATTGTCGGCTGTGTGTTCTGTGGGCTGCAGCGAGACCACTGTGGGACACAGGAGGTCGGGGGAAGTCTCGATAGGATCCAGAGGCTTCCCCCTACCAAGATGAGTACCTCACAGGGGAACTCTTTTTTCATTACAGAGTCGCTTTAAAAATCATCCTTCATTCCTCACACAGCTCACAAATATACTTTACTGTGTCACAGCATGAGGGAGACATGAAGAGGCTGATCTGGTGGTAAAAGGTAACTAGATGTGCTGTAATATTGCTGTAATGTGTGTGTATATACACTATTCCTGACCGACTGGCTTGCTTGTGACTTTTCACTCCAGGCTGCATCTTCTTTGTAGGCTGCATCTTCTTTGTAGGCTGCCGTGCTGAGAGGGAGAGACCTGTTTACAAAGGCATAATTAGGATCTTTATCAGTCAGAGAAGCAAAGATAATAAACACACATTGCCGGAATCTTTAACCCCTTACCACCATCTAAATAAGATTCTTTCAGTAAGGTGATTATTAAACCATACACTGAGATGTTAATAGCAACACCCCTGTGCAGGAACATGGTCTAGCCCCCTAAGAGCCCAACACTTTTGTATCTAAAGCCCCATCTACACCATACAATTTTTTGTCCGATTCGATTCATTGATTCGATTTGATTAAATTTGTCATTGTTTTGCAACTGACAGAGGATTTTACAGCAGAGAGGCAGAGCTGTGTGAGGAAGGAAACTGTTTCTAGTACTTGTGGTAGTGTGTCCTAACATACATCATTAAAAAAAAGTTGTTTTAATCGATAGTATTCCTTTAAGTGTCTAAACATTACTCAGTGACGCAGATTAAACCATAAATACTGTAATGAATAGCGGAGATGCCGCCATATGGGCAAGCGGCAGGGCGGCCATCTCCGCGTTCCAGCCGGCGGCTTCTGCCGCGCGGCTACATGATGCTGGTTCGCCTGGTCCTTCTAGTGCACACAGATGGAGAGCTACACGCACGCGCGCCAGGTGACAGGACCTTTATGCTAGTAGAAGGGGAGTCAGCTGATCATGCCGATCAGCTGACTCCAGCTATGCTCCGGATTGGCTGAGTGACTGGGGCGGCGCTGTGGAGCGCTTTTGGTATATATAGGACTTGCCTGTCAGTTGCAAGTTTTCTGCTGTTGCGAACATTTACGTGTGAGCGCTCAGACTTAAGTCAGATCCTACAGTGTGTTAGAACCAGTCGGAGCTGGGAATTCACACTGAGTCAGATTCCGTTGATATCTTTAAAGTACTATTGCTTTGCTACTGTTTATCTATTAGACTAGTTCCCAGGTGTTGAGACCTAGGACCTCACACCTAAGACTAGGAGATTGCTACATTGCTACTGTTTATCTATTAGACTAGTTCCCAGGTGTTGAGACCAAGGACCTCACACCTAAGACTAGGAGATTGCTACATTGCTACTGTTTATCTATTAGACTAGTTCCCAGGTTTTGAGACCAAGCACCTCACACCTAAGACTAGGAGATTGCTACATTGCTACAGTTTATCTATTAGACTAGTTCCCAGATGTTGAGACCAAGGACCTCACACCTAAGACTAAGATTGATATATATTACTGTTACCTGTTATGACCTTTGGATTTCCTGACTACTCTCCTGCTCTCTGATTCGGTACTTCCGCCCATCTGATTATCTGTTGCCAACATTGCCTGTACCTGGATACCGAATCAATCTTCTGCCTCTGTACTTTATCTGTCCGTGTGTTGCCGACCTGGCTTGTCTGACCTTTCTGGCTGTCACCTAGCCCTTGGGTGACCAGCCTTACTGTACATCTGTGACACTTGCTCTTCAGGTGGTTACTAGCTGCAAGATCAGGCCTATGGTCACCGGCTCCTCTGGAGACCATCTTGCAGCACAGTCAGTGGGTCTCTTCCTCTCTAACGTCCATTGGCTGCAGTACAGTCTGATTCCCTGCCTCTCAGGGAATCCTTGGCTGCAGTACAGTCTGATTTCCTGCTCCTCAGGGAATCCCTAGCTGCAGACCAATCCCCATCACATTACTCCAATCAGTGATCCCTGCTCCTCAGGTATCCACTGGCTGCAGTACAGTCTGATTTCCTGCTCCTCAGGAAATCCTCGTATGCAGGTCTATCTGAATCACTCATTCCATTACATATCATTACCTGGCAGCACAGTCAGTGGGACTCTGCCCCTCAGAGGTCCACTGGCTGCAGTGCAGTCTGATTCCCTGCTCCTCAGGGAATCCTTGGCTGCAATAGTGTCTGTATCTCCCGCTTCTCGGGAGATAACCTCTCCAATTACTGTTGCACCAAACACTATACCACATTGGGTGTCGTGTGTCTAGCTATACTAGTATTATTGGTGATTCTGCAGATCACCACATAATCAAGTATAGCATCTGCATTATTGGTGATACTGCAGATCACCAATAATCAGAAAAATCTGTGTTGCTGACACTAATCATTAAAGAACAGCAGACCAAACATTATGGACGCACTGCGTAGTCATGTTGAAGTCCTGACCACCGCGGTCAACGGTCTTTCCGGGGTGATTATTAACCAACAAACCCAGATTACACGACTGTCTGGGGCTGTTCAGGAACTTCAATTGACTATAAATACAGTGCGATCCCCTCCAGTCACGGACCTTCACATGTCCGTACCTGAAAAAGTTTTTGGCCATAGATCTGACTTTCAGAATTTCAGGAATCGAGTGTTGTCTTATTTTGAGTAGAGGCCTACCTTGTCAGGAACTGAGTCTCAGAGGGTAACATTTATAAAGACCCTTTTGTCAGGTGATTCTCAAACATGGGCATATAGCCTTCATGCAGAACATGAGGCGTTGTCCTCAGTGCAGGAATTTTTTAAGGCCATGGCCATTATATATGATAACCCGGATATTGCTTCCACTGCTGAAAGGAAAATCAAGATGCTCAGGCAGGGTCATAAATCGGTTGAGGTTTACGCCGCTGAGTTCAGGAAGTGGGCTGTGTCAGCTAGATGGGTAGCATATGCATTATTAGACTGTTTTCTGGCAGGATTGTCTGATGCAGTTTATGATCTGATGTTAGGACATCCTGAGCCCAAATCTGTAGACGAAGCGATTTTGTTGGCTGTGCGGATAGATCGCCGCTTGCACTACCAGAAACAGATTCGTGGTAGGAATGCTATAAGATCTATCTCATACGACTCCTCTCCACCCTCGTCACCTCCAGACGAGCCAATGCAAATCGGGTACTCTAGATTGATGCAAGTGAAAAAGAATGGCAGAAGGTCAGAAAGACTCGGTCTAAATTGTGCTGAGGAGGGTCACATTGTCCACAATTGTCCTAAAAAATCGGGAGAATGCTGCCGCCTAGGGGTAGTCAGAGGTCATACCATAGACGAACAGTCCTTATCTCTAAGCAATAATTTTCTGCTCCTTCCCTGCTCTATCACGTGGGAAGGTCAGACTGTTCCCACAGAAGCCTTTGTAGACTCTGGTTCTGTGGCCAACTTCATAGATTATGATTTTGTAAAAAGATTGGGAATTCCCTTACTCCCGTTAGACCGACAGATTCGGGTCACTGCAGTTGATGACTCTTCATTGCAGAGTAGACAACCTCTTTTCCAGACCCCCTTGTTATTGTGTAAAGTAGGGGTGTTACATAAAGAGAGATTACAGTTCCTTGTTCTGCCAATGGCAACCTCTACCATTATCCTTGGTATGCCCTGGTTGCAACTCCACTCCCCTCAGATTGACTGGGCTTCAGGTCAGCTACGGAGTTGGTCAACCCATTGTCATCATTGTTTGGAGAGAGTTGCCATTTGCGCTACCAAGATACAGCTCAAAGGGGTGTCAAGGCAGTGTACAGAATTCGCTGACGAGTTCTGTCCAGATTCTGCAGATAAATTCTCGCCTCTCCGGAGTTTCGATTATTCCATGAAGTTGGGACCCGGTTCATCCTCCTAGTGGCCATCTTCATAATCTGTCGGGACTGGTAATGCAGGAATACATTAAAGAAAACTTGGGCAAAGGCTTCATCTGTCCTTCCCGGTTGCCTGTAACATATACACCAGGTAGTAAGAACGTCAAAGCGGACGCTCTATCTGGGTGTTTTGAGCCAGGGACAGTTCAGCCTTCAACCCCTGAGACCATCCTACCTCAAAAGGGGGTGTTGGCAGCTACTGAACCCTGTGAGGGCAAAACGCTCTTGGTTAAAAGGGATTCGGGAAAAACCTTCCAGACTCAGAAGAAACAGGCAGATAAGAGACGGTCTGTAGAGTGGAAGTTTTCTCCAGGGGGCTGGGTGTGGGTATCTACGCGGCACTGGGCGTTAAGACAACTGTCACCAAAGTTAGAACCCAGATCTGTAGGCCCATACCCGGTGTCCAGAAAGATTAATGCGGTCACTTATACGATTGATCTCCCAGCCGGCATGAGAGGTGTGGGATCGTTCCATGTTTCTCTGTTGAAGCCTGCAGTGCACGTGGATTCCTCTTCCCCCCCCCCCCCTGTGATGGTTGATGATCAACCTGAGTGTGAGATCGAGAGGATGCTGGATTCTCGGTTGGTGCGGGGCTCTGTACAGTGTCTGTTTCACTGGAAGGGGTATGGTATAGAGGAGAGCACTTGGATGCCGGACTGTCGCATGCATGCTGAGGAATTGAAGAAAGAGTTTCATGACTTAAATCCTGAGAAGCCGGGTAGGAAGTGTCCGGAGTCCACTCCTCGGGGGGGGGGGTACTGTAATGAATAGCGGAGATGCCGCCGCATGGGCAAGCGTTCCAGCCGGAGGCTTCTGCCGCGCGGCTACATGATGCTGGTTCACCTGGTCCTTCTAGTGCACACAGATGGAGAGCTACGCGCGCGGCGACAGGCGACAGGACCTTTATGCTAGTAGAAGGGGAGTCAGCTGATCATGCCGATCAGCTGACTCCAGCTATGCTCCGGATTGGCTGAGTGACTGGGGCGGCGCTGTGGAGCGCTTTTGGTATATATAGGACTTGCCTGTCAGTTGCAAGTTTTCTGCTGTTGCGAACATTTACGTGTGAGTGCTCAGACCTGAGTCAGATCCTACAGTGTGTTAGAACCAGCCAGAGCTGGGAATTCACACTGAGTCAGATTCCGTTGATAGCTTTAAAGTACTATTGCTTTGCTACTGTTTATCTATTAGACTAGTTCCCAGGTGTTGAGACCAAGGACCTCACACCTAAGACTAGGAGATTGCTACATTGCTACAGTTTATCTATTAGACTAGTTCCCAGGTGTTGAGACCAAGGACCTCACACCTAAGACTAGGAGATTGCTACATTGCTACAGTTTATCTATTAGACTAGTTCCCAGATGTTGAGACCAAGGACCTCACACCTAAGACTAAGATTGATATATATTACTGTTACCTGTTATGACCTTTGGATTTCCTGACTACTCTCCTGCTCTCTGATTCGGTACTTCCGCCCATCTGATTATCTGTTGCCAACATTGCCTGTACCTGGATACCGAATCAATCTTCTGCCTCTGTACTTTATCTGTCCGTGTGTTGCCGACCTGGCTTGTCTGACCTTTCTGGCTGTCACCTAGCCCTTGGGTGACCAGCCTTACTGTACATCTGTGACACTTGCTCTTCAGGTGGTTACTAGCTGCAAGATCAGGCCTATGGTCACCGGCTCCTCTGGAGACCATCTTGCAGCACAGTCAGTGGGTCTCTTCCTCTCTAACGTCCATTGGCTGCAGTACAGTCTGATTCCCTGCCTCTCAGGGAATCCTTGGCTGCAGTACAGTCTGATTTCCTGCTCCTCAGGGAATCCCTAGCTGCAGACCAATCCCCATCACATTACTCCAATCAGTGATCCCTGCTCCTCAGGTATCCACTGGCTGCAGTACAGTCTGATTTCCTGCTCCTCAGGAAAACCTCGTATGCAGGTCTATCTGAATCACTCATTCCATTACATATCATTACCTGGCAGCACAGTCAGTGGGACTCTGCCCCTCAGAGGTCCACTGGCTGCAGTGCAGTCTGATTCCCTGCTCCTCAGGGAATCCTTGGCTGCAATAGTGTCTGTATCTCCCGCTTCTCGGGAGATAACCTCTCCAATTACTGTTGCACCAAACACTATACCACATTGGGTGTCGTGTGTCTAGCTATACTAGTATTATTGGTGATTCTGCAGATCACCACATAATCAAGTATAGCATCTGCATTATTGGTGATACTGCAGATCACCAATAATCAGAAAAATCTGTGTTGCTGACACTAATCATTAAAGAACAGCAGACCAAACATTATGGACGCACTGCGTAGTCATGTTGAAGTCCTGACCACCACGGTCAACGGTCTTTCCGGGGTGATTATTAACCAACAAACCCAGATTACACGACTGTCTGGGGCTGTTCAGGAACTTCAATTGACTATAAATACAGTGCGATCCCCTCCAGTCACGGACCTTCACATGTCCGTACCTGAAAACGTTTTTGGCCATAGATCTGACTTTCAGAATTTCAGGAATCGAGTGTTGTCTTATTTTGAGTAGAGGCCTACCTTGTCAGGAACTGAGTCTCAGAGGGTAACATTTATAAAGACCCTTTTGTCAGGTGATTCTCAAACATGGGCATATAGCCTTCATGCAGAACATGAGGCGTTGTCCTCAGTGC
Source organism: Hyperolius riggenbachi (assembly GCF_040937935.1). Classification (NCBI taxonomy): domain Eukaryota; kingdom Metazoa; phylum Chordata; class Amphibia; order Anura; family Hyperoliidae; genus Hyperolius; species Hyperolius riggenbachi. Next base: position 189,996,462 of record NC_090646.1, on the reverse strand, counting down.
AGGAATTTTTTAAGGCCATGGCCATTATATATGATAACCCGGATATTGCTTCCACTGCTGAAAGGAAAATCAAGATGCTCAGGCAGGGTCATAAATCGGTTGAGGTTTACGCCGCTGAGTTCAGGAAGTGGGCTGTGTCAGCTAGATGGGTAGCATATGCATTATTAGACTGTTTTCTGGCAGGATTGTCTGATGCAGTTTATGATCTGATGTTAGGACATCCTGAGCCCAAATCTGTAGACGAAGCGATTTTGTTGGCTGTGCGGATAGATCGCCGCTTGCACTACCAGAAACAGATTCGTGGTAGGAATGCTATAAGATCTATCTCATACGACTCCTCTCCACCCTCGTCACCTCCAGACGAGCCAATGCAAATCGGGTACTCTAGATTGATGCAAGTGAAAAAGAATGGCAGAAGGTCAGAAAGACTCGGTCTAAATTGTGCTGAGGAGGGTCACATTGTCCACAATTGTCCTAAAAAATCGGGAGAATGCTGCCGCCTAGGGGTAGTCAGAGGTCATACCATAGACGAACAGTCCTTATCTCTAAGCAATAATTTTCTGCTCCTTCCCTGCTCTATCACGTGGGAAGGTCAGACTGTTCCCACAGAAGCCTTTGTAGACTCTGGTTCTGTGGCCAACTTCATAGATTATGATTTTGTAAAAAGATTGGGAATTCCCTTACTCCCGTTAGACCGACAGATTCGGGTCACTGCAGTTGATGACTCTTCATTGCAGAGTAGACAACCTCTTTTCCAGACCCCCTTGTTATTGTGTAAAGTAGGGGTGTTACATAAAGAGAGATTACAGTTCCTTGTTCTGCCAATGGCAACCTCTACCATTATCCTTGGTATGCCCTGGTTGCAACTCCACTCCCCTCAGATTGACTGGGCTTCAGGTCAGCTACGGAGTTGGTCAACCCATTGTCATCATTGTTTGGAGAGAGTTGCCATTTGCGCTACCAAGATACAGCTCAAAGGGGTGTCAAGGCAGTGTACAGAATTCGCTGACGAGTTCTGTCCAGATTCTGCAGATAAATTCTCGCCTCTCCGGAGTTTCGATTATTCCATGAAGTTGGGACCCGGTTCATCCTCCTAGTGGCCATCTTCATAATCTGTCGGGACTGGTAATGCAGGAATACATTAAAGAAAACTTGGGCAAAGGCTTCATCTGTCCTTCCCGGTTGCCTGTAACATATACACCAGGTAGTAAGAACGTCAAAGCGGACGCTCTATCTGGGTGTTTTGAGCCAGGGACAGTTCAGCCTTCAACCCCTGAGACCATCCTACCTCAAAAGGGGGTGTTGGCAGCTACTGAACCCTGTGAGGGCAAAACGCTCTTGGTTAAAAGGGATTCGGGAAAAACCTTCCAGACTCAGAAGAAACAGGCAGATAAGAGACGGTCTGTAGAGTGGAAGTTTTCTCCAGGGGGCTGGGTGTGGGTATCTACGCGGCACTGGGCGTTAAGACAACTGTCACCAAAGTTAGAACCCAGATCTGTAGGCCCATACCCGGTGTCCAGAAAGATTAATGCGGTCACTTATACGATTGATCTCCCAGCCGGCATGAGAGGTGTGGGATCGTTCCATGTTTCTCTGTTGAAGCCTGCAGTGCACGTGGATTCCTCTTCCCCCCCCCCCCCCCTGTGATGGTTGATGATCAACCTGAGTGTGAGATCGAGAGGATGCTGGATTCTCGCTTGGTGCGGGGCTCTGTACAGTGTCTGTTTCACTGGAAGGGGTATGGTATAGAGGAGAGCACTTGGATGCCGGATTGTCGCATGCATGCTGAGGAATTGAAGAAAGAGTTTCATGACTTAAATCCTGAGAAGCCGGGTAGGAAGTGTCCGGAGTCCACTCCTCGGGGGGGGGGGGGGTACTGTAATGAATAGCGGAGATGCCGCCGCATGGGCAAGCGTTCCAGCCGGAGGCTTCTGCCGCGCGGCTACATGATGCTGGTTCACCTGGTCCTTCTAGTGCACACAGATGGAGAGCTACGCGCGCGGCGACAGGCGACAGGACCTTTATGCTAGTAGAAGGGGAGTCAGCTGATCATGCCGATCAGCTGACTCCAGCTATGCTCCGGATTGGCTGAGTGACTGGGGCGGCGCTGTGGAGCGCTTTTGGTATATATAGGACTTGCCTGTCAGTTGCAAGTTTTCTGCTGTTGCGAACATTTACGTGTGAGTGCTCAGACCTGAGTCAGATCCTACAGTGTGTTAGAACCAGCCAGAGCTGGGAATTCACACTGAGTCAGATTCCGTTGATAGCTTTAAAGTACTATTGCTTTGCTACTGTTTATCTATTAGACTAGTTCCCAGGTGTTGAGACCAAGGACCTCACACCTAAGACTAGGAGATTGCTACATTGCTACAGTTTATCTATTAGACTAGTTCCCAGATGTTGAGACCAAGGACCTCACACCTAAGACTAAGATTGATATATATTACTGTTACCTGTTATGACCTTTGGATTTCCTGACTACTCTCCTGCTCTCTGATTCGGTACTTCCGCCCATCTGATTATCTGTTGCCAACATTGCCTGTACCTGGATACCGAATCAATCTTCTGCCTCTGTACTTTATCTGTCCGTGTGTTGCCGACCTGGCTTGTCTGACCTTTCTGGCTGTCACCTAGCCCTTGGGTGACCAGCCTTACTGTACATCTGTGACACTTGCTCTTCAGGTGGTTACTAGCTGCAAGATCAGGCCTATGGTCACCGGCTCCTCTGGAGACCATCTTGCAGCACAGTCAGTGGGTCTCTTCCTCTCTAACGTCCATTGGCTGCAGTACAGTCTGATTCCCTGCCTCTCAGGGAATCCTTGGCTGCAGTACAGTCTGATTTCCTGCTCCTCAGGGAATCCCTAGCTGCAGACCAATCCCCATCACATTACTCCAATCAGTGATCCCTGCTCCTCAGGTATCCACTGGCTGCAGTACAGTCTGATTTCCTGCTCCTCAGGAAAACCTCGTATGCAGGTCTATCTGAATCACTCATTCCATTACATATCATTACCTGGCAGCACAGTCAGTGGGACTCTGCCCCTCAGAGGTCCACTGGCTGCAGTGCAGTCTGATTCCCTGCTCCTCAGGGAATCCTTGGCTGCAATAGTGTCTGTATCTCCCGCTTCTCGGGAGATAACCTCTCCAATTACTGTTGCACCAAACACTATACCACATTGGGTGTCGTGTGTCTAGCTATACTAGTATTATTGGTGATTCTGCAGATCACCACATAATCAAGTATAGCATCTGCATTATTGGTGATACTGCAGATCACCAATAATCAGAAAAATCTGTGTTGCTGACACTAATCATTAAAGAACAGCAGACCAAACATTATGGACGCACTGCGTAGTCATGTTGAAGTCCTGACCACCACGGTCAACGGTCTTTCCGGGGTGATTATTAACCAACAAACCCAGATTACACGACTGTCTGGGGCTGTTCAGGAACTTCAATTGACTATAAATACAGTGCGATCCCCTCCAGTCACGGACCTTCACATGTCCGTACCTGAAAACGTTTTTGGCCATAGATCTGACTTTCAGAATTTCAGGAATCGAGTGTTGTCTTATTTTGAGTAGAGGCCTACCTTGTCAGGAACTGAGTCTCAGAGGGTAACATTTATAAAGACCCTTTTGTCAGGTGATTCTCAAACATGGGCATATAGCCTTCATGCAGAACATGAGGCGTTGTCCTCAGTGCAGGAATTTTTTAAGGCCATGGCCATTATATATGATAACCCGGATATTGCTTCCACTGCTGAAAGGAAAATCAAGATGCTCAGGCAGGGTCATAAATCGGTTGAGGTTTACGCCGCTGAGTTCAGGAAGTGGGCTGTGTCAGCTAGATGGGTAGCATATGCATTATTAGACTGTTTTCTGGCAGGATTGTCTGATGCAGTTTATGATCTGATGTTAGGACATCCTGAGCCCAAATCTGTAGACGAAGCGATTTTGTTGGCTGTGCGGATAGATCGCCGCTTGCACTACCAGAAACAGATTCGTGGTAGGAATGCTATAAGATCTATCTCATACGACTCCTCTCCACCCTCGTCACCTCCAGACGAGCCAATGCAAATCGGGTACTCTAGATTGATGCAAGTGAAAAAGAATGGCAGAAGGTCAGAAAGACTCGGTCTAAATTGTGCTGAGGAGGGTCACATTGTCCACAATTGTCCTAAAAAATCGGGAGAATGCTGCCGCCTAGGGGTAGTCAGAGGTCATACCATAGACGAACAGTCCTTATCTCTAAGCAATAATTTTCTGCTCCTTCCCTGCTCTATCACGTGGGAAGGTCAGACTGTTCCCACAGAAGCCTTTGTAGACTCTGGTTCTGTGGCCAACTTCATAGATTATGATTTTGTAAAAAGATTGGGAATTCCCTTACTCCCGTTAGACCGACAGATTCGGGTCACTGCAGTTGATGACTCTTCATTGCAGAGTAGACAACCTCTTTTCCAGACCCCCTTGTTATTGTGTAAAGTAGGGGTGTTACATAAAGAGAGATTACAGTTCCTTGTTCTGCCAATGGCAACCTCTACCATTATCCTTGGTATGCCCTGGTTGCAACTCCACTCCCCTCAGATTGACTGGGCTTCAGGTCAGCTACGGAGTTGGTCAACCCATTGTCATCATCATTGTTTGGAGAGAGTTGCCGTTTGCGCTACCAAGATACAGCTCAAAGGGGTGTCAAGGCAGTGTACAGAATTCGCTGACGAGTTCTGTCCAGATTCTGCAGATAAATTCTCGCCTCTCCGGAGTTTCGATTATTCCATGAAGTTGGGACCCGGTTCATCCTCCTAGTGGCCATCTTCATAATCTGTCGGGACTGGTAATGCAGGAATACATTAAAGAAAACTTGGGCAAAGGCTTCATCTGTCCTTCCCGGTTGCCTGTAACATATACACCAGGTAGTAAGAACGTCAAAGCGGACGCTCTATCTGGGTGTTTTGAGCCAGGGACAGTTCAGCCTTCAACCCCTGAGACCATCCTACCTCAAAAGGGGGTGTTGGCAGCTACTGAACCCTGTGAGGGCAAAACGCTCTTGGTTAAAAGGGATTCGGGAAAAACCTTCCAGACTCAGAAGAAACAGGCAGATAAGAGACGGTCTGTAGAGTGGAAGTTTTCTCCAGGGGGCTGGGTGTGGGTATCTACGCGGCACTGGGCGTTAAGACAACTGTCACCAAAGTTAGAACCCAGATCTGTAGGCCCATACCCGGTGTCCAGAAAGATTAATGCGGTCACTTATACGATTGATCTCCCAGCCGGCATGAGAGGTGTGGGATCGTTCCATGTTTCTCTGTTGAAGCCTGCAGTGCACGTGGATTCCTCTTCCCCCCCCCCCCCTGTGATGGTTGATGATCAACCTGAGTGTGAGATCGAGAGGATGCTGGATTCTCGGTTGGTGCGGGGCTCTGTACAGTGTCTGTTTCACTGGAAGGGGTATGGTATAGAGGAGAGCACTTGGATGCCGGATTGTCGCATGCATGCTGAGGAATTGAAGAAAGAGTTTCATGACTTAAATCCTGAGAAGCCGGGTAGGAAGTGTCCGGAGTCCACTCCTCGGGGGGGGTACTGTAATGAATAGCGGAGATGCCGCCGCATGGGCAAGCGTTCCAGCCGGAGGCTTCTGCCGCGCGGCTACATGATGCTGGTTCACCTGGTCCTTCTAGTGCACACAGATGGAGAGCTACGCGCGCGGCGCCAGGCGACAGGACCTTTATGCTAGTAGAAGGGGAGTCAGCTGATCATGCCGATCAGCTGACTCCAGCTATGCTCCGGATTGGCTGAGTGACTGGGGCGGCGCTGTGGAGCGCTTTTGGTATATATAGGACTTGCCTGTCAGTTGCAAGTTTTCTGCTGTTGCGAACATTTACGTGTGAGTGCTCAGACCTGAGTCAGATCCTACAGTGTGTTAGAACCAGCCAGAGCTGGGAATTCACACTGAGTCAGATTCCGTTGATAGCTTTAAAGTACTATTGCTTTGCTACTGTTTATCTATTAGACTAGTTCCCAGGTGTTGAGACCAAGGACCTCACACCTAAGACTAGGAGATTGCTACATTGCTACAGTTTATCTATTAGACTAGTTCCCAGGTGTTGAGACCAAGGACCTCACACCTAAGACTAGGAGATTGCTACATTGCTACTGTTTATCTATTAGACTAGTTCCCAGGTGTTGAGACCAAGGACCTCACACCTAAGACTAAGATTGATATATATTACTGTTACTGTTACCTGTTATGACCTTTGGCTTTCCTGACTACTCTCCTGCTCTCTGATTCGGTACTTCCGCCCATCTGATTATCTGTTGCCAACATTGCCTGTACCTGGATACCGAATCAGTCTTCCGCCTCTGTACTTTATCTGTCCGTGTGTTGCCGACATGGCTTGTCTGACCTTTCTGGCTGTCACCTAGCACTTGGGTGATCAGCTTTACTGTACCTCTGTGACACTTGCTCTTCAGGTGGTTACTAGCTGCAAGATCAGGCCTATGGTCACCGGCTCCTCTGGAGACCATCTTGCAGCACAGTCAGTGGGTCTCTACCTCTCTAAGGTCCACTGGCTGCAGTACAGTCTGATTCTCTGCCTCTCAGGGAATCCTTGGCTGCAGTACAGTCTGATTCCCTGCTCCTCAGGGAATCCCTAGCTGCAGACCAATCCCCATCACATTACTCCAGTCAGTGATCCCTGCTCCTCAGGTATCCACTGGCTGCAGTACAGTCTGATTTCCTGCTCCTCAGGAAATCCTCGGCTGCAAGTCTATCTGAATCACTCATTCCATTACATATAATTACCTGGCAGCACAGTCAGTGGGACTCTGCCCCTCAGAGGTCCACTGGCTGCAGTGCAGTCTGATTCCCTGCTCCTCAGGGAATCCTTGGCTGCAATAGTGTCTGTATCTCCCGCTTCTCGAGAGATAACCTCTCCAATTACTGTTGCACCAAACACTATACCACATTGGGTGTCGTGTGTCTAGCTATACTAGTATTATTGGTGATTCTGCAGATCACCACATAATCAAGTATATTTCTTCCAAGTGCCCAGGAGCACTCACAGTGGCTTTAGTGCAGGAAAGTGTGCCTAGGTCCTCACCCCAGTACCAAGGGGTCACAACATAGAATCTCGCCAAAGGACCAGCACCACTCGATGTATTTAGAAGCTCTTTATAAATTTATTGGCATTAATATGATAGCAACGACAGACGCTGTTTCGGCCCCCATGGGCCTTTATCAAGTTGCACAGGATCATCAAATGACAATATCAAAACTGCACATATATATAGTCAAACACAATTACCCATGATTCCTCCATCAGCCAATCACCAACACCCTAGGGCAGAGGACCTGATGGAAGACTCATGCCAAAAATACACCACCAATAAAAACACAATGTTCAAATTTGAATCTCACCACTCAGAGATCAAGAGGAGTTTCCACAATAACATGTAACTGCTACAGCAGTCCCTGATAGGCAAAATGGTGTCATGATCACATGACAAATCACATGTCTTGTCAGCTGACCAGCACAAAAAAAAAAAAAAAAAAAAAAAAAAACCACAATCAAGATGCGAAGCATAAAAACCGCCACAACGCTGCAACAGCAACGCGTACAGGGAGCTGCATCACCGCAACAGCAACGTGTACAAAAAGCTGCATCACCGCAACAGCAACGCGTACAAAAAGCCGCATCACCGCAACAGCAACGCGTACAAAACGCCGCGTCACCGCAACAGCAACGCGCACAAAAAGCCGCAGCACCGCAACAGCGCCGCGTACAAAAAGCCGCAGCACCGCAATGCGTACAAACAAGCCGCATTGTTGCGGCAATGCGGCTTGTTTGTACGCATTGCGGTGCTGCGGCTTTTTGTACGCGGCGCTGTTGCGGTGCTGCGGCTTTTTGTGCGCGTTGCTGTTGCGGTGACGCGGCGTTTTGTACGCGTTGCTGTTGCGGTGATGCGGCTTTTTGTACGCGTTGCTGTTGCGGTGATGCAGCTTTTTGTACACGTTGCTGTTGCGGTGATGCAGCTCCCTGTACGCGTTGCTGTTGCAGCGTTGTGGCGGTTTTTATGCGTCGCATCTTGATTGTGGTTTTTTTTTTTTTTTTTGTGCTGGTCAGCTGACAAGACATGTGATTTGTCATGTGATCATGACACCATTTTGCCTATCAGGGACTGCTGTAGCAGTTACATGTTATTGTGGAAACTCCTCTTGATCTCTGAGTGGTGAGATTCAAATTTGAACATTGTGTTTTTATTGGTGGTGTATTTTTGGCATGAGTCTTCCATCAGGTCCTCTGCCCTAGGGTGTTGGTGATTGGCTGATGGAGGAATCATGGGTAATTGTGTTTGACTATATATATGTGCAGTTTTGATATTGTCATTTGATGATCCTGTGCAACTTGATAAAGGCCCATGGGGGCCGAAACAGCGTCTGTCGTTGCTATCATATTAATGCCAATAAATTTATAAAGAGCTTCTAAATACATCGAGTGGTGCTGGTCCTTTGGCGAGATTCCACATAATCAAGTATAGCATCTGCATTATTGGTGATACTGCAGATCACCAATAATCAGAAAAATCTGTGTTGCTGACACCAATCGTTACAAATACTAAGTAAGGAGGAGAAACACAGTCTTCAGGTTTCAGAAGTGTGTTTCCCATGTATGAGGGTACTGTTTTCATAAATATTTAAGGAATATTCAGTATTTTACATAAACTATGCTAAATGAAAGTATTTACCTACTCAGAAAATATTTTAGTAACCTTTAATTTGATCATAGAAATGATTTTTGCATCTTATCTTTACAGATAGTCTTGTTTTATATATATTTTTTCATTCTTAGTAAAACTTTGTGTTGGAAATGACTCAAGATGGCCTTTTACTTTAAAATGAACCTGAGGTGTGAAACCCATGTAAGCTGCCATATTTATTTCCTTTTAAACAATACCAGTTACCTGGCAGTGCTGCTGATCTTTCTGGTCAGTAGGGTCAAAATCGCACACCTGAAACAAGCATGCAGCTAATCTGGTCAGGTTTGTCATAGACATCTGATCCGCATGCTTGTTCAGGGCCTATGCCTTAACCACTTGCCGACCGCACACTCATAACGTGCGTCGGCAAAGTGGCAGCTGCAGGACCAGCGACGCAGTACTGCGTCGCCAGCTGCAGCCTAATTAATCAGGAAGCAGCCGCTCGTACGAGCGGCTGCTTCCTGTCAAATCACGGCGGGGGGCTCCGTGAATAGCCTGCGGGCCGCCGATGGCGGCTCGCAGGCTAGATGTAAACACAAGCGGAAATAATCCGCTTTGTTTACATTTGTACGGCGCTGCTGCGCAGCAGCGCCGTAAGGCAGATCGGCGATCCCCGGCCAATCAGCGGCCGGGGATCGCCGCCATGTGACAGGAGACAGCCTGTCACTGGCTGCACAGGACGGATAGCGTCCTGTGCAGCCCGGCTTACCAAAGGGGGCCAGGTAGGAGAGGGAGGGGGAGCATTTCGCCGCGGAGGGGGGCTTTGAGGTGCCCCCCCCGCCAGCCACTCGCAGGCAGCAGAGATCAGACCCCCCCAGCACATCATCCCCATAGGGGGGAAAAAAGGGGGGCAATCTGATCTCCCTGCCTGCACCCTGATCTGTGCTGGGGGCTGCAGAGCCCACCCAGCACAGATCAATCAAACTAGCGCTGGTCCTTAAGGGGGGGTAAAGGGTGGGTCCTCAAGTGGTTAAAGTATTAGAGACAGAAGATCATCAGGACAGCCAGGCGATGTGCATTATTTAAGAAAAAAGAAACTCTGTCAGCGCCAGCAGGGACTACAAAATTGATCGTAGCTGAGGATATGATGATAATGATGACGCAAGATTGCAAAACTGGTTGGGAAGGAGACAGGCAGCACCTTTTATTATCCTTTTAACTGTTGACCAGCACATATGCGCAAATTCATTTTGGTGTTCCCAAAGTCTTGGGCCCCGTATGTAAGTTCTTATTCTTTTATCCTTTTATGGTTTACATATATGGTTTTTAAATAAACGGTTTACACCTAGAGTTGCAATTCATTTGCTGTTTTTCACGTTAACCTTCCGGATACTATACCCGCTTGGATTGAGGGACTGGAGGTCTTGTGGATCACCGGTGGACTGCGGCCCGTGCCTTCTATTGTTGAAAATGATATGTATAACCTTATAATGTGGGTTGTTTGGAGCTGGTAGGGCCATTTTATTCCTTTGGGTGATGGTGACTACAAGAATATAGGAGGCCTGTATACCACCGTGGTGAAGCCTTACTGTTTATTGTATTAAACTGTATTTGAAGATCTGCTCTGATTTGTACTATAATGTGCATTATTTAAAAGGAAACAAACATGTCAGCCTCCATATCCCTCTCACCTCAAGTTCCCTTTAAGGTCCAGTATTCACTCATTGTAAGGTAAATAATAAAGTCAATAATAATAAGGTGAAAGTGTCCACAGAGAATTGCCATGTCTGAACCCTAAAACTACAGTTAAAACTCTCCCTCTGCTACATTATGGACATTTGTAACTGATAGACTTCTGCTGATTTTTATGGAGCCTGATTGTCTAAGAAGTGGATTAGATCAGACAATTGTTAACTGTATGTAAGCGCATTCTAAAGTTAAGCAACCAAAAGCTGAGCTACATGCTGGTAGATAAGTTTACAAATAGAAAGTACATTTACAGAGCAAAGTAATATTACATCTGTACTTATTAATCTACAGAGCTACATTTTTTGGTTTATTGCTGTTGTTCAAATTTCAGTTTATTATTGTATTTTTTAAGTCATTCTACAGCATCTATCTGAGAGTACTGTTCCATATAAGTCCTAAAGGTCACAACCTAATATACATAGAAAAAAGGTATAGCCATACTGTATTTGCTGTAGCCACATTTAAATAAAAGCCTGCGAATATCCCACAATGTTTGGGAATAGGGAAGACAGAAAAGAAACAAAATAAAATCGTTCTTAAAATACATAATAATTCCCTTCTTTTAGCTGAATTTGCAATATATGTGGTGCATAATTTTAGTTAAATGTCTAAAAATATTTACAGTTCATCAGCAGAGGAGGGGGTTCTGTTAGTTTAGCCTCATGGTGACAAGCAGCTTTACTTACTTATTATGTAGATTGCAAGCTCCATGTAACCAGTTATCACTTCCCTGACAAGTTAGGTGAACAAAGTACATCAGTAGTAAATGAGAATAATGCATTCTAATAACAGCCTCTATTCGTTGTGCCATGAAGACACTGGCTGGCTCTGCAGCAGGATTCAGCGCCATCCTTGTAAATGGATCAGGCAGCCACACACAACCCATCTTCCCAGATGTTCATTAGCAGCAGTTTGAAGTCTTTCCAAAATCAGGAAGTTAACCCCTTCCGAGCTCCAGCTTATGCCCTTCACATACATACTTCTGCATAGCATTTACATATTTTCCTCCTCTAAAGCAACTCAGTGGAAGAATGTCATTCTTCCAGATAGTAGGTAGCAGTGGAGTCTTCAATGATGAAGGAGTCATGTCAAGGCTCAGGACATTTAGCAACAACATTGGTAATTACATGCTTGGCATTACATATCACCTGCGCATTAATGGAATGAAACATTTCCCTATTTCTAAATATAGTGGCGAGCCTTAATGGAAGAACTAATGCCATATGTATGCAATCTACAACTCCTCAGAATGTTAGGGAAGTGGCGAGGTAGTAGAACGCTGTCACAATGAGGGGGTCGGTGGGAAATTTCATAAACAAGCTAGCCATCTGTGCACATTTTTAACCTATCCTTGTAGTACCTGACAAAGATGTGTCTGGAGAGGGACTTCAGCAGCATGTCAGCAAGGACCGACTGATAGGCATAGAGGGATTATGAGCCTGGGGAACCAAGCTATTTATTGACTACACATACGTCATTATCCACTTAACACTATATTCAAGGTATGCTAATTGTACAGAATGCATTCAATTACTTCTCTATTAGATAATGTAATTGCAGACTATTGATTTCTACATTTTATTCCACTACAGTAAGCAGATCTTGGCAAGACTCGTTCAGACGCTAGACATTGTGTGTGATACGTGGACGCAGAGTGTCCTTGTGATGAGTTGACCAAATTGCTTATAACAGCTTTATGTTATTTTTATTGGCTACCTTGTTAACTAGGCTGAAAGATCCAAGTCCTTTAAGTTCAGCCTGTCACAAAAGCAATGAAAAGTACTTAGTCGCTATGAAATAAATACCGCAAGGGTATTTGATATATAACAAATGTAGATCTGAAATAAAACCTTCAATTCCTATGGTTTAAATAATTATGAAAGATAGAAGTATACATTGGACAACTTAAAATCCATACATATATTATTAAAAATTAATAGTTTTGTGGAAAGAACCTGTTCCATCTATAACAGCTATGTAGATGTTATTATTTTAGAAAATGTGACACAACTGTTTACCTTATGATGAACATTCCAGACACCTGCTTTGTTGTGTAGCTGAGTTGACTAAGCACCTGAGCTGAAAGTGGTGACTTCCGTTTAGTATGCCATTCCCTAAACAGTATACTGCCACAGTTGCAAGTAAACTAGTTTTATATCTGGAAACTCATAGCTGGCAGAAGATTTAAACGTAAGGTCATTGTAATAACATCAAAATACAAAATGGAGTGTAGCACTGATAGCTTAGCTATTATGCAATTTACCAGCACTCATCTGTGTCAAAACGGGGTGTGTCTGAGACCAGGCTTTAAGCACTTTACGACTGTAGACAAGAGTCAGTCCACAAGTAGTTCTAGGTTTATATTCTGAACTTGATTAGGAAAATAGCAATATGTTACCTTACCTAAGTATCTTACGCCACTGCTTCTGCCTGGACACTCTTCACAGCTGTGCTTGCGCCCATGTATGAGCATGGCCATGCTGCTTATGCATGAGTACGGCATGTGCATCCGCAGTAGCATGAAGCAGCTCACGTGCAAAGTAGAGCTCTGTGCTACTAAGCACATGTGGACCAAACTTGTGCATGCGGAGGAAGCGTAGCCACAAAAGCATGCCTGATGAGCCCTTGTACTTAGAGGATCCATTTGCTGGATTGGTGTGCATGAGGATGAAGGGGTAAGCCTCTGGACTTTCCAGAAGCTTCCCTCTACTGAGGTAAGCATCTAACCTTTACTTAATTTCCCACTTCAGTTAACCTTAATACTGTATTTATATGGGTGTGGATGGTTTGGGCCTGTTTGCTGGAAAGTTTTTGCCAGAATTCCACATTGTATTCTGGATCAGCATATATTCGGTAGTATCTGGTGGCCTGGCTGTTTATATACTGTATCCCACCTGGAGTAACAGGGTATCAAATAGTACTGGAGCTGCATTTGTCAGGAGGTTATCTGTACACTGATCTGTGCAATCTGTCATCTATGATGGAAATGATTGTGACTAGGAAGTTCACTAAATTTATGGAGTAGTCCATTTTTAACTTAAAAATTTACAGACATTTTTGTTTTAGCTTATCCACTCCTGCCCATACAATGGAATGATATATTTCTATTTCTACAGTGCAGACAAACACTTTACAAAATTGGACCTCCCCCCCCCCCCCCCCGCCACAATTCCAATAAAAAAAAACATTGCAAACTATTGGGTGCCCCATAGGCTCCTATTCAGAATATCGGGAGGTGTATGAAAAATTGGCCCCTAATAAATGGTGGGCGGCCCATTGTGGCTACAAATAGTGGGGGACAATTTTTCACACACTTCCTGATATTTTGAATGGGCCCCTATGGGGCGTGCAAATCTCTCCTGCTAACAGTTTAGTATGCTAATACAGTAAAACAGTAGTAATTATAGTAATAATTAAAGAGGAACTGTAACGACATATACTACAATGCAGTCAGTTATTCCGGATACCCACTTTACTGGTAATTTTGTAGGTTTCAGCATCAGAGCTTTATATTACTGTATATTAGTGTGTATCTCCGCACTTCCACTGAGGTTTAGCCTAGCTGTTTATTATGCAGAACAACCCCCTCCCGGAGAGCAGAACTACACCCTCCTAAAGAGAATTGTAGGATCTTTTCTACTGGCTTTGGCACTCTCAGTAAAGGACCATTCTGCAGAAATCACTTGCCAGAACTAAAGATGTCGTCCCATGTGATAAATTTCAGAAAGTAAATCAGGGAGAGGAAAGATATTACAATGGGCAAACACTGACTACATAATCTATAAATGAATATTGTAAAAAAATAAGCAATTTTATTCATTATGTTATTTTCAATACAGTTCCTCTTTAAAAACTACAGTAATAACTTAATAAAATGGTTGTAACTGATGAAGGCCAGAAGCCTGAAATAACTGTCTGCAAATTGGATTGGTATGGCTCAGTAAATGTAATAGCCTATAGGCATACTGCACACCAGCAGCCATGGAAGTGCCTTTTCTGAGACACAAAAAATTGATTTACATATTCCCTTACTGCGCAGAAGTGACGTATGATGGGAGTTCCTTCTTGCTCATGTAAAGCTGAGTAATTGCAAATGCTTACTATTTTAGGAAGGCAAATTTATATTCAATATGAATGGCAGTGATAGCAAAAATAGCAATGTTAGCATTAGCAGCAATGACAGTATGAAGTGTAATGACAGCAACTATAGGAACACTATGAATAATAGTAAATGTCATTTTACAAATAACACTGATAGCAGTTAAAGTAAAACTGAAGTGGGAAAAAAGTCAGATACCTATGGAGAGGGAAGGCTCTGGGTCCTATAGTGCCTTCCCTGTCCCTTCTCGGTGTCCTCATTCCAGTGCTGTCATGTCACCTCCATTGAATGTATTCAACCAACTGGTTCAATACACCTTTGGGACCCTTGAAAGCCGTTGGAAACAGGCAGGGACCAGACGAGTGGCTTCATAATGCGGGCGCACACACTTGTGCATGCGCAGTATGGAGCCGCCCATTCTCGGGAACACTCAGGGACAAAAGTGCTCCAGAAACCTTCCGAAGGCTCCCAGAGGAGGCAAATTTAAATGGGGGACAGCGTTGACACGAGAACACCGAGAGGGGACAGGGAAGGTTCTATAGAATTTAGAGCCTTTCCTCTGCATTGGTAATTATTTGACCTTTTTTGTTCTTGCTACAGAAAGAGCAAAAATAAGAGATACCGATATAAAGAATATTAGTAGTTAGAATAACTATAATATTAGTTGTACTATTAGTTAAAAATGATAATAGAAAGTAATAAATATAATTGATAGCAGTGATGATGATATTAATTAGCAAAAGCATCTAAACAGCAAACCAATCCACCATGTAAGTGATCTTCATTTAAATATAGACAAGAAGTTTTAAATCAGGATGATACCATTTATTGGCTAACTAAAAATGAATAAAATAAGCAAGCTTTCGGCCTTGCAGCCTTCGTCTGGCTTATATCCTGTTAGTTTGCAAACTGGTGGTACAGACAGCTTATATACATGCAACATCAAAAGGGAAAACAGATATTTTTTTCAAGCATACATACATGTGTCATTTAAATATGTATGCTGCTTCTGTGTCCAATGGGAGCTTGTCATTCTAATCCACCATCATTACTGTACTTGTCTGGCATGTTCCATATGCAAAATAGCCTTTGTTGGTTTACTGATATGCTTAAAGGAACACTATTGATTAACATCTTTTTTGAATAGAAAAAAAGATAGGAAATGTTTGGGAAGTGCTGCTAAGTACTGGTGTATACATTTGAATCTTTATCGCTTTGTTTACTGTTATCTAAATCCTTTCACAATTCTCTGATGGCAGTCTGCGGTAATCTGATGGCAGAGTGAGCCATGAGGGGAGAGGGGGAATTCCCTCACAGTGTAGCTATTAAACCTGTGTGTGCAGAGAGCTCAGTCAGAGACAGAACTTTCTCTCACAGAAAACAGAGGAAATATGTCTTATGTGCAACATAAATTGTGTGTGTAAAACCTGATACCTGAAAGGCTTTTGTTTTCATAAAACTCTGCTTTAATATTACACTGTTCTTAGCATGTCAGACTGCAGAAATTCATACCTTTGCAGTGAGACATTCCAAACGTAGCTAAAATCTACACACAATGAATTACAGCTTTTGCCTCTGATATTTAACATGAAAAGTAGGAAAATGTTTACACAGCTACTTAGACATTATTTGTACATTGGCCTCAATTCACTAAGTTTATCTCCTGTCTTTAATAACATTTCTAGAGTTGCTACCATTGTGGTAAGGCATGTAGTATTCAGGAAACATTTTACCTCAGGCAAACCTAAAGTACTCTCTTCTGTCTTTAAGTTAACTCTCCAATCCTTAAAATAACTCCAGAGTTAAAGACAGGCTGTTAATTAGCTGCGTGTGAAAATAACTACAGAGGAGGTAACTTAACTACAGAGGAGGTAAATTAACTACAGACGGGTAACTTAAGGAATGAAGAGGTAAGATAACTCTCTCAATGTGTGGAGGTAAGTTTTCTCTTGCCTTATTATCTCAAGGATGATCTTAGTGAATTGAGGCCATTGTCATTTTAGAACACTTGCGTATTGATAATGTTCCTTTAAGACAGACTTATTTTAAAAGTTGAGTCAGTGCACTGCTTCATTAACTAAGAAATGAGCTTTCCTGATAAGTACCCTGATCCTTATCACCGTACCACTTTCTGTTCCCAATACACTGGCAATCTGTCCACTGTTTCTTTTTTTTTCTTTTAATGAATCTTAATTTACATTAAAAAAAATCAATAACAGTTGTGAGGAAAAGTTAACATAACAACAGCGGTAGGTGATATCTCTAAATATTAAAGATATTGCAAGAGGCAACCATTGGGATCATGTCACAGTGATCAGACGAGCATCAAATGGCATACACAGACGAGATCAACACAGAAATAGATCAGGTATTGTTACTCATTTTGGTGGTAAACCGTCTATAATCTGCTGATTCCGATTACTCTTATTGATTTCTATCAGATCTGCTGAACTGGTCAAGATTTTGCTAGTCACCTTCTTCTGTTGCTCTGGGTTGTGCTGCTTTACTCACCTTCTGTACCTGTCTAAGCTGTAGACAGTGGTATAAACCTGAGGGGTGCACTCTGGTGTCACCATGCAGAGCAGCACGCCCACCATCAGGAGCAGAAACCAAAGCTGAGATATAACACATCACACTGCCAAAGCCATTACACAAAATAGATTTTCTATGATCAAAAACATAACACACAGTGAAAAATGCAGCATATTGAAACAGGAAAAAAAAAACACCTAGGAGACACATGGATTGAGCCACTCCTATGTAAGAAAGGAAAATACAATCAAAGCAATTAAAAAAAAGTCGTCTTGTGGGGGTGGTATATTGGTACCCATACATGGTACAATTTTTTTCATCCAATCTTACCATTTCTATGTAGTATAAAGGTAAATTAAGTGAATATACTGAAAGAGCTCTGCAGCAGACTAAAGTAAAGAATACATAGTACAATTTTTCATTTTTTTCTATTAGATAATTTAGTTTGATTATTCCGTTTGATCGAATATAAAGATTTTTCCAACATGTCTGATCGGATTTTTATTAAAAAAAAAACAGGATAATCATTCGTTTTTCTTGATAAAAGTATTCTTTTCAAGTTTCTTACAGTTCAATTGTTTTGGTCGAAAAAACGGGAAAATCGAACATTTTTATTGTACCGTATATGGGTACCATAAGTGTTCTTGTTCACTAGAAGTTGTACTGAGGGGTGCAGTGTACCTATTATTGCTCCCAAACTGCTGCTAGCTGAGTCTGCCCATCCACATAAGTACAGGTAATACCATGGTAGGGCAGTAGTGCTTTAAAAAAAAGTTCTGCAGTAAGCAGTTTGATGGACTGGCCGTGTAGCCCCCAGCTATACTGTACATTTTGAATGGGGTCACAATACACCGCACACCATCATGGCCAGTGCTGTACCATCTGCAGTGCTTCTAGTATGAGGAGGACCTCAGAGAAGAAGGTGGGGGACACTTTAAATTTACATATTTTGCAGACAGCACAGAAAATGCACCTCATCCATTATAATTTCAACGTGGATAAGGTGAGTTCCATACCATGTTTTGAATGATAAAATTGTACTCCTCTGCTGTATTGGCTTTACTTATTTACGAATCTCCTTCTACCAGTACTGTATACTTACTTGCACATGCACATTGCATGACCACTGCAGGGATTGATTAAAGACTGTAACTATATGTAGCAACATCAATCAGTGACAATTGAAATCTATACATGTGAAAGCCGCTCTCTGCTCCCTAGTGTCTCCATGCTTTCCACGTTTTATGTGAATCTATTGATTCCATTTTACTGGAGACAGACCATAATCTGAAATAACCGAGCCTGAAATCCTCTGGCAAAACATATAGCAAAGCTGCCCTCCTTTTCTTCAGATTTTTTCCTAGTCCTGAGAACAAATATATTGGCGCAGAAGGGAAAGGAGTGATGGAGAAGCAACTTCAGATTTCATATGACACATTGCCATCTGTACTCCATTGTGTATGCTCCTTACAATGCAATTATGTTTGTCAGAAAAAGTAATAGAAATTATCTACACTAAAAGGTTAGCCATTTATGTCTCGTTTATTAAATCATTTACCCAGTGATCACTGGTGTGCATTGTGCCACATTAGGAAGGGGTTATAACGGGTAGGAGTCTCTGTATCTTCAGGCAGTCATGCAGATGTGTCACATGCCTAAAGCAGCAGTCATGCAAAGCATATAGTGCACTCAGAATCATACAGCAGGTATCCTGCTTCCATTTATTTGATAAAGAATCTGTCAAGTTAAAGCAAACTTGAAGCAAAAAAAAATATGATATAGTGAATTGTATGTGTAGTACAGATAATGAATAGAACATTAGTAGCAAAGAAAAGTCTCATATTTTTACTTTCAGTTATATAGCTTTTTTCTATATAACATTGCATCATTCTGTCATATCTACAGTTTAAAAAAACATGCATCTAGTTATGCAGTAAACTAATGGGATGCATTATTTTTAAGCTTGCATTGGTAACATGAGAGCTTGCAATGCATCTTACAATAAAGCCCCAGGAATTAGGTGTAAAATTGTCACAGTAATCTGTGCATGACTTCTCATGTCCCTTTCCCTTTCTCTGGGACTCCTTGGCTGAATCAGTTCAACACTCTTCAACCTTGATAGTGATCAAACTCCACCTGAAAATTCCCCTTTCAAGCAAACATAGAATCTGACTTAGGCCATTTTAATTGGTTACCAATTAACCATTGCTTTTAGCTAAGCTATGCATACCACACACTTTATTTTACATAGAGGCGCCTGATGCATCCCAGGCCTTCAACTCGTGTGCTTCCCTATTTATAATGCCTGAGGAAGCAGGACTATACCTGTGAAACACGTTGCAACACTTTGTGGAATATACCAATAAATATTTTGTCTATTTAAACTGACAGTTTTTGTGTCTGTTTATAGGAGGTAAGTCCACTACTACTTTCCAAGCATTTTTAAACCTTTTAACTTGTTTTATACTACTGGCGCCTCTATTTACTACGCTATCCATTTTACATAGAGCTTACTAGCTCCCGCCTTCTCCTCATAGACCAGGCTTTCTCAACCAGGATTTCCTGGAGCCCCAGGGTTCATTGAGGACATTGCAGGGGTTCCTTGAGGGCATTTTTCCCTCCGGTGAGAGTGGCCTCAGTTGATGAGGTGAAAAAGTATTTCCTTGGCTCCTCTTTATAAAGATGAGCTATATTAAGGGTCAATATAATAAGGAGCACAGTAATGAAACACAGTAAGTTATTGAGGCAGTGTAATAAAGAGCCCTATTATAAGGGCACAATATAACTGTAGAAGCTACTTATGAAGACTACACTGGCTGCTATAATAGAGAGAACTATACAGTAGGAACAAGGAGGCTGTTACAGTTACCAATTTTTAGCCACATCTTCTTTTAAAGACCACACACCCTTAAAATAAACCCCCACTCCCTCCATTAATGCAGGAGTTCCCTGAGATCTCAAAATTATCTGAAGGCTTCCTCCAGGATGAAAAGTTTGAGAAAGGCTTCCTTAGACTGTAAGCTTGGGCAGGACATACCCTCTTATTGAGGATGATTAACAAACCCCAACTGCTTGCACTGCTAATGTACATAAATTCTTAATGCACAATGCATAGTACATCTGGTATTAGGTACTGTCTATTACATGCGTTCTTAAGCTGGCCACTAACGGTTCAATTTCTAGCAAAAAATCATTCGAGCGATCAGAAATTCTGATCGGATTGGTTGTAAATAATCTCCATTGGTGGACACAATCGATTATGAACGAGTGAAAAAAATGTCGCCCGAATGAATTTTTATCGAACGAAAATTTGGATTTTCTTGGTGGTCATGATAGATAGGAAGCAATGGTTGGTTAGTTGATGGTGTAGTGAACGATTTTTCGTCCGATCAGAATTTCTGATCGCTCGAACGATTTTTCGCTAGAAATTGGACTGTTAGTGGCCAGCTTTAGTTGACCAGCTATAAAAGTACACAAATGTTGTACAACTAGTCAGCTAACAGTGCATGTAGCAGGCATGCATTATCAAAGTAAGTAATACTGGATGTGGCACACATTGCCTTACATGGTATGTGTTAACACTTTATGCGTGTAGTGATGAGCATGAATTTTGCATAATCGTAATTTTTGCACTGTAATTCCTAATTATGATGCAAAATCGTAATGTGACATTTTTGAAAAAAGTAATGAATTTCGCTAGTAACCATAATGAGCAACGGTAATTTTGCAATAATCCTGTAATGCCTGGGGGTTATACTTTGACCACCCAGAGCAACAAGGCTGGTAGCTGAATAATGGAAGAGGCTACACAGGTTGCCCAGCTCAACTGCAGCTCTGGGCTTCCAATATCGCTACAAATAAGACACAATGGCAGCGCAGTGCGATGTTGCGCTGCCTTAGCGATAGCAAGCATTCAGACAGGTACTAGACCAGACTATAGATTGGAGCGTAACTAGTAGCAACCGCAGCTCACAGTCACATCCACAGAAGCAGAGCAAGCAGGCTAACAACAGCCACCAGCAAGCATCCACACAGGGGCAAGACTACAGGAAAGAACGTAACTAATAGCAACCGCAGCCTATAGTTACGTTCCCAGAACTAGAGTAGCAGGAATACTACTAGTCACCAACGTGGTGATGGCAGAATCCAAGCTATCTGGATAATGGACTTTACTTACCCACCACGGATGCAGCGAACGTCCATCAGGCATGGAAACAAGGCAATACACAATAATACAGAAAAATAACAAATGGCTCAACTAACGGATAAATATATATTAGCAAGTCTGCATAAATATTTATCAAGAAACTAGCTAAAGCACAATTAATAACGTTGCATTGAACTACAATAACAGATCTTTTACAGAGTGACAAAGTGCCCAGCAGACCAGCGTACTGACCGCTATGTCGGGCAAAGTCTAAAATGGGAGGCAGACTTTTATGCCTGCATCAGCCAATGGATGCAAGCATGCAAATTTCCACACAGCTGAATGGTAATCACTCAATCCTGAGCTGGCTTGATTACCATTTGCTAGCTGGCTGTAAATGCAAAGGACTCCCATAAGAAGTACATGCAGTATTATGTAACAACATGCATGCAGGATATCCAGGGCTATCTGGCCGCAGCTCAGCTGCAGCTAGCAATTGGTGGAATGATGACATCCTCCTGAGCTGCCCAGAACTGCAGAGCAATTGCAAATGACAATGAGACTTACTGCGAATGCACAACCAAATGCAATCAGATAAGCCAGAACTGTACGTTTGCAGCTCCACTGCAACGGACAGAACACGCTACAGGAGGGATCCTGACAAATCCTAATTTTGTGCTAACTTTAACAGTTACCCTCCTTAGCGGTATGCCCGACATTGTGTTGGGCATACCACTCACTGGCCTCAGCAGTCCCCATGCTTAATTTTTTTGATCAAATGGCTGCAAAATCTTTAGCTAGCACTAGGCTAGCTAGTATAAGTAGCCGACACCCCCCGATGGCTTGCGATCCTCCCGTTTATACATTACTCAGCCTGGCTCCAGCGATTGGCGCAGCCTTCCCGCACAGCTCTGGTCTCTCTATGGAGAGGATCGGGTTTGTTTGGCGCCCCTGACGTCATGTGCGATCCTCCCCATAGTGAAGACCGGAGCTGTGCGGGGAGCCTGCACCGATCGCTGGAGCCAGGCTGGGTAATGTATAAGCGGGGAGATCAAGGGCGATCGGGGGGTGCCGGACACCTGTACTAGCTAGCCTAGTGCTAGCTAAAGGTTTTGCAGCCATTTGATCAAATTATTTAAGCATGGGGACACAAACTAGCAAAACCTCCTGAGCGGCGTAACGCTCAGGAGGTTAATAACAAAGCTCCCACACATGCTATCGTCACAAAAAATTCTATGTATTTTAAGGGGAAATGTGGGAACAAGTAAAAAAAAGTATAACGATCGGTGTAACACAGAGAGGGTCTGATTATTGGTGATCTGCAGTATCACCAAAAATACAGATATATACCCGATTATTGATGATCTGCAGTATCACCGATAATCAGATATATCACTAACCTCTGGACACCAGAGAGATATGAGTGTTTTGGTGCAACAGTAAATACTTTGAGAGCAATACCTGGAGAACAGGTATCAGAGCAGTAGGCTATACTGCAAAAGAGAACAAGTGCCTTCCAGTAACCTGAGAAGAAGGGAGGAGCCAGGCCAGGAAATGGAAGGACCAGAGCGTTAGTGACACCAATAGGAGAGTGTCACTAATGATCTGTGAACTATCTCTAAGGTAGGGAGATAGCTCTCGAGGTCGGGCAAGCCAGGTCTGCAACACACGGACAGATAAGTACAAAGACAGGAGACAGATTCAGTAATCCTAAGACATGCAGAGTTTGGCAACAGAATATCAGATATAGCGAAGTACCAAATTAGTAATCAGAAGAGTGGTCAGGAAAGCAGAAGGTCATAACAGATAATAAACAATGCCTAGTCTTGTTGTGAGCTCCGTGATCATCAACACCCTGGAACTAGTCTGAAGTATAACAGAATGATTATACAATTCCCTAGTCTGGGAAACCATCCGGAGGGATATTTCTCTCCTCCACTCTATCGCCCCCGCCTCCCCACCACATCCGACTCCTTCCTCTTTCTCCTCCCTTACCTCCTTCAATCCTGTCACGGTGGAGGAAGTCAACCAGCTGCTGGCAACTTCACCTGCCACTTCCTGCCCCCTAGATCCGGTCCCATCTGATTCTCTGCGCCCACATTTTTCTGATCTGGCCCCTGTCCTCACCCATCTGTTCAACCTCTCCTTCTCCACCGGCATCTTCCCCTCCGTATTCAAACAGGCCACTGTGCTTCCCCTACTAAAGAAATCTTCACTTGACCCTGCACTGCCATCCAACTACCGCCCAATCTCTCTCCTCCCTTTTGCCTCAAAAATTCTTGAACGCCTGGCCCACCAACGCCTGACCAACTTCCTTAACTCCAACTCCCTTCTCGATCCCCTGCAATCTGGTTTTCGCACAGCCCATTCTACAGAAACCGCCCTCACCAAAGTGGTAAATGACCTCGCCCTTGCCAAAGCCGAAGGTAAATACTCCATCCTGCTCCTCCTGGACCTCTCCTCGGCATTTGACACTGTCGACCACTCCCTCCTCCTCCACTCCCTGCAGCTAATGGGCATTCAGGACCTAGACTTAGCCTGGATCTCCTCCTACCTCTCCAACCGCTCCTTTACAACATTTTTCAATGGCTCCTCATCCACTCCTACACCCCTCTCAGTTGGTGTTCCTCAAGGTTCCGTCCTAGGACCCCTACTGTTCTCACTCTATACTGCCTCAATTGGCAAAATCATCTCCTCCATGGGCTTCAATTACCACCTGTATGCCGACGACACCCAGATATATCTCCACACCCCAGACCTCTCCTCCTCTACCATGGACAAAGTCTCTGCCTGCCTCACATCCATTTCCTCCTGGATGGCTGCCAGGTACCTGAAGCTTAATTTGGACAAGACTGAGCTTCTAATATTCCCACCCCGCACAGCTGCACCCCTCCCAGATCTGCACGTCACTATTGAAAATACTATAATCCACCCTACCTCCCAAGCCCGCTGTCTAGGCATTACTCTGGACTCTGAACTCTCCTTTACCGCCCACATCCAAGGTATTGCCAGATCCTGCAACTTCCACCTCCGCAACATCTCCAAGATCCGCTCCTACCTGTCCCCTGACACCACTAAACTCCTTATCCACGCCCTTGTCATCTCCCGCCTAGACTACTGCAATTCTCTTTTATCTGGCCTCCCCTCTAACCGTACTGACCCACTTAAATTGGTAATGAATGCGGCAGCCAGACTGATACATTCTTCTCACCGCAGCGCCTCTACAACTCCGCTCTGTAAAGCACTACACTGGCTCCCCATCAGCTTTAGGATCAATTTCAAAATCCTGTGCTTTGCCTACAAATCAGTGCACAAGACCTGCCCAACCTACATCTCTGATCTGGTCCACAGGCACATACCAGCCCGCCCCCTCCGATCCTCCAATGACCTGCGCCTAGTCGCACCACGCATAACTCAGTCACACGCACGATTGCAGGACTTCACCAGGGCCGCCCCTAATCTCTGGAACTCTCTCCCACCAGCCGTCAGACTCGCCCCCACCTTTAATTCCTTCAAACAAGCTCTCAAGACTCACCTCTTCACGCTCGCATACCCCCCTACACCAGCACCATAATATGTTCTGTTAGACCCCCTCTCAAAAGACGCACCTATTGTCTCCACCCCACCCTTTAGATTGTAAGCCTCCGGCAGGGCCCTCCTCCCTAACGTATCCAGCTTGATTATGCAATCTTACTCGCAACCACCCCTCTTGTAGACTCGAACAGTCTCTATTTTGACCTATGACACTGTATTGTTATCAAATCATTTGCATGATCTTGTTTTGTTGTGAGTTTCCGTATGTTCTACCTGTATGTTAACCCATTTATCTATTGTGCAGCGCTGCGTAAGATGTTGGCGCTTTATAAATACAATAAATAATAATAATAATAGTCTGGGTGTGAGGTCCGTGATCATCAACACCCTGGAACTAGTCTGAAGTATAACAGATTGGTAACACAAGTCCCTAATCTGGGTGTGAGGTCCTTGATCATCAACACCGTGGAACTAGTCTGAAGTATAACAGAATGGTAATACAAGTCCCTAATCTGTGTGTGAGGTCCTTGATCATCAACACCCTGGAACTAGTCTGAAGTATAACAGAATGGTAACACAGAATCTAACAAAAGGTTTGAGTGCTTCCACGTAGTGATCACAACGGCAGACAACCAGAGAATGACCAGCACCCAGTATATATAGCACAGCACTCTCCAGCGCCTCCCCTAAGTGCTGGACCAATGGGAACTGGTTGAATCGTCAGCTGACCGGCTTGGTCAGCTGACTCCCTTCTGGCTGTCATAAAAGTTCTGTCTCTCAGCGCGCGTGCGCGTCCTTCTGAACCTGTGTGGACTATCAGTCCCAGCCACACCAGCCATGTGTTGTGTACCACCCGCTGCGCTGGACGCGGAACCAGCCGCACCGCTATCAGGGCATGCGGCGGTTTCTCCGCGTTCAGCCATAATGGTAGATGTAGGCCTAGGCGTGCAAACCGCCGCGTTGGACGCGGAATCAGCCGCCTTGTTCTGAACACACGCGGTCGGCTTTTCCGCGTTTTCTCACAAAAAGAAAAGCAGCTGAAGTGAGAAGAGCAAAATGATAGCTAGGAACCACAGGGGGCTGGACAAACCCGGTAAGTTAAAGGTACCCTTTGGTGTACCACACCATAATGTCATTTTACAGAGTTTAAAAAAAACATTTTTCTTTTGATTTTTAAAATCGTTTTTTTTTTTTTAAATCTACAAGGTCTTTTTGATTGTTTTCCCTACTATTCCACTTAACATATGTAGCAATTTTGATGATGATAGCATGGCTTTGCTTTGGCTTTAACTGTTAAAGTCACCGCAAAATTACACAAAACTACTAATCAATTGAATTTCAAAATAGTTTTTACACGGGCTATACTTGCAAAATGTTACATGAAATTTTGCGCACTCGTAATTAGCAGATTATAATTATCACTATGTCCATGGTATGAGTGTAAGCAGTCATTAGTGAGTCATCCTCATTAAATGTTGGTATTGCTGTTCCAAGTATGTATACTTATTACCAGTACTGTGCACCACTTTTTATTTTAAATCCATATTGCCCTTGTTTGTCCTTGTACGTTGCTTGTAAAACATTTATGTATACAGCACGGCACTAGATAAAATATTATTAATAATTATATTAATAGTAATCAGGATGACATACAGGCAATTGGCATTTTTCGAAAGAGATGCTCTTTACGACATTGAAATGTAGTGCTGCATGTATAATTTAATGTAAGTTGTGATCATTAACATTCCCAGAATACTTATTTTTGTTTAACAGTGTCTACAAATACATTTAAACTGGAATAAACGGGAGGAAAAAGAATTCAGCCCACAGGTATGTTCCATTTTGATGACGGTCATAAAAACAATACTACAGTAAAATAATCATTAGGTGAACCTTATTAAGCTGTAATGATTTCCTCAGCAGACTCTTTATCAGAAAGCACTTGCTCAGTAAGTATGGCTTCAGAGCTATTTAAATTACATGTGGGGTTATCTTCATCTTCTAAACTTGTTGTTGAATCAGCTGCTAGAGCGTGAAGGCTGTCTGCATGGAAACAATGAAATAGTTTTGTTAGTAAAATAAATATTTTTTTTAACTAAAATTAATTTTGCTAAGTGATCAGCACAGAAAACAAAGTGTACCCAAGGAAAAAAAACAACAATTATCTAAGAAGAGAGATTTTGTAGAGATTTCCCA
Source organism: Hyperolius riggenbachi (assembly GCF_040937935.1). NCBI lineage: Eukaryota > Metazoa > Chordata > Amphibia > Anura > Hyperoliidae > Hyperolius > Hyperolius riggenbachi. Next base: position 189,969,512 of record NC_090646.1, on the reverse strand, counting down.
TCTCCTCCTGGCCTCCACCATTGCCGCGGAGCGGACCTCTGGAACATTTCCGACAAGGGCTTGTTGGAAATGTGATCACAACTGTGCTCCTCTTCATGCACCAGTGTGGCCTACTGCACCTGCATGAGTACGGCTGCACCTACGCAGTTAGTTGTTGTTCTTAGATAATTGCAAGGTATGCAATTATCTAAGAAGAGAGATTTTGTAGAGATTTCCCATCTCCTCCTGGCCCCCATCATTGCCGCGAGCGGCCCTCTGGAACATTTCCGACAAGGGCTTGTTGGAAATGTGATCACAACTGTGCTCCTCTTCATGCACCAGTGTGGCCTACTGCACCTGCATGAGAACGGCTGCACCTACGCAGTTAGTTGGTGCAGCTTGTGCACCAGCGGTTCCGTGCTACTGCACCAGGCATGGCCGTACTCATGTGGACACAGTACGGCTGCTCTTGTACACGAAAAAAAACAAGGCTGAGAACTTCCAGAGGGTCCCGGGCAGCGGTGGTAGGGTTAAGGAAGACATGGCAAATCTCTGGAGGATTCAGACGCTTCCCTCTACCTAGGTAAGTATCTGTTTTTTTGGTTTAGGTTTGACTCGGGTTTATTTTAAATATTAAAAGAGTAGATTTTATTTTAAAAATAGATTTATGACACTGCTCTTAATAGCACAGGGACAGAGCTGAGAATGGGTATTGGTTTGGTACCATATTATCTGAACGAGAAATCTATCTTTTGTTTATTCCAAAATGCTGGTTTCTCCAATGAACTGAAAGAAAATTAAGTACTCGGTTTGATTTCTGAGCACCAGCTCACAATTCTACATTTTAAAATGCACATTTTGAGATGTGTACACACATCTTCAGCTTCAGGACTGTTGTTCACAGGGGTTGGGGACTCCATCCCTCGGGTGACAATATGGGGCCTCAGTCTCAGGGATCTCTCAGTGACGCATCAGGGGAGGTTTAAGGGCCATCGTACAAATGCTAGATTCTCGGTACAAGTGGCTCCAACTGGCCGCTTTGGCTGAGAACCATGCAGGGTGTGTAAAAAATATTTACATATGCTCTTTAAATGTTTAACTTGAAAACAATGATTCATGGAACACAATAAAGCACACAAGTTTGAACGTGTCCTAACATTATCTCCTTTATGTGACTCATTACATGGCAAAACTTCTAAAAAAGAACTACAACAGCACGCATGCATATTGTACTTCCCAAAGACTGGCAAATGTTTGGATATTTTTTTACATCATAAACAATGATTACTTGACGCCCTTCCTCGAGTTTTAACTTTAGCTTACTTTTTTAATTTTAACGTATTTTGTATTTCTTACAGTATGCAAGCATAAAGGAAGAGGGGAAGTGATAATATTTGTATGTCAAAAACTTTCATTGCTTGATGATGTAGTAAAATGTAGGTAACATCACACAATGCAGTAGGGCTAAAACATCTCTCCCTCTACTTAATATTATTACAGTCACCATTCCCCATCTGCTTCAATAGGTAAGCCACTGTGGGTGCTGCAGGAGACAGGAGGGTAGCCACTGGGGGAGGGAAAAATCACTGTGGGTGCTGGGGGAGGAATAGGTCAGTCTGGGTGACGGGGTAGGCAGGATCACTGCTAGAGCTGGGGAGGAAGAGGTCACTGTGTGTGCTAGGTGGAGGGAGAGGTCACTGTGGGTGCTGGGGAAGGGAGAGGTCACTGTGGGTGCTAGGTGGAGTGAGAGGTCACTGTGGGTGCTGGGTAAGAGAGAGGTCACTGTGGGTGCTAGGTGGAGTGAGAGGTCACTGTGGGTGCTGGGTAAGAGAGAGGTCACTGTGTGTACTAGGTGAAGGGAGAGGTCACTGTGGGTACTGGGTAGGGAGAGGTCAGTATGGGTCCTAGGTGGAGGGAGAGGTCACTGTGAGTGCTAGGGGAGGGAGTGCTAGGGGAGGGAGTGGTCACTGGGTACTAGGTGGAGGGAGAGGTCACTATGGGTGCTGGGGGAGGTAGAGGTCAGTATGGGTCCTAGGTCGAGGTAGAGGTCAGTATGCCACACTAGGATTCCTGTCTGGGCCTCTTCACTTGAAAGTGTCCCAGGCGGGGGCGGAGCTTCACGCGGGTGGGCGGGGCTTGTCACGGTCGGGGGCGGAGCTTATTTTCCACGCAAGAGGGGCCTTTTTTTGAAGATTTTAAAAAGGGGAGTACCTGGGCACCCAGAGCACCCCCCCCTGTGCACGTGCCTGCCACACAATTATAAGCTCTAAGTAGAGATGACTCGAACCTCCAATTTTAGGTTCGCGAACGTCGAACGCGAACTTCCGCAAAAGTTCAGTTCGCGCGAACTTTCGTGAACCGCAATAGACTTCAATGGGGAGGCGAACTTTGAAAACTAGAAACAATTATGCTGGCCACAAAAGTGATGGAAAAGATGTGTCAAGAGGTCTAACACCTGGAGCGGGGCATGGGAGAGTGGGATACATGCCAAAAGTCCAGGGGAAAAATCTGGATTTTACGCACAGCAGCGTTTAAGGGCAGAAATCACATTTTATTGCTAAATTGGAGGCCTAAAGTGCTTTAAAACATCTTGCATATGTATACATTAATCAGGTAGTGTAATTAGTGTTCTGCTTCACACTGACAGACCAAACTCACTGTGTAACGCACCGCAAACAGCTGTTTGTGTAGTGACAGCTGTGCTAGACTAGTGCGCACCATGGCGAGAGTGCAGGCCATGGCGGTTTTCACGCCCATATGGTCGCCGGGCTGTGGTAGCTTAATGACAGAACAACAGTGACTGTCCAGCTGATCGAATTTGGTCTGTCCTCAATGAAGCAACAACCTTATTATCTTGGGTGTGCCCCCCCCCGACACACTCTTATAGCCGGCAGTCATTGCTTCATTGTAATACGCAAGCCCCTTCACCGCGGCGAGGTAACGATCACGAAGGGGAATTGACACATGTTCATGCCTTTTGTTTTGTTGTTGCAGCCGCAGTGCAGCCAGAAAAATTAGGCAGCCATGTACAAGCACCAGAAAAATTATTATCAGCGGCCTTAAAAATTCAGGAATCCGCCTGGAGTCCTAGACCCTGTTGGTGGTGGCGGAGAAGGCAGTCAAGCGGCCTGCAGGCAGAGATGCTGTGTGGGGACTGGGGACCGACTTAGTCTTGAGGGAGGAAGTCACGCGGCGTGCAGGCAGAGATGCTCTGTGTGGGGACTGACTTAGTCTTCGGGCAGGCCTGACAGTGCTTTGCAGACCACGTGGTCAGATGAACCCTTGACCCAAAGCTGTGTGCCAGAGATGACACCACTTGCCTTTCAACATCACGGTACAGTTTGGGTATCACCTTTTTGAGAAATAATTGCGGCCTGGTATCTTCCACTGCGGTGTGTGGCTTTGCTTCTGTGTGCTGCTTTTCCTCAGGTGGTCTTCTCATTATAGTTTATGCTATGTCATCATGTGCCTTCGTAAGGAAGTTGTCCCTACGTGGGTTTTGGTCTTTCCACGGCTCAATTTTCGGTGGCAGAGAGTACAGATGGCATTGCTCTCATCTGAGGCAGACACACAAAAAAATGTCCACGCCGCTGAGCCCTGGGGTGATGGCACTTTGGTAGTGGCGGCCGACTGAGTGTTAAGTGGGGTGCCAGAATCAGAGCAGGAGGAGGAAGATATGTCACGGTTCCGTGCGGAAGCTGAGGAAGATGAGTTGTTCTGTGTTAAATAGTCCAGGGCCACACAAAATCACGACAGCACAACCTCGAACAGACCTTCCGGGTGGCCTGCCTCTGCCTGTTTTGCCCATATTGGGGGGATGAAGTGAAAGGTATGCACTGACTTGACTAATACAATGTGCGGTCACGTAGGTGCACTGAACAGGTATGCAGTGACTGGTATGAATACAATGTGCAGCTGTCACACACACAGGTACCGTGAACAGGTGCAGTGACTGGTATAAAACACTGCATGCTTCTGTCACGCAGCTGGAGTAAACATGAACAGGTATGCAGTGATTGGTATTACAAATGTGCAGCTGTCACACACACACAGGTACCGTGAACAGGTGCAGTGACTGTAAAAACAAGGAACACCAAGAGCCCCAATTGCGTAATATGTACTGGTAAATGGTTACTAGATAGAGTAAATATTAATACTCACAAACCAGGGTTACCATTAGGCAACCACTGTAAAGGCAGGTGGGGAGATTTTCCTGACCCCACTCAGGAATAAGAAGTCGCTCTCTGTAGATGAGAAAAAAGGGGGTTCAACCCTCCACCCAGGGTGGACTCAAGAGGTGCCTGGCTCTTCTACTGACCACATATGCTATTGCTCCATTGTTATTGCCTGATGAAGCGGGATTAAACCTGCAAAACGCGTTGCATATTTGGAGTTCATAAATAAAATATATTGACTGTCTTTACTACAGTCGTTGTGTGTCTACTTGGAGGAGGTAAGTCCACCACTACCTCCTCTATTTACCAAGAATTTGTTTTTTAAGCTCATTCAGCTTCCTTTTATCCTTTTGCCGCATGAACAGGTATGCAGTGATTGGTATTACAAATGTGCAACTGTCACACACACACAGGTACCGTGAACAGGTGCAGTGACTGGTATATAACACTGCGTGCTTCTGTCACGCAGGTGCAGTAAACATGAACAGGTATGCAGTGATTGGTATTACAAATGGGCAGCAGCCTGTTAGACATGTGCAGTGAAAAGGTAGGCACTGAATGTGCTGGGCCTGGCAGTGGCACAGTCGGAATTAGGAGGGGCCAAGGGCTAGCTGCAACTGACTGACGGAGCTTAGGAGGACCCACGCACGCTGCAAACAGGAACAAGCCGGGGATGCGCAGGAGGCGCCCGGAGCTACAACTGTGGATGTGTAACTATATGTGATTTTACAAGTGGATTTTATGTACGTACAATTTTATTGGGGCCTTTGGCGCTTTATTAAAAACAGTTTTACGCTATGAGAGGTGTTCTCACTGTATTTTATAGATGCTGCGGCATGGGATGTGATAGGCTTTGAACAAGACTTGCATCTGGTGAGCAGGGGAAAATGGGGGGAGTGTGTTATCCCCCTCTCCTACTTGGTGGTGGCCTCTGCACTTCAACTACCCCTTTTTTGAGCACAGGGGTGAGGTGGCTTAACGTAACTCGCTAGGAGGAATCCCCTCTTGTCTGTTTGTGTTTAAGGTGCAAGGATCCATGTAAGGAGACTCTGTTGGCGCTGCTATTATCGCTGGACTTGTATTTGGGATTTGACTCTCATCTATAGTGTGCTGCCTGGAGTTCATGGGACATTAAGGACATTGTGCGCAGTAACATCTGATAAGTAACTGACTGACAGGGCTGTATATGCAAGTGTCAGTGGGACACACAAAAAAACAAAACAAGAATAGATCACAAGAACAACATTAGCTTTCAAAAGAGCTGTTGAGGGGTGCTTTTTAGCAATAAGTATCAGCAAGGAGCAAGCTAACAAGCCTAACAAGAGCCTAACTAAGCTTTCCCTATGTCTCTGCAGCAACTCTCCCTTCTCTAATTACCGCAGCCACACGAGTGAGTAAAATGGCCGACGCTGCCTGCCTTTTATAAAGGGGGGAGGCTCCAGGAGGGAGTGTAGCCTGATTGGCTACCATGTGTCTGCTGACTGTGATGTAGAGGGTCAAAGTTGAGCATAATGATGTAGTATAGGGGGCGGGTCGAACTCGCATATAGTTCGCGGTTCACTGCGAACGCTAACCACTGAAGTTCACGCGAATCGGTTCGCCGGCAAACTGTTCTAGTTCTAAGAGTAATTTCAAAATAATTGTCTGACAGGGTTATCAGGTTTAGTTTAATTTTGCCATGGGAGCCACGTAGTGAGTTCTACAGGCTTCCTGCGCAAGATGCTAGTTTATATTAGGGAGCTTTATGTGCAAATTACAATGATTGCAATTCTATTGGCATGATGGCAAAGGTTTCTGATTGAACTGAGTATTAAACTATTATGTAATATTTTTGCTTTCACACTAGCTGCTATAAACGAGTGGTGTGGAGGGTTGCCATTTTCACAAGGATGACATTACATTGAAGTCAAAGGCTGGCAGGATAACTAAATAGTCAATGAGGAGTTAGCAGATATGTTTTAATTGCATGTTTATGACAGACTGTAGTTTCACTTTAAGGAGCCTGCTTCATTCAGTTTTCTTTGCAATATTTGAGAATATGTTTCCAGGCAATGTGGCACTGTTATGACTTTTTAGCTTAGGTGCTCATACTGTCAGGTAAAATGGTATATCCAAGATTGTGGCTAATATTTAATGTTTTCTTGTTTTCTTTACATCTATTTTTAATTCTAAACCTACTAAAACACTAGTTTAACATTAGCTTTAACATTCAACATAAATAACCTACTGTTTATTTGCAGCCATTTTAAAGATAGTTGCCCTTTAACATACAGTATTTTCTATGTGTAAGTAAATGCATTTGAACACTATTACAGCATACATTATGTTTCCTCTAGTCCATTCTCTTCAAGGACGTAGTTATATTGGGAATTAAGATTACAAGCATTAGTGTAGTCTGCAGAGGATTCCTTCTTAAGCCTTTGCCTATCTGAATGATATGTTCCTGTAAAAGGCTGAGGTTATTACTTTTGAATAGTTATCACAAAGGCTGATTATGTTCGTATATCATTTAACCAGACCCTTCAGGCTACCATTCCATTAGCTATGCAAGCAAAGCACAATCAGAACCTGAACACAGGTTCTACATTAACCTAGGTAAAACTATCGAAAAAGGTAATTTGTATAAAACTAAGCTGATAACAGATTATATTGGATGTACATTGGATTTTATTTCACATTAAGCATATGGCTTGTTATACAAGATTTTTCTACTTTTAGCAAAAATTGTAGTAGTCACCTTCCATAAAGAAGACAAAGTTAGTGCTAAGTTAGTGGCCTATTATACTGTTACCATTAATATACAGAGCGCACACAAATGCACGCACACACATATAAAAAAACAAAACTTGTTCAGTCCAAAACAGCTCATACATGAGAACCTAGTATCTAAATAATACACAACTACACAGGCCACTGTTCTGTTTCTCATATTATTAACCCATTCGCGTTCCGTCGTTTTCACTTGAGAAATGTTCACCTCCCATTCATTAGCCTATAACTTTATCACTACTTATCACAATGAACTGATCTATATCTTGTTTTTTCCGCCACCAATTAGGCTTTCTTTGGGGGGTACATTTTGCTAAGAGCCACTTTACTGTAAAGAAGAATAAGAAAAAACAGAACAAATCATTATTTCTCAGTTTTCAGCCATTATAGTTTTAAAATAATACATGCCTCCATAATTAAAACTCACGTATTGTATTTGCTCATATGTCCCGGTTATTACACCGTTAAAATTATGTCCCTATCACAAGGTATGGCGACAATATTTTATTTGGAAATAAAGGTGCATTTTTTCCGTTTTGCCTCTATCACTATTTACAAGTTTAAAATAAAAAAATATAGAGATATTTCATCTTTACATTGATATTTAAAAAGTTTAGACCCTTAGGTAAATATTTACATGTTTTTTTTTTTTATTGTAATGGTTTTTTTTTTTATATTAAACATTTTATTTGGGTATTTTTGGGAGGGTGGGATGTAAACTATAGTTTTATAATGTAATTGTGTGTTGTTTTTAATTTTTTTAACTTTTAGTTGTAGTTTTACTTTTTGGCCACAAGATGGCGGCCATGAGTTTGTTTACATGACGTCACTCTAAGTGTAACACACGCTTAGAGTGACGCAGAGGGGAGGCAACGGCCAGAAAAAGCACAGCTTCCGAGAGAAGCTGTCGCTTTTTCAGCGGGGGAGAGGAATCAGTGATCAGGCATCATAGCCCGATACATTGATTCCATGGCTACCGAATCCGCGGCCGGGAGTGCGCGTGCACGCGCGCGATCGGCCGCGGGAAATGGTTCCTGGACGTAGAAACTACGTCCAGGAACCAAAATAGGTTAATCAAACTTTAACTGCTAAATGACCGCTCCACGCCAATTGGTGTGAGCTGAGCGAAAGCCCAAGGACCACTCCATGCCAACTGGTGTGAAGTTGTAGGGGCGGAGATAGCAGGGGATCGTGCGTGCTAATGCCCGTGCATTCCCACTTAAATGACAGAGCTCCACTCTGTCATCGGCCTCCCAGCGGTGATCACCGCTAGGAGACGGTTAAATGGCGAAACCGCCATCTAATAACACTGTACAGTGCTGCGATCTAAGGCAGCGCTGTACTGGGGACAGTTGTGTGACACGGCTGTCCCCCTCTGTGGCAAGACAGCGATCCGCTGTCATTAGCTGAAGCTTATGACAGCCCATCACACTGATTGGCTGGCGGGGGAGGGGAGGTTTAAAAAATAATAATAAAATGTATACCGTATTTATTAAAAAAATAAACAAATAAATATTTATTAAAAAAAACAGACAAACAAGTGGGGGCATCAGACCTACCCAGCAATATTCGCCCCATAATTTGTCATATTATATTCAGTGCTTTACACATGATATTAATAAATTGGAAATCTACTGAGGAATTTCAACAAGCTCACCTATTAGCGCATACTAAGTTGAATATTTCAATGGAACAAAAAATAAGGAATAGATTAGGTATTGAAAGTGGGGATGATGTGATACCTGATGCTTGGTGTTAAAAATCTCTCATAATAGTGTATTGGACTCCCTGCCATAATGGTCCCCAACGAACTAATTTATGAAAACATCACTTGTATACTTCCTGGACAATAGTCATCTGAAATCTGCGCTATAAGACATGCGTTCAAGTTAACAGTAGCTCAAGTTAAATAGTAGCTCATTGTTATAAAGCGGTTTCTGTTGCTTTTTATTTTCCTTAGCAATCTGGTCACTCCATTAGTAATTAAAGCACAATGTATTAATGTATATGGTCTCAGGTTATGCATATTCTCTGATGGGGGCCAACTGGATCTGTCAGAGATGTACTATGTGGTAGGACTCTTTCTGGTTACCTTTCAGGTCTTGTAAATACCAGCTAGGAGACTACTTTAGAGATGCACAGACTATTACTAGGAGGTGATGTAGTACAATGATATATTACAATACATGTTAATATTCTAGTATGCACAAGTATTTACTGCATAATGGATGTAACCGTTATTTTATATATGCTTGTTAAAAGTTATATTTCAATTATAAAGAGTTTGATGGGAAAAAAAAACAGACAAACACCCCATGAGCAATGAAAGCCCACCAACAGATAGCTCTGTTGGTGGGCAGAAAAAAAAAGGGGGGGGGGAATCACTTGTGTGCTGAGTTGTGCAGCCCTGCAGCGAGGACTTAAAGCTGCAGTGGCCTATTTTGTAAAAAATGGCCTGGTCACTAGGGGTGTTTAAGACCGCGATCCTCAAGAGGTTAAATTAGAAGTTTCTGAATTAGCCACGGCTCATTTTCATAATTGCTGTAAAATTGTATTTACAATTTTCAATAAAAATAAATTATAATATAAACTTACAGAGCCTGATTTACTAAGTAAAATAGATGACAAGCATATTGTTTAAATTCGCATTGTAGCGTAATCAGTCACATGACTGGCATGGTGGCATAGTTGATAGCACTTTTGCCTTGCAGCACTTGGGACTTAGGTTTGAATCTTTATGTTCTCCCCATGTTTGTGTGAGTGTCCTCTGGGTACTTTAATCCAAATACATAATGGTACATTAATGTAGTTGCCCCTCAAAATAATGTCTATAGTGATGACATTAGACAATAACTATCAAGAGGATCAGATTGCAAGCTCCTCTGATAAGTTAGTAGCTTGACTTGTTCTCATCCTTACCATCCACCACTGGAAACATTGAATTATTCATTCTTTTTACATTTTGAGAATGCACAAGTTGTCTCCCTTCATCCTACATCCTACCCATAAAATGACCTGGTACTGAGGCATCTCTGCAGGCTGCCATATTTTTTTCCTTTTAAACAATGCCAACTGCTGATCTACTGCCTCCAATACGTTAGGCTGCTAATCGAAAATATGAATGTAGATCAGGAACTCAAGTACAAAAGTTTGACCACACTGACTGCTTGCTTGTTTCTGGGGTGTGATTCAGACAATACTGAACCCAAAGACATCTGCAGGACAGCAAGGCAACTAGAATTGTGTAAAGAGAAATACATAGGCCATCCTCCATATTCCTCTAACTACAGTGTTACTTTAAAAGAAAACTAAACTGTTGACCATAAAATCCTGCTTAACAGACTGCAGAAGTACTGTGGCATCAGTGGATCAGTCCTCCAGTGGTTCAGATCATTCCTGTCTGACAGAACACAGAGAGTATCCCTAGGTCCTATAATGTCCAAACCTGCACCTCTACAATTCGGAGTGCCACAAGGATCAATCCTATCCCCTCTGCTGTTTGCAATCTACATGTTGCCACTTGGTACACTTATCCAACGACATGGCCTGATGTACCACTGCTACGCCGATGACACAAAGCTATACCTGTCCTTCAAACCTGGTGGAACATACCCTACCCCAAAAATAAACTCTTGCTTAGCTGAGCTACAGGCATGGATGAATGATAACTGGTTGAAACTGAATGCTGACAAAACTGAGGTCCTGTTTGTCCAAAGCCAGCACTCGCCATCAAAACAGCTCTATCCTAAAGCAACACCAATCAGGATTGGGAATTCAGACATAAACAGCTCCAACCTTGTGCGCAGCCTTGGCGTACTAATCGATGGGGAATTGAGTTTCAGAAACCAAATTTCATCTGTAGTTAAATCTTCCTTCTTTTATTTGAAGAACATTGCAAAGATTAAACATCTGATTCCCCCAGAGGATCTTCCAACCCTAGTCCACGCCTTCATCACATCACGGCTGGACTACTGCAATGCCCTTTATGCTGGCCTCCCCAAAAAGGACCTGCGTCGCCTGCAATTAGTGCAGAATGCTGCTGCCAGATTGCTAACAAGCCAGCCTCGCCACTGTCACATTACACCGATCCTTCGCTCACTGCACTGGCTACCAGTAGAATGGAGAATATATATTCTATAAACTTGGTCACTCCCAGAGTGCACCTCAAAAAATCTGGAGATAGAGCCTTCTGTCATGCTGCCCTATTCTTTGGAACTCCCTGCCACACCCAGTAAAGACAGCACCACCCCTGGAGCTATTCAAATCCAGACTGAAAAGCCACCTGTTTAGCCTGGCATTTCCAGGCTTATAAAATTCTTCCTCTGTACCACGATGGTCGGAGCCATGCTTATGCGCTTTGAGTCCCATGGGAGAAAAGCGCTTTACAATTGTTATTTGTTGTTGTTGTAAACTGAGAGCATATGAAAGGAGTTACTAAACATGCCACTTGCCTCACGGTTGTCCTAATCCTTTGATCCAAACAAGTATGCATATCAGGTGTTCTGACTGCACTGGTTGTTTCAGGGTAAAAAAGGAAATATAAATGGGAGCCTCTATATGTGTTTCAGGTCAGTTTTTCTCCTAAAAGAAAATTTATCTTACAAAAATATACATTTATTTTACTTAACTCTTAAGTAATCACCAGTTTACTGTCATATGACAGTAGTTTAGTACCAACTTATATATGTACAAAACTGTAGCCAGACCTGCTACATTCATAATCTTAAACACAATAGGGAAAAGACCCACTTCTGCCACAGATCACCATGTTAGAAATTAGCACTGAATTTCAACAGTCTGGTTGCAGGGAGAATTAACTCACCTGGATGGTAAACATTTACTCCATGCAAATTAATAGAGTGTTTCATTGGCAGTTTGGCATAGTTATAAAAATAGTAGTAGCAATAAGGTATTGTATCGTGTTAGCCATCAGTAAAAGCAAGAAGTTTTAAATCAGGATGATATCATTTATTGGCTAACTAAAAATGAATAAAAATAAGCAAGCTTTCGGCCTTTCAGCATTCGTCGGGCTTATATCCTGTTGGTTTGCAGGCTGGTGGTACAGACAGCTATATACATGCAACATCAAAAGGGAAAACAGATATTTTTTTCAAGCATAAATACATGTCATTAAAAAGCCTTAATTCAAACAGACCATCTAAATGGGGTTAGAGGTTGTTAGCTAAGATAAGGATCCTTGTTTACTCCCTGCTCACAGACCTGGGATTAGGATTGACCCAGAGGTATCGTAAATTCTTAGTTCACAAGTTCAGCTAGAATGGCTGAGAAAGTTCAATTATCATCAGCCTCATACCAATATAAAAAGTTGTTGTCTTTATTCAAACCCTTCTCCACAGCTTTGAACCAATTTATAAATTTTGTTTCTGCTATTAATCGATTAATAGCAGAAACAAAATTTATAAATTGCTACAAAAACCTGGACAGTGGCATGGCAGAGGGGGATATGTTCGTCCAAAAATATGTATTTTTTATGTGTAAATACCAAAAATCACATATAGTTTCAAGATTTTTCAAATAAACGTCTTTAGAAGGGACGCCATGTGTACCTGCCCAAAAATTTTAAATTGGACAATTACCTGCCTAAAACATTGTACTTGCAGTGACACTGGAGTTGTGAAAAATTGGGAATTACCTGCCAAAGAAATACAGTATTTGAATTTAAGCCTGTGTGAGACTGAGGCCCTAAAAATTGGGCAATTACCTGCCAAATAAATGTTTTGAAGGCCTCAGATTCAATCAGCTGCTATGGTATAATCTGGTGGGCTAGCAGTTCTGACAAGCCAGCTGTCAGAGGTTGGGAAAGGGGGTTACCTGGTGACACAATTTTTTCCTCCTTCAAGCAAACAGGGATGGAACGCTGACTCTGTGGCCATGAGCAAGAGTGGAGGACAACTGGGAACTAGGGAGAGGAGGAGGGGGGAAGGTGGACCACAAGGAGGCTGGCTTCTTTCTTTAAGGGCTACCTGCCACAGGGCTTCATGATGGGACTCCAGTTGCCTTCTCAGCAAAGCTGTTCCTACGTGGGTGCTGGTCTTTACACAACTTATTTGCTGGTGACACAGGATGCAAATGGATTTTGAACAGTCAGCAGCACAAACAGAAGTATTTACATACTAATGAGCGTTGATGAACTGGTCTAGTACTGCTAGACGTCACCAGGGCACGGTGCCTAGCTGATCCCAAGTGATGGCACACTCTGCTGTTTTCCTACTGTCCCCTGTGACCTCTCCCTGCTTCCTACCCTTTTTCTCCCTCTCCAAGGCTTGCCTTCTCCCCCGAACTCTCCTCCTCCTGTTCCTCTGTTGTGGGCCCCCTTAACACATTGATCACCACATCATCATCACCCTTATTGCTTAAAGTTTCAAGCTCACAGTAGGCTGCAGCAGCAGGGACATTACATCTTGTGGTGACCCGGGGACTGTCATTTGAGTGTCTGCCATCATCATTACCCTTATTGCTTAAAGTTTCAAGCTCACAGTAGGCTGCAGCAGCAGGCACATTACATCTTGTGGTGACCTGGGGACTGTCATGTGAGTGTCTGCCTTTCTCCTCTTCTTCATCCGATACCATCGCTTGTGCGTCACTTCTGTACATCATTGCCTGGGGAAACAGCACCTTTGTGCAATCTGAATAATTTGCAGGGGCTGCTGTGGTGGTGGAGGTGGTGTTGCAGTTAACCACAGCAGAGGAGGATGAGGAGGAGGGTGCAGAAACATTGGCAGCAGAGGAGGAAGAACAGATGGAATGCTGAGTGATAAAGTTAACCACCTCTTGTGCATTTTGGGAATTAATAGGTTTCTTCTTCTGAATAAAATACCATATGCCATGATCACAGGATGACGCACCACCATGACCCCAGTACCTTTATGCTTTGGCCTGCCTCTGCATTGTGTCAAAAATGTCAGACAATAAATTACTTTTGCACAGTGACGGCGGGCTATAACAGTGACGCAGCCACACACTACACTGTATATAATCCGATAATATTCCTAACATTTGTATAGCGCTTTTCTCCTGTCGGACTCAAAGCGCTCAAGAGCTGCAGCCACTGGGACGCGCTCAAGAGGCCACCCTGCAGTGTTATAGAGTCTTGCCTTGTACTCCTTACTGAATAGGTACAGACCCTAGCCAGGATTTAAACCCTGGTCTCCCATGTCAAAGGTAGTGCCCTTAACCAGTACATTGTCCAGCCACTACTACACTATCCAGCCACTGGGGGTGTTGTGTTGCTATAACACACCACACCACAAAAAAAGCAACAATAAATTATAAGTACAGCAGGGTTAATGTCCCTGTCAATCCGCAAGAGGACTTTTGTGGTCAGGAAGAGTCCTCAAAAGGATTATTGGAGGGTCCCTAGCTGGTGAACTGCAAGTAGCAGGGCACCTAGGAAACAGCTACACAGTGCAATATTACAACTCAGCTTATATCTCACTGTCCCTCTATCTGTAACAGCAGCAACTTTCTCCACACTGACTACTGCAAAATAAAAATCACAGGTGGGGTGGGGGGTTTGGGGGGGGGGGGGGGTGCTGGGTAGTGATCACGTCTGATTGGCCATCCTGTTCAACCTGAATTCAAAGTGAAAAATGGGCACTATGGGAAAGTATAGGGCGATACCCGCAAGCACACAAGTAGAGCACGTTTGCTGGTGAACATTCTCTTCCATCCCTACTGGTGAATAGGATTTCAAAAATATTATTCCACATGGTATGCACCACTATGAAAATGACGAACGCTATGAACTACCTATTACATGATGATCAGGTCCAATGGCCTCTGAAGAAATGCATGTGACCATATGGAAATTACAGTACCGGTAGAAGAAAGTCATTTGCAAATGATCACGTAACAACTGACTTCTATTGTTCAGTTGTAGTGCCTACATCAGGGTTCCTCTCACTCCTCATCTCCATAGAATAGAACAGGCTTTCAAACTGTTTATCCAAACAAAGGATGTTCTCAGAATCTACTTAGAAACATATTACATCATACAAAAGTGGGGCAGTTGCTCAAAGCAAACAATCAAAATCCTGGATCTGGGCATCTGCTCTGCTTTGCACCAGATGCTCCGGTTTACCTGAATCTGCCCCCCCCCCCCTCCTTCTGTGCCAGTTCCCGTCACCTATGCAGCAAATGTACCCTTCCATTTCCTATGCCAAAAGACTATCTCGCAGAGATTATTGTACAAGATACAGAGGCGCCAAAAGAATAAAAGGTAATTAAATGAACTTAAAAAACCAACTGGTTAAACAGAGGAGGCAGCGGTGGTCTTACCCCCTCCAAACAGACACAAGCAAGGACTGCGATTCAGACAGTCAACAATTTATTCGGAACTCCAAAAAACAATGCAACGCGTTTCACGGGCCATACATCCCGCTTCCTCAGGCAAAATACAGTAGGAGTCACAGCATCTGTATTATATCAGCGAGCTCGGCGCCTCTGTCTCAGATATAATACAGATGCTGTGACTCCTACTGTATTTTGCCTGAGGAAGCGGGATGTATGGCCCGTGAAACGCGTTGCATTGTTTTTTGGAGTTCCGAATAAATTGTTGACTGTCTGAATCGCAGTCCTTGCCTGTGTCTGTTTGGAGGGGGTAAGACCACCGCTGCCTCCTCTGTTTAACCAGTTGGTTTTTTAAGTTCATTTAATTACCTTTTATTCTTTTGGCGCCTCTGTATCTTGTACACTACATTGAGTCCACCCTGGGTGGAGGGTTGTTACCCTATCTTCCTGTCTACAGAGAGCGACTTTTTTTTTTCCTGAGTGGGGTCAGGATTGTTCTCCCCACCTGCCTATACAGTGGTTGCCTATTGGTAACCCTGGTTTGTGAGTATAATTTTAACTTCTCATTTATTTTGTTGTCCCCAAGACGAATTACACTATTGGGGCTCTTGGTGTCCCTCTGCTTTATTTTCTTTCAAGTTCGCAGAGATTATTGGCTCGCAGAATAGCTATCCCATCCTCCCTATCTACTACTGAAACTTCAGGCTTCTGCTATGCTGGCCTGATGAGTCTTCTTATTCTATGGGGACACTGCACAATAACACAAACTTCACAGGCTTTATATACAGTCTTATTGTACTGAGAGAGATGTATTCATTTTCATTTTAAAGCTTCTGTTATTGAAGCTACAACCTTACAGCAGCCACCATACAGTAGAATAAAGCTTCTCAGTGGAGAAATTGCTGCACCATGACCTGTGTGTTATCTAGGCTGAGGGATCCAACTTTTGAATTCAGTCTACTTGACAGCTGTTTGTGATCTTATATTCAAAGACAGAGCATTCCTTTTCTTCCACATCTATCTGGGAGACAGAGACTCTCTTCACAGCACAAGAACTGAGCTTGTCTTGGAGTTGATGAGGTGCTGCATTATGTTGTGTATTTCATTGTGTGGTGGAAAGTCTTGAAAAATCAATGCTGCTTACAACTGTGTTCTGAACTTGTCGCTTTGATAGGAATTAACCCATGCTCCTGCTGTATATAGGTCAACTTTAGATGATCAAGTAGGCATTAACCCTTCTTAGTGACTTCACAGTACATTCACTTTAGGAAAAACAAATACACATCATGATCCTTTCCAGTTATCATCAGCATTGCTTGTTCACGCTTATTAATGGCCTGGAAGTATACAGGCACTTTCCCTCTTCTGCAATTAAAACATGAGAGGTGACATGATTTCAGTACTTAGAGCATGTCAGTTTTGGCTCTTATAACTTGGTGTGTAATTTTCACAATAGTGATCATAATTAAAATGTTGTGGGTTATCTTGATTTTTCTTAATTTTTGCAAGTATTGCGAAATTACATTCATGAAATAAACTTAAAGAGGCTCTGTAACTTTAAAAAGTGCCCCTGGGGGGTACTTACCTCAGGAGGGGGAAGACTATGGATCCTAATGAGGCTTCCCTTGTCCTCCTCCTTCCTACGGTGGTCTCACTGTGCTCCTCCTAAGCCACAGCTGACAATTTGTGAGGCTGTGGCTGTCTGTGGCGCAGATGCAGTAGCGCCTGCAACATTTACCTTTCAGGCTCCAGCACAGGCGCAGTAGCTGCCCTTGGCTCGGGATCAGGCGCAAATAGCCGATCCCAGTCGGGTCCACTCTACTTTGCAGACACAAGTCCACTGCACAGTACAGCAGACGCGACTGGGATCAGCTATTTCCACCTAATTCCGAGCCAAGAGCTGCTACTGCGCCTGCACTGGAGCCTGGAAGGTAAATATTTACAAGGCTTCTGTACGGAGCGGCCAAGCGAGACCACCGTGGGACGGAGCAGGACGGGGGAAGCCTTGATAGGATCCAGAGGCTTCCCCCTCCCGAGGTAAGTACCCCCAGGGGCACTTTTTAAAGTTACAAATTTAACTCTCCGCTTTAAGGACAAACTGGACCCCACTAGCTTCTAGACTCCATGGCAACCACTATAGCTTCTATGGCTATTGCTACACTAGAATGTATTCATTGGCGCTGGGTATTGCTAATAGTTAGAATATCGGTAATTTATTTATTGCATTTATAAAGTAATATAGATACTAATAAAAAACAAATAGTATTGTTCCACCCCAAAGTCAAATATTATACAAAATCCAAATCATGCACGGGGCTTTTTATGAACAAATAGTCTTTTTTAATTCCTCTCAGTAAAAATTTCTTCAATATAAAGGACAGACATGTGGTTTTTTTTTCACTAGTCTTCACTAGTCTGCTGGCGTCCATGATATCGTCGTGGATTGGGCACTTTAGTCTTTTGACAGATCTCGGACTGATGTTTGTTAAAGGTCCAACTTTGATGTATATATATATATATATATATATATATATATATATATATATATATATACATATACTGTGTGCCTCTGAGGAAGTGGCCTTTGGCTGTGAAACACGTGTCAGGCAACCTGTATGCGATTTGGAAATCCGGAAAAAAAACCCACATGTCTGTCCTTTATATTGAAGAAATGTTTACTGAGAGGAATTAAAAAAGACTATTTGCTCATAAAAAGCCCTGTGCATGATTTGGATTTTGTATAATATTTGCATTTATAAAGTGCCAACATATTATGCAGTGCTGGACAATAGATGCAGCGCTGGACATTATGTTGTATTACTTATGTTCTACTATCAGCTTGCCTTTCACCTAACTTTAACCGCCCTACCAAAGCAAATCCCTATCTATACCCTAACACCTCTCCCCTAGCATAGCTCTAGTTATGTGCCCAACAACCCCCTCCCTAAGCATACCCCCATCTATTTGCCTCCCCCTACCCTAACCCTTCACACTAACCTACAGAGCTCAGCTATGTCATAGCCAAACCTTGGTACTGATATACAGAGCTTATCTATGTAGCAGCTAAGCCCTGGCAGCACATACCTGATATCCAAGCCGAGCCCTGCACTGCATGACTGACATTTGGCTACATTATAACCAAGCACCCGCTATTGAATTGCCAAGACATGCAAAATAAGCACCTGGCACCCCACAGCTACAAACTCATGCTGTGCCCCTTCCCTTGTAAATCATACATATTGTGCACATAAAGATTTGACATTCTTATTGACAAGATGTATTGCATTAGACTGATTTTCATGTATATCGAAACATTTTTAAATACTGTTATTCTGTACTGCATTGAGGATTAGCAAAGAAACAGCAGCCAAGCCCAGTATGGCTGTTCTGATGAGAGCTGTACTAGAACAACAATGACCTTACATGCTCTCCTAGATCTCCTGAGCTATAACGCTTCCCTGGAAATTCTTCTCCAGTGTTGGCAGTGATGCAGTCGCGGTGCCAGATGATTAACACATAAAAGCAAAGCAGTACAATCTGACACAGTCTCAAAGCAGGCACAGCTCTTTGTAATATCCGAGATCATTTGAAGCTGAATGAATTGATATGATCAGTGTTTTGTGAGGTTCTGTCCCTTAGCTAATGCATCTTATCAAGACACCATCTGACTGCATTGATTTTTGCATCGGAGAATCTATTTGCCTCTTTGTCGTTTGTTGTCATAAGAGCACTTGAACATCCTATTATTGGCCATTTTGATGCAAATCCCATAAATAAATATAATTGCCAAAAAATGAAAGGGAGGAGGGATGAAAAATCAATAGAGATCTGTCTAGATTTGCTGCAGCAGAATGAAGGCTTTGGACAGACTTGTCGAGGCAATACACAAACTAAGCCCTTATTTATATAACAGGTGCTAAGCAGGCTCAGTAGAAATCTCAAACCACGAGATGGTTTGCTGAAATACAATAAGATCTTCATAATAGCAATTCTATATACAGAATGCTCCTAAATGGCTCATTGATCAGGGACTTGAGGGGTTTCACTGAAACAGCACAAATTAAACCTGACAGCAAAAACTTAGGTTGAACTGAAACATCATAAAATAGCCGGCTGTACAGATAGATTTCCAGGTACTTTCTGAGCCTTCACCAGCTCACTCTCTAACTAACGCTATTTTCATCTGAACATTCCTAATACTGTTTTTGAATATTGACACCAAACTGCTTGTTTCAGTGTAAAGTAAAATCAGGATTATGCACCATAAAATCGGTCTGCTTTTCTGACTATGGTTTAGTTATGAAGAATAAATTTATCAGTGCTGCAATTTTTTTCTAAGTATTTAATAGCATATTATTTAAAATTGTTTGTAAAAAAAAAAGAGAAATCAAGAGCTCGCAATAGTGTAGCATCTTAGGAACAAAATTAATACAACCAAATAGATGTGGAATGATACAAAGATGGGCTGCCACCAAGACAGCCACTGTAAAGGTAGGTGGAGAGATTAGATCCAACCCCATTTGGTTTAAGAAGTCTCTCTCTGTAGACAGTACAGGTGGCCACACACTATACAATAAAATGAACTGATTTTACGGCAATTTGATAAATACGATTGATTTCAAAAGCTTTTTTTTTTATTTCCTATTTTTATTCGATATAAGGCGATCGGGAGTGGTGGATTTTTCTGATCAATTTTTCTGAAAATTTAATGGTGTAGGGTAGATTATCATCATCTTAACCACTTAAGGACCGCAGTGTTAAGCCCCCCTAGTGACCAGGCCATTTTTTACTAAATAGGCCACTGCAGCTTTAAGGCCAAGCTGCAGGGCCGCACAACGGAGCACACAAGTGATTAACCCCCCCTTTTTTTTCCCCCCACCAACAGAGCTTTCTGTTGGTGGGGGCTGATCCCTGCCAGCTTGTTTATTTATTTATATTTATTTATTTGGGTTTTTTTTTATAATAAATTCATACATTTTTTTAATTTATTTTATAAATGCACCGCCCTCCCTCCCTCCCCTCGCTAGCCAATCAGCCTATGACAGCGGATCGCCTTTGTGCCTCTGGAGGGGACAGCCGGGTGACATGGCTGTCCCCAGAAGTAGGAGAGGAATCGGCGCAGGAGACTTGGGCGCAGGATACAGCCTGTATGGCTTATCCTGCACCTGCACAAATTCCCATTTATTTTAAATACTATTTCCCCTCCAGGCCGCCATGGATGGTGGGGAATGAAATAATTTGGCTTCCAGCAATTGCTGGAGGCCAAATTATAGTGTTTTATAAGTAACTTCAGCTTCGTCTGCTGATGGTGCTGAAGTTACTCACTGCTGTTCCCAAGTCTCCTGCGCTGGAATGGCAGTGATCGGTCCCCAGTACAGCGCTACCTCAGATCGCAGCGCTATACAGTCTTATTAGATGGCAGTTTCGCCGTCTAACAGTCTCCGAGCGCTGGGAGACTGAAGGCAGAGCGGAGCTTCGTCATTCCAGCGGGGATGTTCGTCCATCGGCGCTCGTGATCTCCTGCAACCCCCCCTAGCACTTCACACCGATAAGCGTGCAGTGGACCTAGGGCTGTTGCCGCATTCACACCAATTGGAATGGAGCGGTCGGCAAGGGGTTAATATATACATTCAAGCAATTTTCTGGGAGTTGTGGGAAAATTGAACACGTGTGTGTGTGTGTGTGTGCGTGGTACATTGGACAGATTTTTCAAATGTTACAATCAATCATAAAAATTGATTGTAATCATTGAATTGAAAAGAAATAAAAAAAATTGTATGGCGTGTGGCCACCTTAACCTCCTTGCCGGTGTAAAAAATCCGGCAAGGAGGCAGCGCCGCACATTTTTTAAATTTTTTTTTTTTTTTAAATCATGTAGCGAGCCAAGGGCTTGCTACATGATAGCCGCTAAGCGGCGGCACCCCCCCACCCACTCCGATCGCCTTCGGCGATCAGAGTATGCAGGGAATACCGTTGAGAACGGGATTTCCTGCAGGGCTTCCCCGGTCGCCATGGCGACGGGGCGGGATGACGTCACTGACGTCATGGACGTCGGGACGTCATAGGGAATCCCGATCCGCCCCTCAACGCTGCCTGGCACTGATTGGCCAGGCAGCGCAGGGCTCTGAGGCAGGGGGGAGCGACTCGGCGTGGCGGATTGCGGCGGATCGGCGGCGAGCGGCGGCGATCGGAAGTTACAAGCAGCTAGCAAAGTGCTAGCTGCTTGTAACAAAAAAAAAATTATGCAAATCGGCCCAGCGGGGCCTGAGATATCCTCCTGCGCAGGTTACCCCGAGCTGAGCTCGGGATAACCGGCAAGGAGGTTAAAGGGAACCTGTGGTGAGAAGGATATGGAGGCTGCCTTATTTATTTTCTTTTAAACAATACCAGTTGCCTGGCAGTTCCCCTGATCCTGTGTCTCTAATACTTTTAGCTATAGACCCTGAACAAGCATGCAACAGATTAGGTACACTGACTCGGGTTTTACTGGATCAGCCATATGCTTGTTCCAGGGTTTTTACTCCGATACTACTTATGCCAGAAGATCAACAGTGCTGCCAGGCAACTGGCATTATTTACAAGGAAATAAAAATGGCAGCCTCCATATCTCTCTCACCTCAGGTTCCCTTTAAGATAGGAGCTAACACCCGTCCACCAAGGGTGGACATATGTGAGAATAATAGGACCAAACAGAGGCACCAGGAAGAATAAAATACACTAAAAACTATTTAAAATGGGAGGTAGTATGTTGCTCTGGTAAATTTAATAAAGTATGGTTCAAGTGGACAACCTTACCCCAAACGGTTATCATGTAGCATGTTCTATACTTTTGTGATGGTGTTATAGACCAGTGTTTCTCAACATTTTATTGGTATGTACCCCTTTTAAAACCCTGTACTCACCAAGTACCACCCTAGCAGAGTAAACATTAACACATTATCAGTACCCCTTGACAAATATATATTTAATCGCAGTACATGATAATTGGTTCTAAACAATTTCCAAGCATTTACTATTGATTTTAATTAGCTAAAATATGAATTTGGTGTTAAGATTTATCATTTTCTAAAACTCTAAATTTGTTATTATTGGTTAAGTATATCAAGCCAAAGTACCCCCTGGAACCATCAGAAGTATACCACACGTTGAGAACCTAGGTTATAGACTTCCGTTTGATTTCTCTAATTGCTCTCATATACACTACCTGTATCTGATATTTGGACAGTGTTCATCCCAACTTTATGTTTATGTTTGCTAATAATTGCCTGCTGCAATGTTAATTTTGTAGTTTATTAGTTATTGCAAGACTGGCTATCTATAAGTGATTTGTTAGTATAGACTATATACCTTGCTGAACATAACTGATATACTATTTTTGTTTACTCTGTTCTTTTTGCCTTTTTACTTTAATTTATCACTGCAATTTGTATACTGTACTATGTGGTATAATCTTCCAATTCTGCCAATAAAAATGTTTAAAAAATGGGAGGTGGAATTGCCTTGTATTAGTCAAGTCAGTGCATACCTTTCACTTCATCCCCCCCCCCCCCCCGATATGGGCACAACGGACAAAGCAGGTAGAGGCAGAGGTAGAGGCAGACCCAGAGGAAGGCCACCCGGCAGGTCTGTGCAAGGTCGTGTTGATGTGATTTCGTGCGGCCCTGGCCCAAACTCAGAAGAAGGCTCGTCCCATCAACCCCCAAGATTGTCAGGACGTGGTTGACTTTTTTACACAGAACACCTCATCTTCCGCAGCCACCAGCACTACTACAAGCACCACATCCGCTGCATTTGACACTTCACAGGAGTTAATTGGTGTGGAATTAAATGATTCACAGCCATTATTGTTACAACCAGATGAAGGCGCTAAGCAAGTTAAACCACCTCATATGTCTGAGTTAGGCGGCGACACTATGGACGTAACGTGTGAGGAGGAGGATGATGAAGTACCTGCTGTTGGTGCATTTTTGGAGGTGTCTGAGGCAAGTGAAGCTGGACAGGATGATTATGATGATACGGATCCCACATGGGTTCCTAAGAGACAAGATGACCAAGGGGACAGTTCAGAGGGGGAATCGGAGAGGAGTAGGAGGAGACCAGTTCCTGAAAGAAGCAGGGGGAGCTCATCGTCAGAAACAGCAGGTGGCAGTGTCCGGCACCATGTATTGCCACCTATGTACAGCCAGCCAAAATGCCCTTCAACGTCAGCTGCTGATGCCACCATAGTGCCATCACCCCAGGGGGGCTCAGCGGTTTGGAAATTTTTTAATGTGTCTGCCTCAGATCGGAGCAATGCTATCTGTTCTCTCTGCCTCCAAAAATTGAGCCGTGGAAAGGCCAACACTCATGTAGGGACAAATAACAATAACAATAATATTTATATAGCGCTTTTCTCCCTGGGGACTCAAAGCGCTGTGACCCTGCATTATGCAGTCTCAAAGGCTCGGGAAAAGAGGTGAGTTTTTAGCCTTTTTTTAAAGCTGTCCAGAGAAGGAGCCTCTCGTACTGATTGTGGAAGTGAGTTCCATAGAGTAGGGGCTGCGTAGGAAAAGGCCCGAGCACCAAATGTTAAGTGTATCCTGGGAATAACCAGCTTCATCTTGTTGGCAGAGCGGAGGGTGCGTGAAGGGGCATAAAGTTCCAATAGATCCGCTATGTATTTGGGTCCCATGTGGTGTAGAGCCTTGAATGTCAGCAGGCAGATCTTAAAATTGATTCTCCATTTTACTGGCAACCAGTGAAGAGTTTGCAGTACTGGGGTGATGTGTAAGCTGCGGGGGGCATTGGCTAGGAGTCTGGCTGCAGCATTCTGTACTAGCTGTAAGGGGCGCAGAGCCTTATCTGTAGATCCGATGAACAGGGCGTTGCAGTAGTCTAGGCGGGAGGATACAAATGCGTGAACCAGGGCAGGTAGGTCTTCAGCTGGGATAAGGTGTTTGATTTTCGCTATATTTCTTAGATGGAAGAAGGAAGACTTGACGACAGCTGATACCTGCTGTCTAAGTTTTAGATTTCCATCCAGGATCACCCCAAGGTTTCGCACAGAGTCTTTATACTGTACAGTATCTCCCCCAATTGCTAGTTTGAGGTGGTGAGCGTTTTGAACTTTATCCATCATGTGTGGACCACCTACCACCAACACCTCTGTTTTGTCAGAGTTCAGCCTCAGCCAGCTGGTGTTCATCCAATTTTGTAAATCCACTAGACACGCATTTATGGATGCTGATGGGTCTTGGGTGCCAGGCTTGAAGGACAGATACAGTTGTGTGTCATCTGCATAACAATGGTATCCTAGGCCATAGTTCTGGATTATTTTGCCCAGTGGGAGCATATAGGCTGCAAAGAGTAATGGTGATAGTACAGAACCCTGTGGAACTCCATAGGCAAGTGGCACTGGATTAGAGTAGTGTGTGCCCAGACATACTTGCTGTGTCCTGCCAGATAGGAAGGTCTGAAACCATCTAAGAACAGTACCCCTTAGGCCACAGTAATTCTTCAGTCGCTGGATAAGAATTTCATGATCCACAGTATCAAATGCTGCTGACAAGTCAAGAAGAATCAGAATTGAGCAATCACCCTTGTCCCTTGCAGTAAGTAGATCATTCATTACTCGGACTAATGCTGTTTCAGTGCTGTGCCTTTTCCTGAATCCTGACTGAAAAGTATCAAAGATGTTGTTATCTGTAAGCCTGGCTTCTAGCTGGTTGGCGACTGCTTTCTCGATAACTTTTGATAGGAATGGTAAGTTCGCCACAGGTCTGTAGTTGGTTACAGAATCAGGATCTAGTGATGGTTTCTTCAGGTTTCTTCTTACGAAGGCACATGGAGAAAAGGCAAAAACTGCAATGGGAACAGCACCTGAGCAAAAGCAGCACACAAAACAAAAGCCACCCTCCTTCTCCTCTTCCTCCTTCAGGTGCAGCATCTTCAGCCGCTTTATCCCTTGCACCTTCACAGCCACCCTCCTCCACTCTGCCTCTGCCCTTGAGCAGTTCCTGTTCCTCTGCCCACAGCAGCCAGGTGTCTGTGAAGGAAATCTTTGAGCGGAAGAAGCCAATTTCTGCCAGTCACCCCCTTGCCTGGCATCTGACAGTTGGCGTGGCGGAACTGTTAGCTCGCCAGCTGTTACCATACCAGAGATTGGCAACGTGGTGTGTGACAACGACAGCAATCTCCTTTCCGCATTGAATTTGGGAAAGCTGACACATGTACCCTGCATGGCACATGTGCTCAATCTAGTCATTCAAAGATTTGTGTCAAAGTACCCAGGCTTAGAGGACGTCCTGAAGAAGGCCAGGAAGTTGTGTGGGCATTTCAGGCGGTCTTACACGGCCATGGCACGCTTTGCGGACATTCAGCGGAGAAACAACTTGCCGGTGAGATGCTTGATATGTGATAGCCCGATTCGCTGGAATTCGACCCTGGTCATGTTATTTCGCCTGCTAGAACAGGAGAAAGCCGTCACCCAGTACCTGTACAATTACAGTAAAAGGACACAATCTGGGGAGATGGGGATGTTCTGGCCAAACAACTGGACACTGATACGAAATGCATGCAGGCTCATGCGGCCGTTTGAGGAGGTGACCTGAGTCGCAGAGAAGGCACCATCAGCTTCTAGATCCCGTACGTTTACTTCCTGGAGCGTGCCGTGCGTACAGTGGTGGATCAAGCTGTGGAGGACCGTGAACAGGAACAGTTACGGCAGGAACAGTTGTGGGAGCAATTTTCATCAGAATCAGATGTTTCCTCAACACCTGCGGCAGCACAGAGGGGGGAGGAGCAGGAAGAGTCATGTGGGGAAGAGGAGTCAGACTCAGATGATGAGGAAGGTGTTTCTTTGGAGGAGGAGGAGGAGGCGGCGGCGGCGGCAGAAGAACAACCGCAGCAGGTGTCGCAGGGGGTTTGTGCTGCTCAACATTCCCGTAGTATTGTTTGTGGCTGGGGGGAGGAGGAGGACTTACCTGATGTCACTGAGGAAGAGCAAGAGGAGATGGATAGTACATCTGGATCCAACTTTGTGCAGATAGCATCTTTCATGCTGTTCAGCCTGTTGAGGGACCCCGTATAAAAAAACTCAAGGGGAATGAGCTGTACTGGGTGGCAACGCTACTAGACCCTCGGTATAGGCACAAAGTGGCGTACATGTTACCAACTCACCAGCAGGCAGAAAGGATGCAGCACATACAGAACAAGCTGGCAACTATGCTTTACAATGCGTTTAAGGGTGATGTTACATCACAACGCAATAAAGGTACCACTTCCAGTAATTCTTCTCCCATGTCCACGCAGGCAAGGACAGGATGCTCCAGCGATCTCATGGTGATGTCGGACATGCAGACATTCTTTAGTCCAATGCCTCGGCTTAGCGCTTCCGGATCCACCCTCCACCACCGCCTGGACCGGCAGGTAGCCGACTACCTGGCCTTAAGTGTGGATGTAGACACTGTGAGCAGCGATGAACCCTTGGACTACTTGGTGCGCAGGCTTGACCTGTGGCCAGAGCTGTCACAATTTGCCATCCAACTTCTGTCTTGCCCTGCCTCAAGCGTCCTGTCAGAAAGGACCTTCAGCGCAGCTGGAGGCAATGTCACTGAGAAGAGAAGTCGCCTAAGTCACAAAAGTGTTCAGTACCTCACTTTTATCAAAATGAATGAAGCATGGATCCCGGAGGGCTACTGCCCACCCGAAGACTAAGTCAGTCCCCACACACAGCATCTCTGCCTGCACGCCGTGTGACTGGCTGCCTGCCCCAAGACTAAGTCGCTCCCCACACAGCATCTCTGCCCGCAGGCCGCTTGACTGCCTTCTCCGCCACCACCAACAGGGTCAAGGACTCCAGGCGGATTCCTGAATTTTTAAGGCTGCTGCTAGCAGCGGCCGCTATAATAATTTTTCTGGTGCGTGTACATGCCTGCCTAATTTTTCTGGCTGCACTGCAGCTGCAACAACAAAACAAAAGGCATGTACATGTGCCCATTCCCCTTCGTGATCATTTCCTTGCTGCGGTGATGGGCCTTGCGATCACAATGAAGCAATGGCCGCCGGCTATATGAGTGTCTCGGGGGGTGGCACACCAAAGATAATAAGGTCATTGCTTCATGGTGGACAGACCAAATTCGATCAGCTGGACAGTCACTGTTGTTCTATCATTGAGCTACCACAGCCCGGCGACCATATGGGCTTGAAAACTGCCATGGCCTGCGCTCTGGCCATGGTGCGCACCAGTCCAGCATGGCTGTCACTACACAAACAGCTATTTGTGGTGCGTTACACAGTAAGTTTGGTGTGTCAGTGTGAAGCAGTACTCTAATTACACTCCCTGATTGATGTATACACATGCAAGATGTTTTAAAGCACTTTAGGCCTGCAATTCAGCATTCAATGTGATTTCTTCTCTTAAAACGCTGCTTTGCGTCAAATCCAGATTTTTCCCCTGGACTTTTGGCGCCCATCCCACTCCGCCATGCCCCCCTCCAGGTGTTAGACCCCTTGAAACATCTTTTCCATCACTTTTCTGGGCAGCATACATTTTTCTAGTTTTCAAAGTTCACCTCCACATTGAAGTCTCGCTGCTGCATGACAAGCTATCAATATTACAGGTTCACTTGAAAAGGGGCTGGAAGAAGTGGCAGGAAGTCAGAGGTTAGCGAGGAGGAAATGGGTAACTGGAAATTCATGCAGTAGATACTTTTCTATTTTATTTTGCAAAAACAGCAATGTTTTTGCACCAAAATCACCAAAATTGCTTTTATGCACACTTCAGAAAAAGCAATTTTCTGTTAAATGCATATGAAAAACTGTGCTTGATATTGAACTCTAAGGCTAGATTCACAGTGGGCGTTGTGTTCCCTGTGACAACAGGAATGCAACTTATCTGAGAAATGGCATAGCGCATTATCCGTGCATTGCATACAGTGAAGCACACTGTCAATGAAAGTATGCTTTACTGTATCGTTACTGCAGGCGGTATGTGTTAAAAGCAATGCAAAAAGGCACTGCATACAGTGCGTTGGGATTTGTCAGACCACACGAGGCAGCTGATTTCGGGGGCACACTGCGCTGATCAATTCGGCAACAGCGCTGCATAACTAATTTAGCCATCCAAAGATTCAGTAGGGTGCCGCACAAATTAGTAAAAAAAGGCTAATTTTGCCTGCTGGCAACACCTGGTGCCCGAATTATGTGTTCCTCTGAGTTGTTACAACTCGGAGGGAGAATAGTAATCACTGGAGTTTGTGCAGGAGCAGAATGAGTTGTTTTTTGGCTTCAGCCTGTGCCGAATTGGATGGACTCCAGACTGCACCGCAATGGCGGCACTGTGATAGTCACATTGCTTTTGCACAATATGAAGTTTAGCATACACATGTGCGGGACTTGGCGTTTGAGCAAATTTATGTGCCAATTCAGTTAGCCCTGGCCTTTAAAAGGCATCCTGCACAGAGGCTCCCCACTGATACCTCTGTTAGCTTTAGTGTATGTTAGTGCACCAGTGTTTGCTTCTCCTCTGATTGACGTTGATCCTGACCCGGCTTGTTAGACCATCCCTGCTCTGCACTACTCAGTATCGACCTCGGCTTGTTCTTGTGTTCTGCTGCCTGCCCCTACTCCGTTCAAGATTGTCCGCTGTCTTCCCGAACCCAGATTGTTTTTTGTTTAAGATTGTTCACTGCCTGGACTGACTTGGCCTTAATCTTGTTTATGATAATTGCTGCCTGCCTACTGACCAGGATCTGCTTCTGACTAGGAGTACTCACCTAATAGTTGGTTCACCCATTCTCTCTACTTCTCTTAGCGTTCCCCTTGAGTGTGACCAGGTGGGCACTAGGCAGCTAAGTCTATCGTCCCTTGCGGGGCGCTCTGGTGAAGACCCATGGTCACTTAGACCCCATGCTCTTGGGTGCTCTCACCTCCGTATGAAAGTCAACCAGTTGGCCACCAAACATAACAGACGTCCAGAGACGCACCACAACACTGCACTGTAAACGCAACAGCTGAAGATGTCAGGGCTGTTTCCTACACTTTGTCCATTATTTAGCCACGTTTGCATAGGTGTTATCACTCACACGCTTCTGACATATACATGTTAAAATGCAGGTGTTCAAGGCCTCTATACTGCATTTTATACAAAAACCCTCAGTCTTATGTATTACGATATTACCGGTAAACATGTTTATCTTTGTTTTTTTACTGTTTAATAATTTTATTTTATACATGCAACAGGTAGGAAGACATAGGCACCCATAGTAATAAAACGCCCTCTGAATCAACTATGCAACAGAACATTGTGAAGACATACTGTATTCCACATACTGTACAATGTAAAGCATTTGTAGAGAAAGATGTCTTACTATACAAAGCCTTTCCATCTGCCTTATATGTAGCTGCCTTCTCATACTGCCGTAACCTGGTCTGGCGAATACAAATAACCTTCATGTTTTTCTACTCTCTAATCAATGTATGTCTTTTCACCCTCCCTACTTTTCCCAAGCTATGGAACATAGACAGTGATTTTTAACTTAAGGTGGCTGTATATGGGTTGCTTTTGTATTTAGAGGTTCACCAGGCAAATTATTTGCTTAGAAAGATGCTGGAGGAAATTGGGGGGGCTTTTAACAATAGACAAGCCTAGCGAAAGGACAGGAGAGACAAATAAAACAAATAGAAGGAAGAAATAAAGGGAAAAAAGGAGTAAGGATGTGGTGATGAATAGGGTTAGAGGAAGTTTTGACATCCTAAAAAAGCTATCAACGATAAACCCTTTAAGGCATATGCCATTTGTATACTGTCTTTCCACAATCATCAGCTCTCTTGATATATAATAATTTCCGGTAACCATAATAATGGCGCCTATTAAAAATCACATCAATACAAATCTTTTCTCTATTGGCGCCAGGTGTATAAAAAGGGTGCCGTGTTAATATAAAACAATGATGTCGTTAGTAAAAGGGCACTGCGAAAATATAAAGCAACTATATATCACTTGTTATCTTTAACTTTCATTTACATACCAAATTTATTGATTACAATATAACCCATTATTTATCAAATAATCGGTATAATTGTTTCTAAAACTGTTCCCTATGCTTTCTCACAAAAAAAAATATTTTTATCTGTTTTGACACCTCAGTTATCATTTTTTTTATTCTATGCTAAATTACACTATACACAATAATATACTAATGTATATTACACAAACAATACAGTGGATTAAGGTTAGGCACCACTAGGGGGGTCTTAGGGTTAGGCACCACCAGGGGAACGTTCTGTGTGAGAGTAGGGAGAGGTTAAGTTATAGTAAAATATCGGTAAGTATTAAAGATATTTTACTATATGAATGAAGTAGTACAATATCAGCAAATTAAACAATTTAGTAAAAATAAAAATAGAGGTTACAGTGGGGAGTATATTTTATATCATATTCCGGCACCCATTTTACTAAACGATAACTTCAATATTGTTTTTATCTGGCGCCCTTTTTAACCGGAGCCTTTATTATATGCACACAATCATTTCATTTTAGTTGGCTAAAATGCACTGTCTGTACACGGTTTTACACCGTAATTAATAAAATATATATATATACATGTGCATTTTTACACCAAAAGTACTTATTTGCTGGGAAAAATATAGTTTTGCTTTAAATCTAAGAGACACTGTTTAGGCCTAAACGTAGGACAGTATTGGTTAAAGTGGACCTCTTTAAAGGTTATTATGCTGTTCCTTATCTTTTAGAGCAGAGAGAAAGTTCTGAATTCAGGTCCGCTGTAACAGGCTGAAATGCAATAGAATGTTATTATTAGAAATAGTTTACACTCAAATCTCAATTTTGTATCTTGAGTGGGAGGCTAGAGGTAGAGGGTAGAGGGAGGGGGAAACAACACCGATTAATACTGCAAAATAAATGCTTGGTTTAGCTCTATTTTAAGATACAGAGTGGTGCACAAAAGACTGGCTTGGTTGCCTGCCACGAGCTTGAGTTTACAAGCAGATGCCGGCTGGTCATAATGCGCCTCTTACTCTATCCTTGCTGTGTATGACCTCCCCTGGCATTATCTAGAGCGTTACCCATACATCTGCCTACATGTTACCCATACACATGGGAGGTACCCAGGTCAGACTTTTATGCACCACACTGTGTATGGCTCTTAACACTATTCTTTAAGATCAAACCGCACTAGCTGGTTTCCCTGAGAAAGGGAATAGGAGTGCAGCTAAGGCTAGACAGGTACCGGTGGTAGGGGATTCAATTATTAGGCGCACAGATAGGGTAATCTGTCGAAGAAACCGCGAATGCCGTACAGTCTGTTGCCTCCCGGGTGCTCGGGTTCGGCATGTAGCGGAAAGAATTGACAGATTACTGGGTGGAGCTGGGGAAGACCCGGCTGTTATGGTACACATTGGCACCAATGACAAAGTTAGTGGGAGATGGAAGGTCCTCAAAAATGATTTTCAGGTACTTGGAGATAAACTTAAAGCAAGAACCTCCAAGGTGGTGTTTTCTGAAATACTGCCAGTGCCACGTGCTACATCTGAGAGACAGAGGGAGCTTAGGGAGTTAAATAAGTGGCTGAGAAATTGGTGTAGGAAGGAAGGGTTTGGGTTCCTGGAGAACTGGGCAGACTTTGCAGTCGGCTACAGGTTCTACAGCAGGGATGGGCTGCACCTTAATGGGGAGGGTGCAGCTGCATTGGGGGAGAAGATGGCTAAACGGTTGGAGGAGATTTTAAACTAGGATCTGGGGGGAGGCGGGAGGATAAAGTCTCAATACGTAGACAAGATGAGGTAAAAAGACAGTGGGAACCTATCATTATGGAGGGTGGAGAGGGGGGTGGGGACAGTGTAAAGATTAAGGAGGTTGGTAAAAATTCAAGTAGCCCATTTCATGTAAACAAAATTGGTAAATGTGGTGGTAAAAATATGAAGTGCATGGTAACCAATGCTCGGAGCCTTGCAAATAAAATAGACGAACTAGAGTTCATTCTGAATGACAAAGGCTATGACATTGTGGGAATAACCGAGACATGGATGGATGAAAGCCATGACTGGATAGCTAATTTAAAAGGATACAATGTGTTTAGGAGGGATAGAACAGGGAAAAAAGGTGGAGGGGTTTGTCTCTTTGTTAAGAATTCTTTTACAGCTGTCCTTAACGATGAGATGGAGGAAGATTGCGAAGATGTGGAGTCCGTTTGGGTAAATATTCATGGTGGAAATAAAAGTTGCCAATTGCTTATTGGGGTATGCTACAGGCCACCTCTTATTAATGAAGCTGCAGAACTGCGATTACTACAGCAGATTGAAAAAGCTGCAGGTAAAAATGAGGTCATAATTATGGGCGACTTCAACTTTCCAGACATTGACTGGAGTATTGAGGCTACCCATTCTGGTAAAAGCAGCAGATTTCTGGCAGCACTACAGGACAATTACTTGACTCAAATGGTAACTGAACCAACTAGGGGGAATGCGTTACTGGATCTGATCATTTCTAATAGACCAGATAATGTATCAAATGTGCAGGTTCAAGAACATTTGGGAAATAGTGATCACAACATGATAACGTTTGATCTGGTGACTGATAGGCCACGGGGCAGCGGGACCACTAAAACTATGAATTTTAGAAAAGCAAAGTTCACTCAAATTAGGCAGGCACTAAGTTTGGTGAACTGGGATAATGTACTACAAGGGGAAGACACTGAAGGGAAATGGCAAGCTTTTAAACTTATACTCAATCAATACTGTAGTATGTATATCCCATATGGAAACAAAATGTCTAGGAATAAAAAAAGGCCTCTATGGATGAATAGAAAGGTTAAAGATAAAATGAACAGGTAAAAGAATGCCTATAAGGTCTTAAAACAGGAGGGGACCGAGGCTGCACTAAGCAATTATAAGGAGTGCAATAAAAATTGTAAAAAAGAAATTAGGCAGGCAAAGATTGAAGCTGAAAAACAAATCGCTAAGGATATCAAATCTAACCCAAAAAAGTTTTACAAGTACATTAACTCTAAAAAAAGAAAGGTGGACTGTATAGGACTCCTAAAGGATAAGGATGGGAACTCAATGGTGGATGACCAAGGTAAGGCAGAGTTATTAAATGCTTTCTTTGCTTCTGTCTTCACAAAAGAAACAGCACTGTTGCAAACTACAGAGGCGGAAGAGTCTCAATCTTCTAACTGTAATATTAAATACTTAACGCAGGAAGAAGTGAAGGCAAGACTAAATAAATTGAAAATAGACAAGGCACCTGGCCCGGATGGCATGCATCCTCGGGTCCTAAGGGAATTAAGTTCAGTTATAGATAAACCCCTTTATCTTATCTTTTGTGACTCTCTTGCAACTGGCAGAGTCCCAGTGGATTGGCGTACAGCCCACGTTTTCCCATTATTTAAGAAGGGCAAAAAATCTGATCCAGGAAATTATAGACCTGTAAGTTTAACATCAGTTGTATGCAAACTATTTGAGGGGTTACTAAGAGATACTATACATGACTTCATAGTAGAAAATAATCTTATTTCTCAGCATCAACATGGGTTTACTAAAGACAGGTCCTGTTTGACTAACATGCTCAGCTTTTATGAGGTAGTGAATGCTAATATGGATATTGGGAATGCTGTAGATGTGATATACTTGGACTTTGCAAAGGCCTTCGACACTGTTCCCCACAAAAGTCTGGTGCAAAAGTTGAGGATGCAAGGACTGGGGAAGGGTCTGTGTTCATGGATAGGGAACTGGCTAATGGACAGAAAACAAAGAGTTGTGGTCAATGGATCGTACTCAAAATGGGAGACTGTTAGCAGTGGGGTCCCACAGTGGTCTGTTCTGGGTCCAGTACTCTTCAATTTATTTATTAATGACCTAGTAGATGCAGTAGTGAGCAATGTTGCTATTTTTGCAGATGATACAAAATTGTGCAGAATCATCAACTCTCAGGAAGATAGTGTCATATTGCAACAGGATCTGGATAGGATGGCTATATGGGCACATACATGGCAGATGAAATTCAATGTTGACAAATGTAAGGTCATGCATTTTGGACGTACTAATGGTCTAGCACCATACAAAATAAATGGGATACAGTTGGGGACATAAAACTTGGAGAAGGACTTAGGAGTACTCATTGACAACAAGTTAAATAATCGTACTCAATGCCAAGCAGCTTCAGCTAAAGCTAACAAAATTTTGGGATGCATTAAAAGGGAAATAAAAACTCGAGATGCTAGCATAATATTGCCCCTGTTTAACTCTCTAGTAAGGCCACATCTGGAATATGGAATTCAGTTCTGGGCACCACATTACAAAAAAGATACTGCAGTTTTAGAGCAGGTGCAGAGACGAGCAACAAAATTGATGCGTAGGATGGAAGGTCTCACTTATCGAGAAAGGTTAGATAAACTGGGTTTATTTAGTCTAGAGAAAAGACGCCTTAGAAGGGATCTAATTAACATGTATAAATACATCAGAGGGCAATATAATACCTTGACGGATGAGCTTTTTGTCCCTAGGCCTTCTCAAAGGACTAGAGGACATGATCTGCGCATGGAGGAAAAACGTTTTAGCCATTTATTTAGGAAAGGGTTCTTTACAGTTAGAGTGATTAAGATGTGGAATGCATTGCCACAGGAAGTCGTTATGGCAAACTCTATACCTGCATTTAAAGGGGGCTTAGATGCTTTCCTTGCGTTGAAAGACATCCATGGCTACAATTACTAGGTAATGCCTAATGATGTTGATCCAGGGATTTTATCTGATTGCCATCTGGAGTCGGGAAGGAATTTTTCCCTTTAGGGGCTAATTGGACCATGCCTTGTAAGGGTTTTTTCGCCTTCCTCTGGATCAACAGGGATATGTGAGAGAGCAGGCTGGTGTTGTACTTTATACTGGTTGAACTCGATGGACGTATGTCTTTTTTCAACCAAAATATCTATGTAACTATGTAACTATACTCAATGTTTGCTGAAGCCCTCATAATTATTTACAGGGAATATGAAGATGTGTACACATGTACAATTACTGTCATCTACGGGGATTGTGCCTCGATCCCTGTGGCGACAGATTGGGGTTGAGTGCTTTACAGAACCAGTAGCCTACAGGGCATAGCCATACAAACTATGAAGGGGGAGGAGAAATGAGGACATGGTACATGATGGAGGGACTTAGAGTGGAAGCAGTAAGAAGAACAATGCGCTCAACCTGGACCTGCCTATGACAATTTTGCACTCAGTATCTCTCGGTGATGTAACAGGACATCCATACACATGGTAGATTTTTGGCAGAGACAGACGAAAACCCTGGTAGTTTGTGCAGGTGGCTCAAGGACAAAGTGGGAAGAGTGGCAGAAAGATCAATTTAGGAGCAGTGGGAATGTTATGAGACAAATGAACACTGACCAGCATACAATGTTGCTGCAGGAGTTATCAGTGTAGGCACAAAGGCATTGATTCATGAAGCTGCATAGCTATAGCGGGAAATCCATGACAGCATTGCAACCAAAATCCACTGCCTTCCTTAGTTACATGCGTTGCTTACATAGCAACGAGCGCTCCTTTAAATGCCGGCCACTGCTGTGAAGTATCGCGACCACGATACTTCACTAGCGCGGCCGCTAGTATGTTAATTAACAGTTAATAGTAAAATTGTTAAATAACATAGTAGTGGTTGCTCTACTGAAGTATCGCGGTCGCGATACTTCACAGCAGCGGCCGGCATTTAAAGGAGTGCGCGTCGCTATGTAAGAAATGCTCGTAACTAAGAGGGCATGCTACACTGCATGACCGCATGTAGTGTGCAGCCCTGAATTTAGATTTGCACTGCTGTCTAGTGTTGGGCCGAACCTCCGATTTTCGGTTCGCGAACCGGGTTCGCGAACTTTCGCGAAAGGTTCGGTTCGCGTTAAAGTTCGCGAACCGCAATAGACTTCAATGGGGATGCGAACTTTGAAAAAAAAAAATAATTATGCTGGCCACAAAAGTGATGGAAAAGATGTTTCAAGGGGTCTAACACCTGGAGGGGGGGATGGCGGAGTGGGATACATGCCAAAAGTCCCCGGGAAAAATCTGGATTTGACGCAAAGCAGCGTTTTAAGGGCAGAAATCACATTGAATGCTAAATGACAGGCCTAAAGTGCTTTCAAACATCTTGCATGTGTATACATCAATCAGGTAGTGTAATTAAGGTACTGCTTCACACTGACACACCAAACTCATCGTGTAACGCACCGCAAACAGCTGTTTGTGTAGTGACGGCCGTGCTGGACTGGTGCGCACCATGGCGAGAGTGCAGGTTTTGGTGGCTTTACAGCCCATATGGTCACCTGGCTGATGTAGCTGAATGACAGAACAGTGACTGTCCAGCTGATCAAATTTGGTCTGACAGGTATGCAGTGGCGGGTTCACTAAACAGAACAGGTATACAGTGGCGGTTCACTGAACAGAACAGGTATGCAGTGGCGGGTTCACTTAACTGCACAGGTATGCGCACTGATGCGGTGGGTTCACTGAACAGAACAGGTATGCAGTGGCGGGTTCACTAAACAGAACAGGTATGCAGTGGCGGGTCCACTGAACAGAACAGGTATGCAGTGGTGGGTTCACTAAACAGAACAGGTATACAGTGGCGGTTCACTAAACAGAACAGGTATGCAGTGGCGGGTCCACTGAACAGAACAGGTATGCAGTGGCGGGTTCACTTAACTGCACAGGTATGCGCACTGATGCGGTGGGTTCACTGAACAGAACAGGTATGCAGTGGCGGGTCCACTGAACAGAACAGGTATGCAGTGGCGGGTTCACTAAACAGAACAGGTATACAGTGGCGGTTGACTGAACAGAACAGGTATGCAGTGGCGGGTTCACTTAACTGCACAGGTATGCGCACTGATGCGGTGGGTTCACTGAACAGAACAGGTATGCAGTGGCGGGTTCACTAAACAGAACAGGTATGCAGTGGCGGGTCCACTGAACAGAACAGGTATGCAGTGGCGGGTTCACTTAACTGCACAGGTATGCGCACTGATGCGGTGGGTCCACTGAACAGAACAGGTATGCAGTGGCGGGTTCACTAAACAGAACAGGTATACAGTGGCGGTTCACTAAACAGAACAGGTATGCAGTGGCGGGTCCACTGAACAGAACAGGTATGCAGTGGTGGGTTCACAGCACAGGTATGCAGTGGTGGGTTCACAGCACAGGTATGCAGTGGTGGGTTCACAGCACAGGTATGCAGTGGTGGGTTCAATGAACAGGTATACAGTGGCGGGTCCACTGAACAGAACAGGTATGCAGTGGTGGGTTCACAGCACAGGTATGCAGTGGTGGGTTCACAGCACAGGTATGCAGTGGTGGGTTCACAGAACAGGTATGCAGCCAGACAGGAACAAGCTAAGCCTAACTAATCTTTCCCTGAGAGACAGTCTGCAGCAGCTCGCCCTACTCTGACTAATGCAGGCACACGAGTGGCCGTAATGGCCGCCGCTGCCTGCCTTATATAAGGGGGGGTGGGGCTCCAGGGGCTAGTGTAGCCTAATTGGCTACACTGGGCCTGCTGACTGTGATGTAGAGGGTCAAAGTTGACCCTCCATGTGCATTATGGGGCGAACTGAACTTCCGCAAAGGTTCGCCTGCGGGACGCGAACGCGAACCACTGAAGTTCGCATGGAACCGTTCGCAGGCGAACCGTTCGGCCCAACTCTACTGCTGTCATGTAGTCCAATCAAGGCCAAAGTAACAGGCTGTGCTGTACAAATAGGTGGCACTAAACACAGTACCGTCTGCCTCTCTTTGCTAAATAATTACCGACCCAGCCCACCTAGCAATGATATGTTTTCAACAATTAAGGAAGCAGAAGGTATATTTTGGGAACACATCGTAACTGCATAACTCATGTATTTTACATGATGAGCAAATATGGCTGCAGATGTCCCCTCCCAGAAGTGCTATAGCATACTGAAATGCATTATAGCCAAAGGAAATTATTACTGACTGAACCCAATTAGCAGGAATACACATCCTGTACATCCTTTTTGTAAGTGTTTGTACTCAGTATCTACATCCTGGGTTGTGCCTTTAGAATCACAAACAAATACATTTAAGGGTCTTCATTGTAATTGGAGGGGACACATATTTTTACACTTTACTCTTGGTTGTTTTGTTATTATAATTGCCATCTTTTACAGCGTTTAGCAAAATAAAAAGGTCTGATAGGAGCTATGTTTTGGAACAAATATCAAAAAATAAAGAAGCTTTGCTAACAACAGGATATTTTGTATTTGAATCAGTTCTGGCATCACATAAAAAACCCATCTGCTTTTTTTAAATTTACCAGTATTTATCAAACAGATGTACACAACGTTTTTTGAATACTGGAATATAAAGATATTACATTGCTAATAAGTGGCATTCATGTCAGATACAAATGTTACATCTTTACAGTATTAATGTGTCAGGAAAGATTAAAGAGGAACTGTAGTGAAAATAAAAATGAATAAAATTGCTTTCCCCCCCCCAATATTCATATATAGATTTAGTCAGTGTTTGCCAACTGTAAAATCTTTCCTCTCCCTGATTTACATTCTGAAATGTATCACCGGTGGCGACAGTTCTGCCAGGTGATCTATGCAGAATGTCACTGAGAGTTCTATGCACAGAGGGAGATATTGCTTCCTCGGCAGTTGGAAAAAGCTGTTATTTCCCACAATGCAATGAAGTTCACAGACAGCAAAATGTCAGGACTATGATCCTGACATCACACTGGGGGAGGGGTTTCACCACAACATCAGCCCAACAGACCACCTAATGATCTATTTGAGAAAAGACAATTTATAGACCCTCGGCCTGGGAGCTGTATAGCCTAGAAACTGCCCTGTTTGTAATCTTTGCAATTATTACACATTACAGAGTACCCAGATAGCTTATGTTGACTCAGAATCAGGAGATATTGAGTGGCTAAAAGAGACTGAAAAGCCCTTTTACTAAAAACACTTAATATAATTTGCTTTCTTAACATACTAATGAGTGTTATCTCCCTGGTGTGCTACTTAAAGAGGCACCATAATGACACTTAGTAGAGTGTAATACATTATTCAGGATACCCAATGTTGGTTTCAGCATCAGGAACACTTTCTATATCTCTATATTGCTGTAAATTGGTATGTAACCCCACCCTACCAGTGCTGCTTATGATGTCACATGACCTTCTGCCCAAAAGAATTGTGGCAGACTAGGGCCCATATGCAATTCACTTCTTCTCCTGAGTTTTCTCATAGGAGATAATTTTTCATCTTCAATTTAAACTTTTTAGCACTTTGCAATGGAAAAGTACCACAAAGTAGGTAAATATTCTAAATATTTTTTTGCTTGGTGGTGGTAAAAGGCATTTTATTTACAAATTGTGAAAATATCACCTAAACTCAGGTGAAAAAGTACATTTCACCTGTGGAGCACAGGTGTTGTTTCTGCTCACTTTGGAACACACAACAAAGACACATTCTGCAGTGATGCACCGTGCCAGCCACCCATGGTAAATGAATGTAAATCAGAGTAAGGAAAGACTGGCTAAATATAAATTACTACTATAAAAATAAGCAATTTTATTCATTTTGTTATTTTAACTACAGTTCCTCTTTAAGTTATATTCAGTAACATTCCTCTTTAAGTAACCACTAGCTGCTACTATAACCATTAGCACTAAAAACCCTGTACTGTTCTGAAGACATGGTGCATCCCTGCCCCTCTTGTCTGGTCTATTATAGTACATGGTTAACCTCTTGAGAACCCACCCTTTACCCCCCCTTAAGGACCAGCGCTGTTTTAGCTGATCTGTGCTGGGTGGGCTCTACAGCCCCCAGCACAGATCAGGGTGCAGGCAGAGCGACCAGATCGCCCCCCTTTTTTCCCCACTAGGGGGATGATGTGCTGGGGGGGTCTGATCGCTCCTGCCTGATGGGTGTTGCGGGGGGGGGCACCTCAAAGCCCCCCTCCGCGGCAAGATTCCCCCCCTCCCTCTCCTCCCTGTCCCCCCTGGTGATCTGGGCTGCACAGGACGCTATCCGTCCTGTGCAGCCAGTGACAGGCTGTCCCCCCAATCAGCGGCCGGGGATCGCCGATCTGCCTTACGGTGCTGCTGCGCAGCAGCGCCGTACAATGTAAACAAAGCGGATTATTTCCGCTTGTGTTTACATTTAGCCTGCGAGCCGCGATCGGCGGCCCGCAGGCTATTCACGGAGCCCCCCGCCGTGAATTGACAGGAAGCAGCCGCTCGCGCGAGCGGCTGCTTCCTGATTAATTAGCCTGCAGCCGGCGACGCAGAACTGCGTCGCTGGTCCTGCAGCTGCCAATTTGCCGACGCGCGGTATGAGTGGTTAATATTAAAGTGGGATTAAACCTCCCATACAAATAATAATAAAATTCAAGGAGTGCCCTTAAAAATATGTATCAGCAGTTTTTTCTGCAAATAAAGCATCTGGTCAGTGTTATAATGACCTGTTCGATCCTCCAGCTGCTTATCTTCTAAAGACAACGAAGAGGAAGTCTCTCCTTCTCCATGCATTCTGTGTCCCTTTTTTTTCTTTCCCTAAATCCAGAAAGGTGCTAGAATCTTGCGAGACTTTCTCTGTCAGCTTT
The DNA here is from genome assembly GCF_040937935.1 of Hyperolius riggenbachi. Lineage (NCBI taxonomy): Eukaryota > Metazoa > Chordata > Amphibia > Anura > Hyperoliidae > Hyperolius > Hyperolius riggenbachi. The sequence continues at coordinate 189,928,663 of NC_090646.1, read as the reverse complement.
AAGTTATATTCTGCAGTTTCCTCCACCTCTGGCAGCACTCTAGCTGACAGCTGGTACTTTATTCACATACAGCTATAAGTGCAGCCAGAGATGGAGGGAACTGCAGAAGATAACATCACGCTGACGGAGGAATTCTCATGAGACTTCGGCACCTCTCTGAACTTCGAGAAAGTAAAAAAAGGGGACCCAAAATGCACGGCAAAGAGGACAATTCCTGCTTGTCAGCTTCGGAACATAAGCAGCTGGAGGATCAATCAGGTGTATATTACTCTGACAAGTTGTTTTATTTGCAGAAAGAAACTGCTGATACATATTTTTAAGTGCACTGTTTTGATGTTTTTAAATTATGTTTATGGGAGGTTCAGACCCACTTTGCTTTAACTACTTGCCGACCGCGTCACGCTGATGGGAGTGGACGTGGCGGAAGCCCCAGGACCGCCTAACGCAGTTTGGTGTAAGGTCCTGCGGGCCTGTTTTGCAGGAGATTGTGTATGCTGATGCGCTTCGCAGCTGATGCGCTTCGTAGCTGATGCGCTTTGCAGGTGCTCCACCTTCAGTCTCCCAGTGGCGATCGCCGCTAGGAGACTGTCAGACGGCAAAACCGCCGTCTTTTCAATCCGTACAGCGCTGCCTTAGATCTAAGGCAGCGCTGTACTTGGCTATGGCTTTGGGGTGATCTGCTGTCATAGGTTGAAGCCTATGACAGCCGATCACAGTGATAGGCTGGTGGGGGGAGGGAGGGGACATAGTAAAATAAAAAAAAAAAATACAGATTTTTATTCTGAAAATAATAAAATAAATATTTGCAAAATAAATAAATAAACATTGGGGGCGATCAGACCCCACCCACAGAAAGCTCTGTTGGTGGGGAGAAAAGGGGGGGGGGGGATCACTTGTGTGCTGAGTTGTGCGGCCCTGCAGGGAGGCCTTAAAGCTGCAGTGGCCAATTTATTGAAAAATGGCCTGGTCTTTAAGGGGGTTCAACACTGCGGTCCTAAAGTGGTTACGATTTGCACAGGGCTTTACAGTAATCTTGTGAAGAGTTTGTTTAAATGGAGATTCAATTATTGGGCATCGATCTGAAAATGATTTTGATTCACAAAGCAGTATTGCGCTGTAATGCATGGAATTCATTGTATTATTCTAGTTTATGTGTGTAAGGTCTTGCTGCTCAAAATGTAATGTTTGTCAACTATTAGATGCATAAAATAATGGGTGGGTTATCACTTAACACAATAGCATGCACCAAAGTTATCCTTTATTTGCTCGCTTGTTACTTTATGTGTTATATAGTTTACTAATGTTATACTTTTGAGTGGTACGATTTTACCTGTGTAACATAAAAAAGCTTGTTTGTGCACAATGCTGGTTTGTGAATCAACCTTGTTGTTTCAGATGGACCCTGGTGTTGTTGTATATACTGTTGCTCCCTTGGCTTTAACTATATGGAAATATTATGTCAGGGGTTACTTCTCTAATACTATATTTAACTTTATCATTAACTTTTGTAATAAAAATAAAATTAGCCATGTAGACTAAGCAGAAAGGTGGATGGAGAGATTCTCTCAGTGCAGTGATTGCCTCCTTGTTCACTTAACAATTCCTGGATGTGGAACCTACTTTAGCTTGAGGCTTGTTGACTTTCCACTTCTGTGCTCGCCTCAGGCACTTCCATGCACAGATATCCCTAATCCTGATAGACTTATCTATTCAGGATTAGACTGTGGTTATCCATACTAGGTAGTGCTTTCTCCACAATGTGACATGGCAGGAGTGCCAGTCCTAATTTCAGGTGAATTTGACCCACTGCGATGTAAAGAAGTCTGGAACTGAACTTTAGTCATTTACATATATATTTATTGCTTCTCCTAAATCTAGTCTTTAATTAATATTTTTCCTCAAGAAAAAGTCTTTATAGTGTAGTTTTGCTGCTCACAGATAGAAAGAACTCAGGACAGGCATGTAAACAGATTCTGTTCTGTTACATATTCCTGTAAAGTCCATTTTGCAATTATGTTTGTGTAATTGATCAGAACCAGAGATGGATTAAGATAAGATGGGGCCCTATATAAAGTAGTACCTTTGGCAGCCTTACTTGCAGCATCGGCCCTGCCTTTGTTCCCCCCCTTAAAGACCTTATGGTAATCTGAGACAGGAGAGGGGTCAGAAGCAGTGGTAGTTGGGACCCCTGGCACCCATAAGCCCAGAGGCAACTGCCTAGGTTGTCTTGTGAATGATCCTGCAGCAGCAATATAGCCTCTCCTCTGTATACTCTGGCAGGATTCCTAGGATGTAAAGGGCACAGAACCCATTTAAATTATATTTTTAATCACATAAACAGGACAGTATTGCTTTCCATGTAACCAAGCTGCAATCTGCTTGAGTATTATTAATTCATCATATTGTTATACTGTATATAATTGTAATGCACAATTTGTAGTAAAATGCAATGATGTCTGCTGCTTCATATGCATTATCCATATTATCCATTCTAATCTTCTACTCAGAGTGAGTAGGAACCAGTGTTGGACTGGGAGCTGGGATAGCTGAGGAAATCCACTTGCTGGCCAAGCAGCAGTAATCATGTGTTGCTGCTCACAGTGAAGACTTGCTACAGGTTTTTAATAGCAATGATAACACAGGGTTTCTGCTGCTTGGCCAGCAGGTGGATTTCCTCAGTTTTTTTCACTTCCCAGTCCGACACTGGTAGGGACATACTTTTAGAATTACTTATGAGTCCAAGTTTGTCTACAAAAAAAAATGTGAATACCATTATATCATCTTTATTGTTGGTACTAACCTGTCAGTCTTCAGTTGACAGGAATGACAGAAAAACATTGGCATTTAAAGTGAACCTCTGGACTAAAAATCTACTCAGCAGAACTGAAAAGGCTTGGTGTTTCTTTAACAGTCTCACAGCATCAGAACTTTGTTTTTCTTACCAAAGCATCATTTTAGCTGCATTTTTATCTAAACTCCACCCGTCAAAGAAAAAAAGCCCGGGCTTTTTTCCCCTGATGCTGTGCAGAGCATGATGGGATTTCCTATGTTGTTATTCACAATGCCTAGCAACTGCGAGAGGTGCTCAGGACACAGGACAGTTGGAACTGTGTCTCATGCTCCCTGTCACCTCCTTTTAATCAAAAAGATGGCTGCCATCATGAAATCAAACATTTGCCTGTTCTTTTAAAACAGGGTGTGTAAGAGATTATATTACCTATCTATTTTAATTAACATAACTAATGTGACTTAATGACAGTATGTTTGTTTAGGCTAGAGTTCCTCTTTAAGGTTGGTGTGAACCTAGATACTCTAGATTGTGAGCCTTCAGGCAGGGTCCTCCTCCTTGTCTACTACCTGTTCACGCACCTCCATTACCGTATACCTATTCTATGGATCTGAGTGAACTCTTGATTGAACTCAACTTGCCTAATCTCCATGTTCCCATCCAGTGACTGACTAAGCATTACCTTGTACTCATACTGTGCTGTGTGATCTGGTTTGCATGTATTTCTGTATGGTCTTATTGCTGTATGTCACCCCTAAATATTGTCTGTAACCTTAACCTACAGTATGCCCATCGCTGTATTATATGTTGGCGCTTTATAAATACATAAATAAAATATAAACCTAGCCTTACATGTGATAGCGCTTGGAGGGAGATTCTGGAATCCTCCTAATCATTAGGTGGTGCCCTTGGTGTGGTCACCTATAAAATGGTTCACACATTGCAAAGTCAGAGCGTATATAGACAACTAGGTGGGATGCCACTCTGTGCTGCTAAACCAAGGATGGCATGTCTTAAAGGACACCCGAGGTGAAAATAAATTAATGAGAAAAACAATTGTATCTATCCTTCTTCTCCTACAAATGACCTTTTTAAACATATCTCACAGTTTTATTTTATATTTAAATCTACTTATTAAGTTTTTCTGGTTCTTTGTCGCTGCTCAATAACAGAGCTAAAATCTATAAACTATTGATCCTTTTTATCTGTTTCCTGCTCACAAAAGCCATTTTCTGCCAGGAAAGTGTTGTATGGTTGCCAATTTTCCTTATCAGTGAGGGCTACACTATGGTTTGACCAGGTCCCGACTGCACAGAAACTGTCACTTTCATTACTGATATTTAACTCTTTCAGGCAGAGAAAGAAAAAAGGAGCACAACACAACATTTGTGTGCTTGGCTCTATACATACACATGTCTATCTCACATATGTCATGTGTCATCTCGGGTAGAGGCCTGCGCGGGTCCACTTTTTCATACCCGCACTCGCGACCGGCTACCCGCACCTGACCCGCTTTTTGGTGAATTTGATACCCGCAACCAGACCCGCACCCGCAGAACCGCTACCCGCACCCGACCCGCAGGCCCGCTACCCGATCCGCTACCCACGACCCGCTTTTTTACATTTTCTTCTAAAGTGCACATTTAAAGTAACATTGAGCTGTAAAGTTAATAAAACCTATTTTTATACACAAACCAAAGCTAAAGAAGGTTTACATACTTGCTTTCACTACCCGCACTTGCACCCGCAGACCGCTACCCGCAACCCTACCCGCACCCGCAACTCGCTACCCGCACCTGACCTGCACCTTAAATCAATTCGGGTACCCGAACCCGACCCGCATTTCGGGTTACCCGTGGGTACCCGACCCGCTGCAGGCCTCTAATCTCGGGTGTCCTTTAACCACTTGAAGACCATAGGCTTACACCCCCCTAGTGACCAGGCTATTTTTTTCAATGTTGTGATCTGCAGCTTTAAGAGCTCGCTGCAGAGCACTACAACTTAGCACACAAATGACCCCCCCCCCCCCCTTCCCCTCATTTTCTGCCCACTAACAGAGTTTACTGCTGCTGGGCTCTGATCGCTGCTGCAGGCTGTTTTTTTTTTTTGTTTCTTTTATATAAATTTATTTATTTTCTTTTTTTTTTTTAAATAAAATCGTGCATTTTATGTTAATTTTTTATTTCCCCTCTCCCTCCCTCCCCCCAGCAATTAATTCCAGTGATTGGCTCTCATAGGCATCAGCCTATGAGAGGTGATCGCTCTGTGAGCCTCCCAAGGGGACAGCCGAGCGACACAGCTGTCCCCAGTACAGCCCTGCCGTAGATCGCAGCGCTGTACAATGTAAATAGACGGGCTGCTAGTGTCGATCGCCGCTGGTAAACTGATAGCGGAGCAGAGCTCCGTCATTCAAGCGGGAATGCTTGCGCAATCCCCGCAAACCACGCCCCCAGGACTTAACACTAATTGGCATTACACGGCCCTGGGGGAGCCGCCGCGTTCAAGCCTATCGGTGTGACGCGGTCTTTAGGTAGTTAAGGAATCTCGGTAGGTAATTTGTTATCAGAAAGGTTAAGAGAAGAGCTGCAGAGTTGTTGCATCCAGGAGATTTTCTCTGACAGTACCTAAAGGAAGTCAAAGACTGTGCCTTCAGTACAATAGCTTGCAGTGTTAGCTTTAGGCCCATACATACATTAGGATCTCCATGACAACATCCCTTGGGAGACCAGAGGGGTAGCTACATCCCTGACACCCACCTTCAAAAAGTGGAAAAAGTTATTCATAGTGCGTTTTACTCTGGGACAAATACACATCTATTTTAAATTTTACAATTTTTTGTGACAGTGGTCCTTTAATAGTTAGAAACCACACAGTGGTCGCTACATTGCAATGATTTGACCATTTAAAAAAAAAAATTTCAGGTGTATTTTACTATTAATGTATAAAGGAAATACACATTTGACCCGACTAGAACAGACAAAATCACCACGCTGTGCTCCAAGTTCATTCTTTTTGTTAGTTTTCAATAATGTTGCATGTTACCAAAAGATTATTTTCATTATTTTGTTTTTACATAGCGCTGAAATCTTCTGCAGCGCTGTACAGAGTATATCGTTTTTCTGTCAGCAACTGTCCCTTACAGTCTAACCCATGCCCACCGTATACTAGGGCCAATTTAGGGGAAGCCAATTAAATGATCTGTATTGCTTTTTGGATGTGGGAGGAAGTCGGAATGCCAGGAAAACCCATGCAAACATGGGGAGAACATACAAATAGGTGGGCCTATTTATGCTCCATATTGTTCATAATTATTATTGAGTGTTATACCACAATTACACTGTTACAATGCTTAAATTACATCAGTTTTTTTGTCAACTGTACCATTCAAAGATATCATGACATGCAGTGCTACTCAAGATTTAGCAATTGAAATTGAATTAACTTGGAGCACAGTGGCTGGATAGTTTAATGGTTAAGGGCTCTGCCTCTGACACAGAAGACCTGGGTTTGAATCTTGGCTCTTCCTGTGCCAGCACCTATTCAGTAAGGAGTCTTTGGTCTAGACTCCTAACACTACTACTGCCTACTGAGCAACTCTGGCACTTTAAATGTTATTTGTCTTGTCTAAGGATGGTGGTTTTCGCTATTAGGGCTGGTTCACACTAATAGAGGTTTTCTAAGCGCTTTGTGATTTTAAAAGCTCTTGCTAATTTAATCCTATGTGTGTATTCTCACTGGAGCGATGTGATTTTGTAAAAATCCCCCATAGCATTGCATTAGTGAGAGCTTTTCAAATCACTACCACTTAAAAAGATCTTGCAGTGTAAACCAACCCTACTGTGGCATTTTAAAGGACGACTGTCGCAAAAATCTTAAAATGTAAAATATATGTAAAAATATAAGAAGTACATTTCTTCCAGTGTAAAATCATTCATTAATTACTTTTCTCCTATGTTGTTGTTACTTACAGTAAGTAGTAGAAATCTGACAGAACCAACAGGTTTTGGACTAGCCCACCTCCTCATGGGGGATTCTCAGGGTGTTCTGTATTTTCAAAAGCACTTAGTGAATGGCAGTTGCTCCATCCAACTGCTAAAAAACGCAGGCCAGCATCTTTGTATAAATATTTTTCAAGGCGTGTCATTATAAAAAATTAAGGCTATGCTGAGAATCCCCTATGGAGAGATGGACTAGCCCAAAGCCTATTGATAATGTCAGATTTCAACTACCTACTGTAAGTGATGGCAACATAGGAGAAAAGTAATTTATGGCTCATTTTACTCTGGAAGAAACATACTTCTTATTTGTACGCGTTTACCTATATTTTCAATTTTAAGATTTTCGCTACAGTGGTCCGTTAAATGTGTTTTTATCTATATGATTTAAAGAGACACTGAAGCAAAAAAAAAATGATGATATTATGATTTGTATGTGTAGTACAGCTAAGAAAAAAAACATTAAGATCAGATAAATCAGTCTAATTATTTCTAGTGCAGGAAGAGTTGAGAAACTCCAGTTGTTATCTCTATGCAAAAAAGCTATTAAGCTCTCCGACCAACTTGGTGGTGGAGAGGGCTGTTATCTGACTTTTATTATCTCAACTGTAATTGAACTGTTTACTTTTCCTCTAGCAGAGGAGAGTTTATTACTTCACAGACTGCTCTGAAAGACTCATTTTGAATGCTGAGTGTTGTGTAATCTGGACATATTATAGAGTGATGCAATGTTAGAAAAACCACTATATACGGTACCTGAAAATAAAAATATGAGAATATTTTCTTTGCTGCTAATCTTCTAGTAATTATTCATAGTACACAACCAATTCATTATATCATATATTTTTTTTTCGCTTCAGTGTCTCTTTAATAAAAGTAGCAACTACAAAACACCTGAACAAACTTTTTTTGTTAAATTGTCTGGAGCCAGATACAAAACACAAATTATAATTCTGCCATCCTTCATATACTGTGCAGGCATGTATCATAGCATGAGTGAAATACATAAGTGGGTCCCTCTGTTTTCCAAATCGTTTGGCAGGTAAAACAGGTCCTGTACAGTACATGCTGCAGCTGCATGTTTGGCTGTAGCTGCACTTTAAATCTATAGTTTCTGTATTATTTCATATAACTGAATTTTCTGGATGATCCCAGTATACCAGCTGTAAAATAAAAAGATTCTTGAAGGAAAGCTATGCAAAGTCATTCTGACAACACCATACAACACTTCTACTCGTCTAAAGTTAAACCACAGTGTTGGTTATGCCATTGTGTATTGAAATGCTGCAGTTTATATATATCACTTTTGAGATACTTTTGCAATTAGTAGCCTGGGTGGACTCTAGAACACAGCTGTCATCTGAATTAATGGTTTGTTGCCTGGTGGTTAAACACAGGGTATGATTTGTAAGAAGATATAAAACAGAAGTTGAACAGGTTATTCATCAAAGCCTCCCTTCTGTACACAAAACCACACTACTTTTAATGGTGAAAACAAATAGCCTTTAGATGTATTTAGATATTTAATTACTTCTGTTTTTCAATACTACCAAATAAAACATACGATAAAAACAATTTGAATGGCTTTATATTATTTCTTTGGTAAACAGTTGAAAATATTTTAGATAATAAACTTTAGCATTAGGGATACGGTCATAAGAGATATACCTATCTATAGACCCTCTTTCCCTGAAAATAAGACCTACCCTGAAAATAAGCCCTAGCTGGAATTTTGAACATGCTTGAAATATAAGCCCTACCCCGAAAATAAGCCCTAGCGGAAGTTAAAGAGGAGGAAGAGGCAGCCAGTAAGTGGGGACACAGTGGTGCAGTGCCAATCGGGCACTGAACCTGTCATCCCTGCACACAGCAAGGTTATCAGCTGTGTGCAGGGAAGACAGGGCAGGTGCTTGATCAGTACAGTAGCACACTTTCAAATCCATGAACAAAAGGAACAGGAAATGTTCTGCTGAGAGACACTTCCTAATAGAAATATAAGACATCCCCTGAAAATAAGCCCTAGCACATCCTTTAGAGCAAAAATTAATATAAGACACTGTCTTATTTTTGGGGAAAGACGGTACCTACATATCTATTTCCAACATCTTCCTAAACATGCTGGTCCTCTGATGTCACTATCTAGTAAGTCAATGACTTGGAACCAAGTGGGAAGTTTAAAAGTCCTGTTCCCACTGGCTGTATTGTTATTATATATACATTTATATAAAGCCAACATATATTCTGCTGTTTAACAAGTTGAAGAAATCACATCACTAAGTGACGAAGCTTCCAGGATGTGAAAAGCGTAGGTAAAAGGAGCTGTAGATACACTTTCGTCACAAGCCAATGCATTCACCAGCGGGCTTATGGAACATTCAAAGTGAGAGGACTCTGGTATGGAGCACCACTGATCCCCCAGCAGTTTTAGAATATGTGCGCAGTAAGTGGTGTTTTAAGACCACACAAATGTTAATGGTGAATGTAATTCTCAAGTGTTCAATAAAATCAGTAATACACTTATTTTAGTGCATTTGAAACTCATTTGCATTGAACATATCAACTGACAACCTAGTGTCCCTAACACAGTCTAGAGACAATTTGGGGGAAGAAAGTTGACCTAATAGCATGTCTTGTAGTTGATATGACTCTATCTAAAAATAAATAAATGATGCCAGTATTTTGCTACTACTACTTTAAGTGAGTTAAAAAAAAATAAAGCCATGGTCAGAAACACTATAAATAAATGAGCTATTATTTGTGGAGATCATTTTTTTTAGTGCAGGCCACTTAGCCTTCCGATTGGTTTTGAAAATGTTGAAGGAAACCAACAAGGTTGGAGGCAACCATGTGGAAACTGGGAAAACATAACAATTCCATGCAGATGGGCAGATGGGGTCCGGGCCAGAAACTGAACCTGTGACTCTACTGCCCTGAGTTGAGAGTGTGAGCCACTATAACAGCATGCTGCCCAAGGTACTTCCATAATTTCTTTTACATTATTGTTATGGTAGAGGCACGTACTAACACTGATAGTAAACAAACCACAGTGTGTGCTGATCTATGCTTGAATAATGCTATCCTCACTGCCTATATAGGGCTAAATTGACTTTCTAAACTCATTAACATTTCTCTTGTGAAGTGCTGATAACACAGGTGTACAGGCTGTCCTTGGCTTACTTTGGCAGCAATACGATTGAATTTTAGGACAACAAAATTAGTAATAGAAGTACATTGGATTAGTGATTAGGGAGTTATTTTAAGCAGATCCGAGTATAAGTACACTAACTCTTTAAGGGATTGTATGTGCTTCTTTATGCACCTGTGACTTATTTCTAACATAGGTTGAACTTTCTAATGATCCAGAATAGGGTATAAATTTAGCCTAGGAGAAGTATGACTGCTGTGCACATGGCAGCTCACAATTACAGCACCTTGTCCTATCCAATTCCACTGAGCTGTGCTTAGGCGCTGCTGGGTGGACACTGATGTGCTTCTGTTGGCTAAAATTAAACCCTATTCAGTAGCTTCAGGAAGAGGATCCAATCAGCCTCCACTGAACAGAAGAGCCAGTAATGTGACACAAGTCCATAGAAAAACACCCGAGTAGACAAGCAGGAATCCTACTGAATTACCCTCCAATGCAGAATATATAACATAGGCTGGAATGTATAGTGGACAGTATTTCTACATTGTGATTATGCATATTCCAATCTGATCCCTCCACTCACACACCAGATTCATTTATCATTTATAGATATGTGCAATCGGTTTATAGTGGTCAAATCAACGAAATATAATCTATAATATATTGCTAAAGGTTTCTCTACTGTCTTCTTTTCAACACGCAGATTCTGAATTTTGGATACTCCCCCTTTTTGTGCTTCATTTGTCTAGATTTGGATAAGAGAGAAGATAACACAACACTCACAACTGATTAATGTGCCGACACAATCGTATTAAAGTGATTCAACAGCCAGGTGAAACACAAAAGAAGCAAATAAATGGGGATGGAGGCATATTAACAGATTACAAGAGCAATGAGATATACAGACAGACATCAAGGCAGTTCACCTTGTAAGAAATAGTAAAACTGTCAGTATTCAGCCAATAGCGGTGGGTATGTAATGTGTTCCCCACTATGTTCCAGAAGTGCTAACACCACACTACAGACAGCATGGCAATCAGTGAGGAAAGGGTCCATAATGCTTCAAAGCTAAGAAACGTTATCAGGGCAGCCAATCTTTATAACTTGAAGTTACTTTACAATGCTTGACTATTGATATCGCGCAAATACTGTTGTTTCTGTCTGTGCACGGCAGAAATACCGCAATTTTGTTAATAAAACATCCTGGGCCCTATCCAATTCCCTTTTTCTCTTAAGAGTCTCCTAGGCCAAGGGGATAATTTAGAAAATTACTTTTCAGCACTCTGCAATTGAAAAAGTACCAAAAAGTGGGTAAAAAGTACTGTCAGAACTATTTTCTTGCTTGCTGGTGGCATAATTGTAATTTTATGTATAAGATGTGAAAATATCACACAGGAAAAAACTTAGGAGTGAAAGTGAATTAGATCAGGCCCATTATATGATGTCAAAAGGCAGAGATGGATGTAAAAGAGGAATCCAAAAAGTGATGGGGCACAAGTAGACTCTCATAACCTGGAAGTAATCTGCTTATAGAGCAGGGAACAGATTTACTCACGCTTGCTAAAAGAAAAAAAGTTTTGAATCAGAATACCATTTATTGGCTAACTTAGAGGTAAATAAAAAGTAAGCTTTTGGCTAATATGCCTTCTTCAGTCTTCTACAAAGTCTGAAGAAGGCGTATTAGCCGAAAGCTTACTTTTTATTAACTTCTACGTTAGCCAATAAATTGTATCATCCTGATTCAAAACGTCTTGCTTTTTTTGATGGCTAACATGGTACAACACTCTACTGCTTCTACATTGCTAAAATACATACAGGAGATAACTAAATGTGTGTGCTATCACCCTAAAGCCCTGGCTTTCGTTTTCTAGGATTATTTTACCGTGTTTTGTTTTAACACTACATTGCTTTAATATCCAGTATACAAATACCATATTCTAAGAAAACTCATCTGATGCAAAACACGAAAATGCATTTAAAGCACCAAAACTACTATCTATAACAGAGCACCCAGGGCCATCAAAGCAACATTACATTCACTTGCATCTTTGCAAACAATTATCGCATGTCAGAAGGCAAAACAAAAGCACAAAAACACATGACATGGGTATATGTTTCCTTTCCCCGGCGAAGCCCAAAACAGCTGAGAATTGGTGATGGAAATATGCGAGGTGTTGTGCAGAGGAATACAGTGATTATATCATTCTTTCTGTCTCTCAATGCTCCAGGGACCGGGAGACGAATAGGAGCAATAAGTTCACTTTGCAGAATTAATGCCGTAATTCTTTATCATAAGAGCTCAGTACTATCTTGGACTGATTTTTTTCTGCAGAGTGCTTCAAAGTCTAGTTTTAATGATGGCCCTAATTTGTTAACATCTTTTAAATTATTAATCCCCTTTATATTCAAGTAGTTATTGCATGTCATAACAATGGATCTATGCAGGGTAATGTAACAGTATTTTCTGGATGTCAGGGAAAGGCTCATGCTGAAAAATGCTATTAAACCTGATAATTACCTGTATCTGAATATTTATTATCATCAGCTGAATTTATTACAATGGTCTTTGTTTCACTATTTTAGCCCATTATTTATCAACAACAGTAATGCAGCTGAAATCCAATGAAGGGTTTTATGTATGGAAAACCGTTTTTGCTTTGTAACAGTGATGCTGGAAGCTGGTACACCAGACAGAGCACGGAGGTGGGAGAGACTTTAAAGAGATAGTGTTATTTACATAAGAATACTTAGGCATACATCGGCTTTCACATTAGATAAAGTAAAATATAACTCAAATTCTATCAGTGGCTTACAGACCAGCTCCCGGAGATAAATATTTCAGTCTGGGGTTTTATGCTGTCAATATCCCCATTCAAGAGAATTTCTATCATTTCATGTCCTGACAGGAAGTGAGTAAAGCTCTCCAATAGGGACAAAGACAGCAACAGAAAACTTTTAAGCACAGTTTGAACTCCTGTTAAGGGGAACCTAAGCTGGAGGGAAAAAGTTGACATTTACTTACCTGGGGCCTCTTCCAGCAACCCCCCCCCCCCCCCCCACACCCACACAGTCTATCAGGTCCCTTTCTGTCTTTCTGGTCTGCAACGCTGTGTTGCGGTGACCCCATGCGCTGTGCCAGCCACACGTGTCTTCTCAATTGCGCTCCTGTTCTGCGCCTGCGCAGTTGCAAGTTTCACAGACTGAGCAGGTGCAGAACGGTCTCGGCTATGGGATTGCGATTGAGAAGGTGTGAGCATGTGCAGTAGTCCGTAGCTAAGCCAGTCATCGTTTTTTAACAGGGGTAACAGCGCAAAATGCAGCAGACCTGGAGGACAGTGAGGGACTTGATAGACTGCGGGGAGCTGGCAAAAGCACCAGGTAAGTAAATGTCAACTTGTTTCCTTCATTTATGGTACCCTTTAAGTTTTTGTTTTTTTATTGTTGCCTCTCATTGTTTTTATTTATAGTAAAATGGTTGGAATCCATGGTGGTCCTAGAGATCGGAAAGGGGGATACAAGAAGGACATTGACAATACTAAAACTCTAAAAAGATCCAAAACTCTTTCTACAATGTTCAAAAGTTTGTTTACTTAAGTTTTAGCTTTTGACAGAATGAGGAATGGGGATTGGGTTTTAAAATGTGCCAGGATTTACCTGTTCGTTCCCATTTAAATTCCCATGCATTCTCCTTATCTCTTAGCATCTTATTAGCAGTGGTATGCATGATACAGGGTTATTAGCAGTGGTATGCATGCATTATACAGGGTTATTAGCAGTGGTATGTATGCATGATACAGGGTTATTAGCAGTGGTATGTATGATACAGGGTTATTAGCAGTGGTATGCATGCATTATACAGGGTTATTAGCAGTGGTATGTATGCATGATACAGGGTTATTAGCAGTGGTATGCATGCATTATACAGGGTTATTAGCAGTGGTATGTATGCATGATACAGGGTTATTAGCAGTGGTATGTATGTTACAGGGTTATTAGCAGTGGTATGCATGCATTATACAGGGTTATTAGCAGTGGTATGTATGCATGATACAGGGTTATTAGCAGTGGTATGCATGATACAGGGTTATTAGCAGTGGTATGCATGCATTATACAGGGTTATTAGCAGTGGTATGTATGCATGATACAGGGTTATTAGCAGTGGTATGCATGATACAGGGTTATTAGCAGTGGTATGTATGCATGATACAGGGTTATTAGCAGTGGTATGTATGCATGATACAGGGTTATTAGCAGTGGTATGCATGATACAGGGTTATTAGCAGTGGTATGTATGCATTATACAGGGTTATTAGCAGTGGTATGTATGCATGATACAGGGTTATTAGCAATGGTATGTATGCATGATACAGGGTTATTAGCAGTGGTATGTATGCATGATACAGGGTTATTAGCAGTGATATGCATGATACAGGGTTATTAGCAGTGGTATGTATGCATGATACAGGGTTATTAGCAGTGGTATGCATGATACAGGGTTATTAGCAGTGATATGCATGATACAAGATTATTAGCAGTGGTATGTATGCATGATACAGGGTTATTAGCAGTGGTATGTATGCATGATACAGGGTTATTAGCAGTGGTATGCATGATACAGGGTTATTAGCAGTGGTATGTATGCATTATACAGGGTTTTTAGCAGTGGTATGTATGCATGATACAGGGTTATTAGCAGTGGTATGCATGATACAGGGTTATTAGCAGTGATATGCATGATACAAGATTATTAGCAGTGGTATGTATGCATGATACAGGGTTATTAGCAGTGGTATGTATGCATGATACAGGGTTATTAGCAGTGGTATGCATGATACAGGGTTATTAGCAGTGGTATGTATGCATGATACAGGGTTATTAGCAGTGGTATGCATGATACAGGGTTATTAGCAGTGGTATGTATGCATGATACAGAGTTATTAGCAGTGGTACGCATGATACAGGGTTATTAGCAGTGGTATGCATGATACAGGGTTATTAGCAGTGGTATGTATGCATGATACAGAGTTATTAGCAGTGGTACGCATGATACAGGGTTATTAAAAGGACAGATCTTTCAAGAGATCTAAGAAGATGTGGACCAGCTTACTATATGTTTCAACGTGTGTAACTAAGAATCTTTTTTTTATACATAACTGGTAATAGGTGATTAAAGTGTACTACAGTGTGCAGACAGTTAATATATTCAACAAAAGATGGTCTGTTTGCTTCTTTAATTGTAAATTTTAGTGTGCATAAGGTTAGATGGGAATATATTGTTTGTTTTGGATACAGCCCTTTCTTACCGAAACCAGGAAAAAGGGCACAGGAGCCCTTCCAGAAAAAAGATAGCTTATGTCAATGGTTCCTGTGATTAGAACAACCCCAGGTTCATCTAAAAGACAAAAGGAGACCAGGAGCCCAATGGTGCAGAATTGTGTAAGATTTAGGAAAGCAAGTTGCTAAGGATGTACATTATATACTCACAAAGGTGGGTTGCAAATCCTTGCAACCACCGTCAGAGCAGGCGGGAAATCAACCATCCCTGCTCGGTTTTCCAGGTCTGTGACAGGAACTGGGTGGTCACTCTCCGAAAGTTCTTTAGGACAACTAAAAAACTATCACCTCTAAAAGAGGTATAACAAGACACTTGAAACAGGGGCGGAGGCGCCGAATGCATAAAAGATAGGCTAATAAGCTGTTAATCTTATAAACAGAAAGGGAATCTTACCTCTCTTGAAGAATTTGGACCAGTTTATTGAAAAAAAGTATTTTATTCAAGCAGATAAAATTGACAACGTGTTTCGTGGGTACTTGCCCGCTTCCTCAGGTCAATGAAAAAACAGGTGCCTTAATTGCTATGGCTGTGTAGCAAGCATGAGCGCCTCTCTGCTTTACTGCAGCTCAGCACTAATACTGATGTTTATAAAAGTTCAGCACCATACACTGTGGCAATGTTTGATAATAACTAATATACAGCACTTAATCCGATGGTGTACAGTTGCATAAAATATGAATGACATTACTATTACTACTATCCAGAGGCGTATCTAGAGGGGTGCAGGCATGGCTCATGCCATGGGCGCCACAGCACCATGGGCGCCATGGCTGTCCCCTCCTCCCTCTGCCCCCTCCTCTCTCATGCTCCACTACCATACTGAGGCTTGCCGCTTGTTACTTATAGTTGGGGGGCTAACTCTAGCAACCTTTACTGGGGGAGCTACTTATATGGGTGGGGGAGGCTACTGGGGTGGACACAACTCTGGATATCCATATTAGAGGGAAACCTCCAGTATGGATATGGGGCGCAATGTCAGTGCTATGTTACCCAGATACGCCCCTGCTAATATCAATGCTGTTATCAATGCTGTTACAAATAGTGTTTGGATCTGATGCATCCCCCTGTCTCTGGTTTTCAGTTATATGCTCCTTTTCATTGCCTAAAGAAGCAGGACTATACTTGTGAAACGCATTGCAGGACTTTGTGGAGTATATCAATAAATGTATATCTTTTGAAATTGACAGTTTTTCGTATCTGCTTTGGGGAGGTAAGTCCACCACTGCATTCCAAGCATTGTTAACCATTTTAGTTTATTTTATACTTTTGGTGCCTCTGTTTACAACATAGAATAGTGTGTCCACCCCTGGTGGAAAGGGTACACCTCCCTACTTTCCTACTACAGAAAGCTACTTCTTAATCCTGAGTGGGGACAGGTCTAATCTCCTCACCTGCATTTACAGTGGTTGCCTATGAGGTAACCCTGGTTTGTGAGTATCTCTTCATACCCCTGAATAACCATTTACTTGCCAGTGCATACTACACTATATTGGGCTCTCAGTGTTTCCTATTTTGCATCAGTATAGAGTTTTTCCTAAAGGCAGGATTTGTAAATATTCAGCAATACAGACTAAGAAAACTTGCTGTTTCACAGAGAAGCAGCTTAGCTTAGCATTACCTAGAGAAACGACAGCAAGTTTCCGCTCCACCACCACCATTTTTCATCACATAAAGTAGCAAAAGTCTACTTTCTATTAAATCACATAAAACTAAAAAAAAATCTCACTTAACCTAATCACTTATAGATCTGAGGTTGATTAAAGCCTCCAGGTGTAAAATCCAAGACACTCAATAAGGCATAGTGACAGAGAAATATTGAAAAGATGTAATTTTAATCAGGTATTAAGCCTTTCCGAGGCTGAGTAACACAGTGTACTGCTGCAATGATGATATTGCATTACTGAAATCTTACTGGAACTCTTCTGACTTCAGGCCAGATTTCAAGAATGGCTGGAGTTAAGTACACCAATGATCAAATGCCCTTAGGGAAGTAAAGTAACTGTGTTTGCCTAGAGCGAACCACTACCGATATTCAGAAACAAGTTCACTTATACTTCCGTGAAGCTTTTATTCTGAGGCTTTTTATAGTCTATCAATGAGAAAAGATTGACTTTCTTCTCCAAACTGATAGATGTCACTGCTTTTGTAAGCCAAAAGGGCACGGCATTTATTATACTTTTCTACTAACGAGTTAAGCCTGACTGCTGCTTTCCCATACAAAATAAAAGTGCAATTTTTTTGTATTAAAGTGTTGTATGTTCATTTACACATATTATACAAAAGACTGGGTGAGAGACAGGCTATAGAGACAATAAATGTGCTTCACACTACCCTTAAGACAAGCTAATGTGCGTTAAAGAGGATCGACAGCCATCCAAATCAAAAGGGTCAAATACTGTCTATTCCGCCACTAGAATGTTGTCCAGATCATACCCCGGTGCAATTCTTGATGGCATGTAGCAGTTGTTCGTACTTCATAGTACACATCCAAATCCTTATAGACAGGACAGTTTCTAGGCAAAATTGCACCCAGGACGAGGGTGTCAAAATTGTGCAACTGCCCCCTCCCCCCCTCGGTGAACTGGCAAACCTATACTATGCCCCCAGTATAGGTAGTCAGGTATGGGTGTTCCCAGTATAGATAGCCAAGCGTAGGCACTCCCAGTATAGGTAGCCAGGCGTAGGCTCCCCCAGTATAGGTAGCCAGACATGGGTGCCCCTAGTATAGGTAGCTAGGCATAGGTTCCCCCAGTATAGGTAGCCAGGCGTAGGCTCCCCCAGTATAGGTAGCCAGACATAGGTGCCTCCAGTATAGAGAGCCAGACATAGGCGTCCCGAGTATAGGTAGCCAACTGTAGGTGCCCTCAGTATAGGTTAGTTAGGTATAGGTGCCCCCAATATAGGTAGTCAACTATAGGTGCCCCAGTATAGGGTAGTTAGGTGTAGGTGCCGCCAGTATAGGTTAGTTAGGTATAGGTGCCCCCAGTATAGGTTAGCTAAGTATAGGTGCCCCTAGTATTGGTTAGCTAGGTATAGGTGGCCTCAGTATAGGCTAGCTAGGTATAGGTGCAGCCAGTATAGATTAGCTAGGTATAGGTGCCCCCAGTATAGGTTAGCTAGGTATAGGTGCCGCCAGTATTGGTTAGCTAGGTATAGGTGCCCTCAGTATAGGCTAACTAGGCATAGGTGCAGCCAGTTTAGCTAGGTATTGGTGCAGCCAAGTAGGTGCCCCATATGGGGTGATGGAGGGGGAGCCGCAGCCACATTGACACTCAGTCGCAGTGAGGGGAGCCCGACTTCTCCCTTCTGGCCTCTACCCGGGGGCTCCCCTCCGGGCTCCCTCCTCTTAACAGAGTACGCGCAGTGGGAAACGGCACAACTCACCTCCTTTCCAGCTCCAAACGACGATCACATCAGCCGGGCTTCTCTGTCTGCAGCGCCGCTTTCCTAACTCTCTCTACTTCCTGATTAGCAGGAAGTAGAGAGAGTAAGAGAAGCGGCACTGCAGACAGAGAAGCCCGGCTGATGTGATCCTCGTCTGGAGCTGAGAAGGAGGTGAGTTGTGCCGCCTCCCGCTGCACATACTCTGCTAAGAGTACTTCCTGATTAGCAGGAAGTAGAGAGAGTAAGAAAAGCGGCGCTGCAGACAGAGAAGCCCGGCTGATGTGATTGTGATTTGGAGTGGGTATGAGGTGAATTGTGCCGCTTTCCGCTGTGCGTACTCTGCTGGGGGGGGGGGGAATAACGTGGAGGTGAGCCCCAGGGAGAGGCAAGAAGGGAGAAGTAGGGTCTCCCTAACTGTCGCTGAGTGTCAGTGTGACCACGGCTCCCCCATACATCACTGCGCCCACCCTCCCACCAGCGCTCAGGGCAGTTGCGCGCTTGGCCCGCCCCTGGAAATGGGGCTGCCTATAGGGAGAGTGACTCGTACTACGTTTCTGTGCTTTATCTTTCATGCATTTGAGTTTGTTTATCTGATTAACATGTAAATAGGGACAAGATAACACAAAAGTTAGTATTCAAAAGGGAGGTGGACAAAAATACCTGCAGCCATGGTCATTACTATAAGCCATGGGGCCCCCTCTCCTATAATGCTCATCATAGCAAGTGTGGCCATTAAAGCACAACACCCCCCCCCCCCCCCCACACACACACACAGGAAGTATGACCAGTAAACTACATCTCCCCCTCCCCTGTGAGTATTGCAGCAACCAGACCCCTTCCCAGCAAGTATATAACTTTTGTTTGGTTTTTGTGACTTCAGGATCGCTATAATGTGCAGAAAACGTAAAAAATTTTTTTTTATTTTTTAAGTACAGTTATCCTTTAATGCATCAAAATGTCACTTGTGCAAAATATGTGAAAACAATTTGGCAAAATCATATTTCTTTTCTTTTTTAAATACAAACTAAAAAAATATAAACATTGTAAAGGTCACTTAAGGTATCCCAACAGTATGGTCACCTTTGCCTGTTTTCCTTCTATGAGCACAACAAAGTACTGACACATTTTCAATGTTTCCCTCTTATCTGTCTTAATCCACAATACTCAGGCTTCCTCCTCCAGGCTGAATCACAGCACTGCAATCACTCTTCCTCCGAACAGCGGCTCCCTCTCTGCCACTTGTCAGCACAGGCTGGCGATTCTCTAGCTAGGCTTTTCAAGTGCTACACTGGTATCTTCAGAAATGGAGCAATTCTGTATAATCCATGCTTCTTTCTGTCCTAACTCAATTACTGCATTCTTCAACTGCGATCCATTCATTTGTGGGCACTGAGCCAGCCAGTGGGTGGGTATTGATTAGAGTATAATGTCATGTGCAACACTGAAGGCAAGATGAAAAGTGCATTCAGCTTAATGGGTTGGTATTAAATAGGTGGGAATGGCTTCTAATTAGCCAACAATTGCTGTGTATCCCAGTTTCCAAACTTCCTCTTCTCCCTCGGCCACCAGCTGCCATTCTGTTCAGTCTTTTTTATTTTTTTTATTTTGGAGTTCATTGCTTACTGCAGCGCAAAAAGCCTTTGTTTAAGAAAGAGGGCTCCTAGGGTCTCAGCTGCTGGGGTACTGCTTGCTGCTTGCGAAGAGTAGCAACTGTCAGTTTATTTTATCTCAATCTTTTCATCATTCTGCTGAAACTGGTCGAATGAAGCCACCTGAGAGACCTGAGCGCTGAGTACCTACAAGTCATTAGCCAATCTCTCCCTACATAACAAGTCAACTGAATACCGACTCAGATGCAGCTCTTTAACCCTGTGTTTTCCAATCCTTAATGGCAGTGACAGCTACTGTATGTCCAGAATACTCAGCTGAAGGTAAGCAGCCTCAACACGCTTGTGAAATGATGTGCATAGCAAAAGCAGGGGTCACAGCAAAAGCTGTAGGAAAAAAAATATATGTATGCTAATAAAACCCTCCTGACGATGTGTGTGACAGATAGACAGATACACAGATACTTTAGATGGATAGACAGATAGATAGGCAACCATAAACAGATAGATAGACCAGAATACATGTTTATGTGAAATGTAATATGGTACAATCATTACATTTCACTTCCATATTAACACATCTTTTACAAGTTAGTATTAGCAAATTGCATTTTAATTAAGACTAAAAAGAAAACCACTATTGATTAAAACTAATGGAGTTACCTTGAATGACCTAGGCAATAGCATAAGATCAGATGACCTCTCTATAAATCAGTTTACTTTATTCTAAATATTTATAAAGTTGATTTTAGTAAAATTTGATTTTAATATTTTGCACAGCACTCTATAGAGACCATCAAATAATTCATATAATGTAGTAGGGTACTTTCACAGAAACATGTTGCAATATAACAGACACTGATTTGCACACTGTGACGTGATGCAATGTAAAGGAATACTAATGGTCCCCCGCAGACATCCTGTGCCTGTGCAGCCACTCACCGATGCTCCGGCCCCGCATCCGGTTCACTTCTAGAATTTCAGACTTTAAAGTCTGAAAACCACTGCGCCTGCGTTGCCGTGTCCTCACTCCCGCTGATGTCACCAGGAGCGTACTGCGGAGACGCAGACCATACTGGGCTTGTGCTATACACTCCTGGTGACATCAGCGGGAGCGAGGACATGGCAACGCAGGTGCAGTGGTTTTCAGACTTTGAAGTCTGAAATTCCAGAGGTGAACAGGAGGCGGGGCCGGTGCATTGGTGAGTGGCTGCGTGGGCACAGGATGTCTGCGGGGGACCATTAGAAGCCCCGGGTAACTTCAACTCATTTTCCCCCGACCCCCCCTACAGTATTCCTTTAAAGTTAATGAACAGTTTAGGACTCATTAGATGCGGTGTAATGCAATGGATTCTGCTGTTACAACTCAGTGTGTTACTAGAATCCCAAACTTTCAGACGCACAATCAGTGGCTTAATTACAGTTCATGGGGTCCCCCAGCAAAACATGGTTCTCTTGGTGCAATTCTCACAAGGGTCATAAACCAAGTGTGGCCATCATGATCTTCACACCCATAACAAATGCAGCCACAAAAACATCTGATGTTATAGTCCCCTGTATCGGAGAAAAGGAAATGTTTTTAATATTGGGAGGTGGGTGTGGGTTCCCCCCCCCCGGTGCTGGCCACACTTAGGGGGTCGGCCTGCGCCACCCAGCCTCCCTCCAGTTGTATGGGGGCATTGGGAAGCCTCCCCATGGTGCTCCTGGATAGTGCTAATGTAGCATGAACTAATTCCCGCAGGGCAACCGCTTTGCGGTATTGGTTTTTGACCCTGCATAGTTTGGCATGTGAAAGCAAGTGCATATTTGCATGAGCATTGCCTCATGATAAGCCAATTAGGCCCAATTTGCAAAGCCAGATATGTTAGGGTTAAACTTGGTGTTTGAGCATGCCTACATTTTCTTGTTCCAAGCATTTCCTTAGTTGTATCCTTTGGAGGCAGGTGGTGGATGACTTGCTCTAGGTGGTGTGAGCCTTGGGGTGAGCTGTCTGCGCCTGTCCCCTCCCCCCCTTTGGAGTGTTGTGTGTAAGCCAGCCCTGAGCTCCAAAGCTTGGGGTGAACCATGCTTCACTCCTTTCCCATGTGGTGCCCCCAAGTTAATGCACATGTAGCAGAACGCAATGGACGTTAAGGTAAGTGCATGTTTTAATATTGGGAGGTGGGTGCGGGCAACGCCCCCCCCCCCCACGCTGGCCATGCTTGGGGGGGGTCGCCTGTGCCACCCAGCCTCCCCCTCCGGGGTGGAGCTGTTAATCCCAGGCAGTGAGAGAGCCTGGAGCCCCGCGGCCCCCCCGGTTGTATGGGGGCATTGGGAAGCCTCCCCGTGGCGCTCCTGGATATTGTTAATGTAGCATGAACTAATTCTTGCAGGGCAACCGCTTTGTGGTATTGGTTTTTGACTCTGCATAGTTTGGCATGCGAAAGCAAATGCATATTTGCATGAGCTATGCCTCATGATAAGCCATTTAGTCCAGAATTGCAAAGCCAGATTTGTTAGGGTTAAACTTGGTGTTTGAGCATGCATATATTTTCTGTTCCAAACAAAGGGCTTGATTCACAAACCCGTGCTAACTGTTTAGCACGGGTGTGCTAAACAGTTAGCACGTGAAGTGCCGTTCGCGGACTTTTGCGCACGCAAAGCGCCGCGATACGCGAGATTGCGGACTTTTGCGAGCGCAAATTGCCATGATTTGCGCAAATCGCGGCACTTTGCGCGCGCAAAAGTCCGCGAACGGCACTTCACGTGCTAACTGTTTAGCACACCCGTGCTAAACAGTTAGCACGGCTTTGTGAATCAAGTGTGAATAGTCAAGCATGAATTCTCTGTGTACTTTCAGTATTTGAGTCATGTGGATGTAGGGTGTCAAGTCTCTGTATCTTTTCCATAAAATATCACTTCAGGTAAGCTAGTAAATATATAAATCACTCCCTTTTGCCCTTGTAAAGTCAGGCATGCACCTACAGTTTGCAAACTGTACTAAACAAAATAATACAGCTTGAAGACAGGTGTTCCAGGCCATTTTAACATTCATCATACCAAGGTTTAAAGTGAAACGACTCTATGGTGGGATTTGCACGGTAGGGTCCTCAAGAGCACCCACCTAAGTCATGAAGACTCAGAGACTCTAAGTTATTTTAGAGTATAAACAAACCAAACAACCTCCTTTTGAAAACGCTACACCAAGTACAATTTTGTCTCCCTAAAACAGAAGATATTTGCAAGTATTTACAGTGGGGTGCGAAAGTTTGGGAAAACTTTTCCTGTATAAATCGTTGTTTTTTACGATAAAAAATGTAAGTTAAATATATTATATAGGAGACACACACAGTGATATTTGAGAAGTGAAATTAAGTTTATTGGATTTATAGAAAGTGCGTAATAATTGTTTAAAAAAAATTAGGCAGGTGCATACATTTGGGCACTGTTGTCATTTTATTGATTCCAAAAACCTTTAGAACTAATTATTGGAACTCAAATTGGCTTGGTAAGCTCAGTGACCTCTGACCTACATACACAGGTGAATCCAATTATGAGAAAGAGTATTTAAGGGGGTCAATTATAAGTTTCCCTCCTCCTTTAATTTTCTCTGAAGAGTAGCAACATGGGGGTCTCAAAACAACTCTCAAATTACCTGAAGACAAAGATTGTTCACCATCATGGTTTAGGGGAAGGATACGGAAAGCTGTCTCAGAGATTTCAGCTGGCTGTTTCCACAGTTAGGAACATATCGAGGAAATGGAAGACCACAGGCTCAGTTCAAGTTAAAGCGGATCCGAGATGAAAAACTAACTATAAAAAGTAACAAACATGTCTATATATCTTATATAAAGTTTAGATAGTTTACACAGCAAATCTAGCTGCAAACAGCTTCAATATAATATGATTATTTCTTACTGTGATACAATGAGAGTGGCCATGTTGTTTTGTTGTTTATAAACATTACACACAGGCAAGCTTATCTTCATCTTCAGCACTCAGCCTAATCCCCCCTCTTCCTCCCTCCTCCCCTCTGCCTCTGAAATTTCTGGCTAGTAATACCTCCCCCCTCCTCCTCCCAGACTGAGCTCCCATGAGCCCTTGCTACTGTCTGAAAATGCCAAGGCTCTTTGAAAACTGTGAAAAATTATGCAATGAGTAAAAGTTCATCTCGGATCCACTTTAAGGCTCGAAGTGGCAGACCAAGAAAAATCTTGGATAGATAGAGTGATGGTAAGTAATGGTGAGAACAGTCAGAGTCAACCCACAGACCAGCACCAAAGACCTACAACAACATCTTGCTACAGATGGAGTCACTGTGCGTCGTTCAACCATTTGGCGCACTTTACACAAGGAGATGCTGTATGCGAGAGTGATGCAGAGGAAGCCTTTTCTCCACCCACAGCACAAACCGAGCCACTTGAGGTCTGCTCAAGCTCATTTGGACAAGCCAGCTTCATTTTGGAATAGGTGCTGTGGACTGATGAAACTAAAATTGAGTTATTTGGGCATAACAAGGGACGTTATGCAAGGAGGAAAAACAACACAGCATTTCAAGAAATACACCTGCTACCTACAGTAAGATATGGTGGTGGTTCCATCATGCTGTAAGGCTGTATGGCCAGTGCTGGGACTGGGAATCTTGTCAAAGTTGAGAGACTCATGGATTCCACTCAGTATCAGCGACAAAGCAGAAGCTGCGCTGGGGCTGGATCTTTCAACAAGAAAACGACCCTAAACACTGCCACAAATCCACTAAGGCATTCATGCAGAGGAACTAGTACAATGTTCTGGAATGGCCATCTCAGTCCCCAGACCTGAATAAAATTGAAAATCTGTGGTGTGAGTTAAAGAGAGCTGTTCATGCTTGGAAGCCATCAATCCTGAATGAACTAGAGATGTTTTGTAAAGAGGAATGGTCCAAAATACCTTCAACCAGAATCCGGACTCTCATTGGAACCTACAGGAAGCGTTCAGAGGCTGTAATTTCTGCAAAAGGAGGATCTACTAAATATTAATTTAATTTATTTTTTATGGTGCCCAAATTTATGCATCTGCCTAATTTTGTTTAAACAGTTATTGCGCACTTTCTGTAAATCCAATAAACTTCCTTTCACTTCTCAAATATCACTGTGTGTCTCCTATATGATATATTTAACTGACATTTTTTTTATCGTAACAACCAATAATTTATACAGGAAAAATCATGACGAATAATATTGGTGCGCAAACCTTTGCATCCCACTGTAGCTTCACATGGTGCAGATATTACAACCATTATGAAGCACATAAAGCTTCCAAATCTCAGAGTTCTTGGCAAATCAGGCTGAAATGGTACTTACCGTTGCAAAATAAATAAATGAAAAAAAAACCCTCTGCTTACATTGTGAACAGTTGTTGCTTAGTGTTGTTTCACATTAATGGTAAAAACAGTGTGTCATGTGTATACAGGGTGGGCCATTTATATATATTTATATTTATATACACCTTAATAAAAAGGGAATGGTTGGTGATATTAACTTCCTGTTTGAGGCACATTAGTATACGTGAGGGGGAAAACTTTTCAAGATGGGTGGTCACCATGGCGGCCATTTTGAATCCAACTTTTGATTTTTTTCAATAGGAAGAGGGTCATGTGACATCAAACTTATTGGGAATTTCACAAGAAAAACAATGGTGTGCTTGGTTTTAAGTTTCCTCCCTCACACATACTAATGTGCCACAAACAGGAAGTTAATATCACCAACCATTCCCATTTTATTAAGGTGTATCCATATAAATGGCCCACCCTGTATAATTTGCACAGTGTACTTATACTGTAACTCTTTACAACCATACTATGCAATACACACATCACTTTTGTTTACTGGCAAAACATCTTTTTCAGCATTATAGAACTGTATCATATCTCAAGTAACCTGTGACATTTTATAACCGACTTGAAATAAATTGAGTTGAAATAACTTGACTTAATTGGAAATAACAAGGATCTGTGTGTAATGTGGATTTATTAACCGTTATCCTAAAAATATATTTTTTGAGCAATATCTTAACTAATCCAACTGTTCTTTGTTATAAGTATACATAAACAACTACAACAATATAAAAGAGAAAATGCAAAACTTTTTAAAAAAAAACTATTTTTATGCCTTTGAGATAACTTGTTAGGTGATTTTTAATGGGTTACGTGATTTAAGACTCTAGTTACAAGAGTTCGGGCTGAATGTGTTGTATTCTACATCACTGTGTGAATTGCAAGGCCTCATATTTATTTGTTCCATCAAAAAGCCACACCACTCGCACCTGTAACCTTTATGCATCCATCCAAAATTATGATCAAGTAATTACAAAATCTATTTTTCAGGAAAATAGGCAAAGTGAAAAACTACTTTTCAATTTAGAAAACAGAGCTGTCTAATAAAAAGCGTGCCATATATTCCATATATGTGATTAACATGTCAGTGTGACATTATTTATTAATTTAGTGAAGACACGGAATTTATATCGGCAGTATTTTAAGCACAGCCTTATTTGAGAAGATATAGAGTGGCAATGTAATATATGCCATATCAAGTCCAGACAGAATATCACCTTCCCTCTTCCTTCACTGGAAAGACTAATGTAGCCCATAAATTGAAAAGTTGGATGTGTGTCGTAAGCAGGTAAATTACAAACTAAATAAAGAAGGGCATTGCGTCAAACAGCTTATGAGTTCCCTATTAGAGTTTGAGTTGGCAAATCTCATACCTAAATAATAATAATAATAATATACTCTGTTAATCAAAAGTGTTGCCATTCTTTAAAATTAAGAATTATATATGAATGGTTCTCCCTCAGTCCCACTGCTTTGCTCTCAGTATATTAGTATTCTTTATGTCTAAATCTGCAGACAACTTTTAATTATAGCCTTTGTGGAGATCCCCCAATCATGTGACAATAACATCTCTGTCACCGAGACAGGAAGTGTGTTGGCATCTCTCCAGCGTACACACCGCCAATAAAACTCTAACACCGGTTACATGGGAATTCTTCCCCAAATCCCTACAAAAAGCATGCATGCACAGGAAACAAAGGAAAATGTTCCTGAAGAGAAGCTACGGTAATCCCATGCAGACACAATCTGACCACATCCAGGTCAGTGTAGCCAGCCATTTTTTGCAACACACCTGTGGACATGTACATTTAGCTCAGCCAAATATTTATGGCTAAGAAGGAAAAAGTCAACAGGTGAGATACATATGGAGGCTGCCATAGTTACAGTATTTCCTTTTAAACAATACCAGTTGCCTGACAGTCCTACCAATTTTTCTGGTCAGTAGTGTCTTAGTCAGACACATCTGATCTGCATGCTTGTTCGGGGTTTATGGCTAAAAGTATAAGAGGCAGTGGATCAGCAGAGTAGAAAGGCAATGTGCATTGTTTAAAAGGAAATATTTATGTTAACCACCATGTCTCTCACCTCAGGCTCCATTTAAGTACAATTAGGTCAGGTTCTTGGGAAAAGCAGTGCAGACATCAGACAGCCCAATCCAGTCTACAGATGAATTTAAAGTTTGAGGGGTTGATTGGCACAAACATATCTCATGAATCATCTCACTTTACTTGTTTTTCATCTCAACTTCAAGAAACGCTGTTAAAGAAAACCTGTACTGAAAATTAAAAGTCAAAATAAACCTGCACAGGTCATACTTATCTCCCATGTAGTCTACTCCTCAATCTCTTTCTCCTCTCCCGCGACCTGTTTGTTCACTGTGATCAAGGAAATTCTCCGTCCTCCATTTTGGAAATGGCCATTTCCCCATAACAACTTCCTGGTCAGCACACTGTAAACTGTAACGTCGCCCACTTGAGCCATAGGGAAACATGGACATTACCTGCCATATCAGTTATTCTCTCAGCTATAACTGACAGCAACTGATATATTTCAGATCTGGCAAAATGTTGTCAGAACTGGAAGGGAGCACTGTAAGAAGAAAATGGTGAGCTTCTGAGATGAACTGATGGCAAGATAACTATGTAATGTTCATTTGAAGTTACCTCATGTGTTTATTTTAAATAATTTTACTCAGTACAGGTTCCCTTTAAACTTTACTTACTCAGGAAGCACATGTGAACTTTAGCAGCATTTATCTAAACTACAAATGACCCAAGGAGAGATAATTTCTGACATAAACCACATAAGTCATGAATATTCTCTTCTTAAGTTTTGTGAATCAACCACTATGAAATATAAATGGAGAATTTGTATACACAGTTGTCACAGCTTGGCTCACTTAAGACATTTATGACCTAATTCATAGGAATGAACAAATGAGCTCAATCAACCTTTACGGTAACAATATTTATTTTTATGATAACACTAGTAACACACAATTATGTATAAATGTGCACAATTTCAACTAAAGGACCTAAAGAAAGGAAGTGGCGAAAATCTCAAAATGCAAAAGATAAACACACTCTTGTCTCTCACCTGGAAAGCTACCAAAATGTGATCACCAAGAAAAAATCCTCCTACCTATGACAGGAGATCGCAAAGGCCGCCAACAGACCAGCCCAACTATTCCGCACAGTTGATAGACTATGTAACCCATCCTGTCTAAGGCCTACTATAACTCCCTCAAAGGAGCTATGTGAGAAATTTGCTTGCTACTTTGCTGACAAAGTATCCTCTATTCAGTCTCTCATTCAGTCCACAGCACCTAAGACTTATACAACTCCTGGAAATAGTTGCAAAAACAACCTAACACCCTGGACTGACTTCAAAAGTATTAGTGAGGAAGAGATCTCAGACATCCTCCGTCGCCTTCGCCAGACAACCTGCGACCTGGACCAACTAAACATATGCTGAAATGCCCTGACCTGCTTGGTCCAGCATTTCACAAAATAGTAAATTGCACTCTGCAAGCAGGGAGGTTTCCTACCTCTCTAAAAGAAGGAATCATCAAGCCCCTCCTTAAAAAACCTTCCATGGATCCAGATGCAACGAGCAGCTACAGACATGTCTCCAACCTCCCCTTCTTAGGTAAAGTTATTGAAAAGGCTGTCTATCTGCAACTTGAAACCAGGCTGTCAGTGAACAACATCTTGGACCCTCTACAATCTGGCTTTAAGAAACACCACAGCTGTGAAACAGCCTTCATCCAAGTCTGCAACGATCTGCTCATGGCAAGGGACAGGGGGGAAATGCTCCATCCTAATCCTGTTGGATCTCTCAGCGGCTTTTGATACAGTTGACCATGAAATCCTGCTTAACAGACTGCAGGGGTACGGTGGCATCAGTGGATCAGTCGTCCAGTGGTTCAGATCATTCCTGACTGACAGAACACAGAGAGTATCCCTAGGACCTATAATGTCCAAACCTGCACCTCTACAATTCGGAGTGCCACAAGGATCAAGCCTATCCCCTCTGCTTGCAATTTACATGTTGCCACTCGGTACACTTATCCAACGACATGGCCTGACGTACCACTGCTATGCCGATGACACACAGCTATACCTGTCCTTCAAACCTGGTGGAACAGACCCTATTCCAAAAATAAACTATTGCTTAGCTGAGCTACAGGCATGGATGAATGATAACTGGTTGAAACTAAATGCTGACAAAACTGAGGTCCTTTTTGTCCAAAGCCAGTGCTCGCCATAAAATCAGCTCTATCCTAAAGCAACACCAATCAGGATTGGGAATTCAGACATAAACAGCTCCAACCTTGTGCGCAGCCTTGGTGTACTAATCGATGGAGAATTGAGTTTCAGAAACCAAATTTCATTTGTAGTTAAATCTTCCTACTTTCATCTATAGACCATTGCAAAGATTAAACATCTGATTCCCCCAGAGGAACTTCCAACCCTAATTCACACCTTCATCACATCACGGCTGGACTACTGCAATGCCCTTTATGCTGGCCTCCCCAAAAAGGACCTGCGTCGCCTGCAATTAGTGCAGAATGCTGCTGCCAGATTGCTAACAAACCAGCCTCGCCACTGTCACATTACACCGATCCTTCGCTCACTGCACTGGCTACCAGTAGAATGGAGAATACTCTTCAAGATTGGAATGCTGACATTCAAATCCCTGCACAATCTGGGCCCTGGATACATGAAGGACTTGCTGAAGCTGCACCACACCTCTCACAACCTCAGATCAGCAAGTTCTATAAACTTGGTCACTCCCAGAGTGCACCTCAAAAAATCTGGAGATAGAGCCTTCTGTCATGCTGCCCCTACTCTTTGGAACTCCCTGCCACACCCAGTAAAAACAGCACCATCCCTGGAGCTATTCAAATCCAGACTGAAAAGCCACCTGTTTAGCCTGGCATTTCCGGACTTATAAAATTCTTCCTCTGTACCACGATGGTCGGAGCCATGCTTATGCGCTTTGAGTCCTACGGGAGAAAAGCGCTTTACAATTGTTATTCGTTGTTGTTGTTGTACAATAACTGTAACACACAATGATGTACAAATGTGACAGCATCAACCTGTATAGCAGCATTAGTATACCACACAACTATGTGCAAATATGCACACTTTTAAACATTATTTATAATATGAAAACTCAAATCAACACAGTGATATATCACAAAAGGCAGTAACTGACCACCTTTGCCTGTGTAGTCTGTGTATAGTTACAAAAAGCTATTCACTACTGTCCCTAAACACTTACTGATTCTGTCAATCCAATACAACTCTCCCTGTATCTCTCTCTTCCTACAGCCAGAAGAAAATCAGGAGAAAGAAGGAAAAAAAACCCCTCCCATTCTCCATTATAAAGAGAAGAGTATGCACTAATACCTATTGGTTGCTAAGGGCAGGATCTATATGATCTGATTACCTGGGATACCTGTGAACAGTCCATTGGATGTAGAAAAGTAAACTACTCTTAAAGAATGCATCCCATGGTGCATTTTGGCCCCAAGTTTGCAAAGAATTTGCCTAAAGCGAATCAGGCAGAGAGTCTGACTTTGCAAAGTTTGCCTGCTCATTCTTACTAATCAATCACCAGCTAACAACTTTGATTTGCTAGACTTTGCTTCCACTTAACAGGGAAAAACTTACAGGCATTCCGTGTCATGTTGGAAAATGTTCACATTTTCATATCTAATAAATAAAGTGGTGAGCCTGATGACTGTTTCGTACACGGAGCCTCTGAGGACGCTCAAGCGAGTGAAACAGTCGTCAGGCTCACCACTGCTCCCACTTCACCCCACAGTCAGATAGGATCGGGTAGGATCTATGAGTTTTTTATGATGCACGCTTGTATGCTGTTATGAGCCGGATCCATTAAAGCTTTTTCAATACATGTGGTATGCAAGTTCCGAACTGCCTCTTTCTATGATGTGTATACAGTGTGTTACTCTTGAGTTCTGAGCACACACTGGAAATGTGATGCTATACCCGATCTAGTCCCCAGGACACCTGCAAAAGCTATCCCACCTTGTATTCACTAGTGATTGTAGTGCCTGTTGCTGTCTCTTACTACACATTTTAATTTATTTTGATAATGATTAAAACAATCAGGTTTAACCTTTCCAGAATGATCTGCACGTTCACTCCCATCCAAAGAGCAGAAGCAACCATTTTAAACCACACCAGTGTATATTCTCTCTCTAAAGGACATCATAATTTCAGCTTTTACATAAAATCCAGGTTTTTTAATCATTGCTCCTCACCTACGGACAGGTGATGGATTTGCGACTAGTTTAAATAATTGGGGAGCACCAGGAAACTGTACTCTTAGCTGTAAAACAGTCATATCATTTTACTTTAGATGATCCTTGCTTCCATGGCCATGTTACCCCTGTCATGCCCATTTGTGTCATGTGTGTCCCGCAGCAGTTTGTGAAACAGGACCACTCTAACATTAGACACACATGTGAGGGTGAACAGTGGACAGCTGTACTGTAAACTAATATGCATGACACAATGGCACAATGGCCCACATGCAATTAACTTCTTCTCCAGAGCCTTTTAAGCATATCTTTGGTATTCACTATTAGAGTCTGTGTTAGTGTATGTACGCCATTATTTGCATGTTGTGTAGGTAGCCAAGTCCAGGATTGGCATGGGGAAAGGACCAGGTCCACAGTCTGCCCTGAGGGCCTTGGGTTTATAGCTTTGCTACTGTGCTCCAACAGTTTCCAGCTGTAACTTGCTCTGCACGTTTTCCAACAGCAACCAATAACTGATGATATCATATTGGCACCAGGGTGGCGTAGTGGTTAGTGCTCTTGCCTTGCAATGCTGAGTCCCCTGTTTGAATCCCAGCCAGGTGAACATCTGCAAGGAGTTTGTATATTCTCCCTGTGTCTGTGTGGGTTCCCTCCGGGCACTCAGATTTCTTCACACATCCCAAAAACATACAGATAAGTTATTTGGCTTCCCCCTAAATTGGCCCTAGACTATGATACATGCACTACACGATACATACATAGACATATAACTATGGTAGGGACTAGATTGTGAGCCCCTCTGAGGGACAGTTAGTGACAAGACAATATGCTCTGTACAGTGCTGTGTAATATGTTGGCACTATATAAATACTTAAATAAATAAATGTGGAAAAACTGATTTAGATGTGTCAAAAGATGCTCCACAATGCTTTCACCACTGTTGTTTATATATTTGCCAAAAAACTGATCATAGCATATTCAAGAATGCTCTTCCACTGCTTTGTGATCAGCAAAACCACACAACTGTCATGCAAGCTTATGTACTATTTGCTCATGTTTTATTATGGTTTAGTCCAGCCCACCAAACAAAATTAACTGAGTGGATTTCAAGGCTGAAAGAAAACTATGTATTGTGTAAAAGGTGAATGGTAGTGACCACTAGGGATGGTCCATGAGATCCAAATAATTGCAAGTTGATGTAGGATTATGTAAATTTTGTATGTAAATGTATGCAGCTTCAAAATGGACCAATCACATTTTACCTCCGCAGGATTTGATTGGTTCATTTTAAAGCTGCATACATTTACATAAAAAACTGTATAACGCTGCATCAACTCAAAATTATTTCTTTCTCATTGACCATCCCCAGTGACAGCAAACAAGTAAGTGCGTCTGAATTCACCCCCTCTTCACAAAAAGACTCATGATACCTGATGCTATAGTGATATGTAGCATGATGACATAAACTTGTATGTATACAGAGAGTGCAGAATTATTAGGCAAATGAGTATTTTGACCACATCATCCTCTTTATGCATGTTGTCTTACTCCAAGCTGTATAGGCTCGAAAGCCTACTACCAATTAAGCATATTAGGTAATGTGCATCTCTGTAATGAGAAGGGGTGTGGTCTAATGACATCAACACCCTATATCAGGTGTGCATAATTATTAGGCAACTTCCTTTCCTTTGGCAAAATGGGTCAAAAGAAGGACTTGAAATGCTCAGAAAAGTCAAAAATAGTGAGATATCTTGCAAAGGGATGCAGCACTCTTAAAATTGCAAAGCTCCTGAAGTGTGATCATCGAACAATCAAGCGTTTCATTCAAAATAGTCAACAGGGTCGCAAGAAGCGTGTGGAAAAACCAAGGCGCAAAATAACTGCCCATGAACTGAGAAAAGTCAAGCATGCAGCTGCCAAGATGCTACTTGCCACCAGTTTGGCCATATTTCAGAGCTGCAACATCACTGGTGTGCCCAAAAGCACAAGGTGTGCAATACTCAGAGACATGGCCAAGGTAAGAAAGGCTGAAAGATGACCACCACTGAACAAGACACACAAGCTGAAATGTCAAGACTGGGCCAAGACATATCTCAATACTGATTTTTCTAAGGTTTTATGGACTGATGAAATGAGAGTGAGTCTTGATGGGCCAGATGGATGGGCCCGTGGCTGGATTGGTAAAGGGCAGAGAGCTCCAGTCCGACTCAGACGCCAGCAAGGTGAAGGTGGAGTACTGGTTTGGGCTGGTATCATCAAAGATGAGCTTGTGGGTCCTTTTCGGGTTGAGGATGGAGTCAAGCTCAACTTCCAGTCCTACTGCCAGTTTCTGGAAGACACCTTCTTCAAGCAGTGGTACAGGAAGAAGTCTGCATCCTTCAAGAAAAACATGATTTTCATGCAGGACAATGCTCCATCACACGCATCCAAGTACTCCACAGCGTGGCTGGTAAGAAAGGGTATAAAACAAGAAAAACTAATGACATGGCCTCCTTGTTCACCTGATCTGAACCTCATTGAGAACCTGTGGTCCATCATAAAATGTGAGATTTACAAGGAGGGAAAACAGTACACCTCTCTGAACAGTGTCTGGGAGGCTGTGGTTGCTGCTGCACGCAATGTTGAAGGTGAACAGATCAAAACACTGACAGAATCCATGGATGGCAGGCTTTTGAATGTCCTTGCAAAGAAAGGTGGCTATATTGGTCACTGATTTGTTTTTGTTTTGTTTTTGAATGTCAGAAATGTATATTTGTGAATGTTGAGATGTTATATTGGTTTCACTGGTAAAAATAAATAATTGAAATGGGAATATATTTGTTTTTTGTTAAGTTGCCTAATAATTATGCACAGTAATAGTCACCTGCACACACAGATATCCCCCTAAAATAGCTAAAACTAAAAACAAACTAAAAACTACTTTAATGATATTAATGAGTTTTTTGGGTTCATTGAGAACATGGTTGTTGTTCAATAATAAAATTATTCCTCAAAAATACAACTTGCCTAATAATTCTGCACTCCCTGCAGTACTAATACCTATTTAGACTCTGCCTGTGTTCTGTTTTTCTTGTGTTTGCTGTAAGGGCTAGTAATCCATTGCAATAAATCCCAAACGTCCAATAATCTGCCAGTTACCCAATAGGAAGTCATAAAACTTATGTGTGCCAGTGACAAACTCTTAAGCTGGCCATACACTGGCCCGATTTGCCGCCGATTCGACAGCAGATTCGATCACTGGGATCGAATCTGCTGCCAATCGTTCGCACTAAACGCACTAGCCGATCCGATTTCCTCCCGAAATCGGATCGGTCCGTCGATCGCGCCGTGCGGGTTACTTCCGCCGATCACCCGCGGGTAGGGAGCGCGTCGCTAGCGGCGGCCGATCCGATACAGTTATACATTACCTGATGCTGGCTCCCGGGCATCTTCTCCGCGTCTTCTCCGCATCTTCTCCGCGCTGCACCACTCTTGCTTCCATCCCAGCGTACATTAACTTCCTGTGTCACTCCAGTGACCAGGAAGTTCAAATAGAGGGCGCTCTATTTGAACTTCCTGGTCACGGAGTGACACAGTGTACGCTGGGATGCGGTGCGGGGTGCAGCGCGGAGAAGAGGACCCGGAGCCAGCTTCAGGTAATGTATGCAAGGGGGGGGGAGGACAGGCGGCAGAGGCAGCTCCACAGATTGTGATCGGTTTCAGGCTGAAATCGATTCACAATCTGTTTGCAGTAAAGGCAGCCATACAATCCCTCTCTGATCAGATTCGATCAGATCTGTCAGCTGGTCGATCTAATGGCAAATCGACCAGTGTATGGCTACCTTTAATGACAGGGAAGAAGAAAGCAATTTATTGTGTCATTTTTAATTAGCATGAGTGCTGAATAAACATTCACAATAGGAGGGGATGCCATTGAGACTTATTTTATCTTCAATCCTAGATTTGAAAGCCCTTAAAAGAAGAACTTTAACCAAGAATTAAACTTCATCCCGATTAGTAGCTGATACCCTCTTTACTACAAGAAATTCTTACATATTCTCAAATAGATCATGATATTGTAGTTAAACCCATTCCTCAGTGTGATTTGATGACCATGGTCCTGACTGGTTGCTTTCTGTGAACCTCGTTGCATTGTGAAAAATAACGGCTTTTTTCAACTGCCAAGCAAGCAACATCTTACTTTGTAAATAGAGCTCTCAGTAAACAAACATTCTGTACAGATCACCTGGCAGGGCTAAAGCCGTGGCCACCTGCAATAAATTTCAGAATGTAAATCAGGGAGAGGAACGATTTTACAATGGGCAAACACTGACTAATAATCTATGAATGAATACTGTAAAAAATAGAAATGTTTATTCATTATGTTATTTTCACCACAGTTCCTCTTTAAAATCATAATAAGAATATGGGATTCTAGGAAAGTCCCATAGTATGTCCATAGATGCTAGTTTATCTCATCTGGCTATTTTCACTTCAGGTTTATGATTATCTCAGTTCCTTATGAAACCTTCTTTCTCTACTCCATCCAATCTATGACATTGATGAAGATGAGTATTAGTGCCTGATCCACTTGTTCTGTTTGGCAACACCCATCACCACAACATTAATGACTTATCTTATCCCCGTTTTTATATTTTTACGATGGAGGTAGTTAAGCAGGAAGTAAATAATGCCATTATTGTCACCAGTGATGTCACAACACACTATTAAAAAAAAGGATCACTATAATGATTCAATTTAAAACTCAGTGCACTTGGATGTGTCTAGCTGATTTAATTCAGTGTCAGACTTGACTGAAAGGAGGTTCATTATCCGGAGCAAACACTGTGGACAAACAGTGGCAGCCACAGTACATCACTTAACCACTGCATGTATGGGACTGCTGTGTGTTTCATAACTAGCCTTACCGGTGTTAGCAGGGTCACTGAACATGTCACTTCTGTTCTTTTTCCATGCCAGCAGGTACTCCATGCTGACATAATCTGCAGCCTCTGTGTGTCTGCTCACAGCCAGCATCATCCTGTGTGCCTTTGCAATGCCGAAATGAACCTGGGCCTCTTCTATCAGCTGTAGTTCTCCGAGACTGACGGCCGCCTCATAAGCTTGAGAGAAATACTGGCACGCTTTCTCGTAGTTTCCCTGGCAAAGCAGCCAAACAAAAGTTATCTGTTACTTAATTCATGCTGATAAATGATACCGCTGCCTTGGCTGAAAGCAATGTTTCTTGCTACAAGTGATATTGTGCTTATAATCATTTCTTTGAGCCAAGGTAGTTTCTTTATGTGCATTATGCAGAGGAAGTATTGTAAAAAAAGAAGATATACATGCTGCACTAATTTATAAATCCTTAGGTATCTTCAGCAATATACAGCTGCCTGCTAAAGGTAGATGCAAGATTAGACAGGGTGTCATTACTAATGGCCTCCTCACATACATTGAGGACCATATTCAATTCACTTTTTCTCCTAAGTTCTCTGCTAGGTGATATTTTCATGTCTTATCAATAAAATGTATTTTAAAGGAAACCAGAGATGATTTCCTAGCCCTTATTTATACTTACCTGGGGCTTCCTCCAGCCCCATAAGCACTGGGGCCTCCCTCGTGGTCCTCCTCGGGTCCCCCATTCTGCCGCTATAACTCCCGGTAATCCGGTCAGTCGCTGCCAGTCGTTGCATTCTGCACATGCGTGGCTAGGCTGTGCGTGCACCCCTCATCGCGCTCCCATCCCCTGGAGCATTCTGTACCTGAGTAGTACTGCGCAAGTGCAGAACGCTCCAGAGGATGGGAGCATGACGGAGGTGCGCGCGGGGCCAAGCTGCGCATGCACAGAAGGAAAAGACCGGCAGGATTACCGGGAGTTATAGCGGCAGAATGGGGGACCAGAGGAGAATGGTGAGGGAGGCCCCGGTGCTTATGGGGCTGGAGGAAGCCCCAGGTAAGTATTAATAAGGGCTAGGAAACCATCTCTGGTACACTTAAAGCCACCAGCAAGCAAGAAAATATTCAGTATAGTTTTGACAGTACATTTTCCAATACTTTTTGTACTTTTTCAATTGCAGAGTGCTGAAAAGTTATTTTAAACATAAGTTGAAAAATTATCTCCCAGGAGAGAACTTGGGAGAAAAAATGAATTGAAAAAGGGTGTTAACAGTCAATTTCCCCCCCAATCTTTTCTTTATTTCTCCTTCTCCTATCACCCTCTCAAGTAACTAGCCTTTATCTGTCTACCGCCATGGCTCTCCTGGTTCCAAGATCGCAAGTTCTCCTGGGAGCACCTCAGAAAAATTGCATGTGTTTTGCGGTTTTTAGGCTATGTTTGCGTTCTTGACATTATGTTTTGGAAACCACTTATCAGAAAGTTTCAAAAGTGGGTAAATTTTAGCTAGGTAGTTCTGTTGTACTTTGTATTTATAAAGGCACTGGTGCAATATAGTGCTTTTTTTTGTAGCTTGGATCCACTTTAAAGAGTACCTACATTATAAATTACAGTTTGCTTTAAACGTAATAAGTTGCCAAGATATATAAAATCACCCATGATAAAGTGTGAGTTTCTCACCAACCGGGGTCCGTATTCCACATATAATCTTGAAATCCCCGCCCCCAGTGTGAAATTGGGCCCGGGGCAGTTTTTTTCCCCTAACTATATGTGCAAGGGATGCTGAGCGATTGATGTCATAACTCCACCCCTGATGTCCATGTGATCTAATCTAGGCAGAGAGACAGACATCTGAAATAAAAATTATAGCAAACAGACATAATAAGATAGGCTCCTGCAGTTTCCCTGTCTTTTCTCTGTTACACATTGTGAAAAGAGAAGTAATTTGATCCAGGCAGGCATAGAGCAGGGGAGGGAGGGGCAGGGGAGTTAACTAGGCTGAAGAGCTGGGCACAATGCTTTCAGCTTCAGGAGGAATAAGGAAGTGTCACATACAGATATAAATGTGAGTCTGTTCTATCAAATATGATGTATTGTACAAGATGTAAATTGTATATGTTCATCTAACTGTACACAGTGCCTAGACTACATATATGTATTGCCATTCAGACCTTTTTAGGCTGGAGGTAGTCTTTAAATACCAGTCAAATGCAGCGGGGGGGGGGGGGGGGGGGATGATTGCTCCTCCCTGCTGACTGATAACCTATTCACAGTTGTCAAATGACAATTTTCTGTAACAGTCCACTTTTTTGATGACATCCTGTCTAGGAAGCAGGGAAGGAAATGAGATGTAAATACAGAAGTTCTGAATAATGTAGAGTAATGCAAATGTTGTATGCAAATGTATAACATATAGAACTTGAAAATTCAGCAATCAAATTCCACTTTGGGACATTTGGTTGGTCCATTTTCAAGCTGTATACATTTGCATACAAAATTTGCATAATCCTACATCTTGGAATTACTTGCATCTCATTGCCATCCCTGCTGGGCAGTTTTTTGGGGACTTTTGCCAGACATCCTGTTGTCATCTGAGGTATCTGACAGGTAGTTCACGTCTCACGAAACTTTGGAGTTGATTCACGAAGCTGATCTCATCATGATTAATCTTACCTCACTTATTTTTCACCTTAATTATAAGGAGAGATCATTCGTTAGACAAACAAATCAGGGTTTTCTCACAAAAGATTGTTTTCACATCGTATTAATAAAATATATTGAAAGCCCTCAAAGAGCAAGAAAATACTCAACCAAAGTTTGAAACGAAATGAAATTGCAAAAAAAAAAATATAAATGATCCCCCAGAAGAAAAATAAGGAGAAAAATTAATTGAATAAGGGTCCTGATGCACTAACCAGAGGTAATATTGCTGTGCGGAGCCAGTGCAAAGCAATATTACCATTACTACCGCCAGCAGTGCACCATGAGTACCCTATTAAATCTTACTCAACAGGCTACAAGAGTACTGTGGCATAGATGGCATTGTTCTCCTGTGGTTCAACTCCTTCCTGGCTGGCAGAACACAAAGGGTAGCCTTAGGGCCCTTCCTCTCCAACCCTGTACCACTAAAATACGGTGTACCTCAGGGCGCAATATTATCCCCTTTACTGTTCACCATATACATGCTGCCACTTGGAGAAATCATACAAAAACATGGCCTGACATATCATTGCTATGCTGATGACACCCAGCTATATTTGTCATTCAAACCTGACGTCACAGACCCTACTCCACAAATAAACGCATGCTTAGCTGAGCTTCAGGAGTGGATGAATAATAATTGGCTAAAACTTAATGCTGACAAAACAGAGGTTCTTGTTATCGAGGGCCAGGGCTCAACAGCAAAGCAGCTCCAGTCTCGACCAACACCGCTAAGGATAGGGAGCTCAGACCTGAACAACTCAGACTGTGTGCGCAGCCTGGGAGTACTGATTGATGGGAAATTAAGCTTCAGGAATCAAATCTCAGCTGTTGTGAAACATTCCTTCTTTCACCTAAGGAATATTGCAAGGATTAAACACCTAATTCCTTCAGAGGATCTTCCAACCCTAGTTCATGCCTTCGTCACATCAAGGTTAGACTACTGCAACGTCCTCTACACAGGCCTGCATAAGAAAGACTTACGCCGCCTGCAATTAGTACAGAATGCCGCCGCAAGGCTGTTAACGAGCCAACCCCGCCATTGCCACATAACACCAACCCTGAGCTCACTCCACTGGCTACCGATAAAATGGAGAATTCTGTTTAAGATTGGCTTACTGACATTCAAATCCTTGCACAATCTGGGCCCTGGATACCTGAAGGACTTGTTGCAACTACATCACACCCCCCACAATCTTAGATCAAAAGGACGTAACACCTTGGTCACCCCCAGAGTCCACCTCAAAACCTTTGGAGACAGAGCCTTTTGTCATGCTGCCCCTACACTTTGGAACTCCCTGCCACACCCAATCAGGACAGCCCCATCCCTGGAAACATTTAAGTCTAAACTGAAAACCTACCTTTTCAGTCTGGCATTCATGAACATCTGACTATCTCCTCTGTAACACAACCCAGCCTGAAACCCTGTATTAATCTGAGACACAGCTATGCGCTTTGAGTCCTATGGGAGAAAAGCGCTTTACAAATGTTATTGTATTGTATTGTATTGTATTAGCATGACCTGGGGTACTCAAGTACCGAGAACTGTGCTATAGTAATGCGGATTAGTGATGTGCTTTACCATAGCAATGTACGCTTTACTCAAATACCACCAGTACTGCTAATAGCGTAACTTGTGATAGATTGCGCAGCAATATTACCGCTGATTATGACAATTTTAATTGGCCCAGCTGCAAGCTGCATAAAATTCGCATCACATTTGCATGCAAGCTGGATGAATGGCATCTCATTGCTTTGAATGGTATGCAAATTCTACTTTTAGAGCATAGAAAATGACTAGACAAATGCTTGCAATAAATGTGCATGCTTTGCTAGCTAATTACCAACATAATAATTGTGAACACATACAGGATGTATGAGGATTTTGTCACCTGTTTTAATGTTTAAAGTTTTGGAAACAGAAAAAAAGATAGAAAAAATAGATAATTCTAACTAAAAAACAAAACAAAACAAAAAAACACAACAACATTAATGTTACATGAACACAATAATGGTTGCTTTATTCAGTTATTTATTATATCCCCATTCCCTCTTAGGCAAGATGATGTACCAGTATAAGGGTTGACCTGACTAGTTTTCAATGAAATCTCATGTACACGATCCTGTTTTAATAAAGCTAGGTGAGGCGTCCCTGCTGCTTTCAGGAGAATTGATGGCTTGGCGAGCCAGCTTACAACTTTAGTACATCAAGCCTGGTCTGTCTGCAGGGTGCTGCTCATGTATACTGAATCTATAATAATCTAGACATTCCTGCCACGACTAAGTTAATGAGATTTTCCTTTTTATCTTTTTAAATCAAAAGATTTCTTTCCCCAATGGTCATCTTAATGGACTTGAGAACAGCAAGAATTGGTGAAATAGCTTAGCTCCTCTAAAGACCCATATTATACACCATATGTCACAAACTTTAGCTGCTTCTCCTTTCACTTGGGTTTTAGACTTCACAGGTCTGCCCCCATACTGTGTCAAAAGTCAGTCTTGGATCATGATCCTGAAATCTTCCCTAGCTGGAAACTGCAGACAAGCAGGATGCCATGAGCAGAGGCTAATCTTGCCGTAATCACAATTGGCAATTAGCACACTCTAACCAGCTGTCAAGCAGCAGACCGCAAAGAGTGACTCTTCCATTTAAACCAACGGGAAAACAGTGTGTGCACTTTTTTTTCAAAGCTGTTCTTTCCTAGAGGGAATTAAATGACACAAAGAAGTCACCAATATTACTACTTCCACAGAACAAATGGCAGGCAGTTGCACACACTGCTCAACTCTCAGCAAGCAGATAACTTGGAAAATACACATACAAGCTGCAGCTGTCAAGGAAGTGCACAGTATCGTTATGTCTGCTGTATAAGACATAGACAAGCTGAAGAAAACCTGCTGTAAAAAAATGTCTTCGTATTTTCTCTGCAGCCAATGCTTGGTATTGTCAGTGTACCTCATAGAGGAGCTGATCTGCTTTTATTCAAGAAGAGTTTTATTCTTTAAGTCCATCTTCAGGCACTGGTGTAAAAAATACCACCGAATAGCTTAGTAAACACAGGGCTTGAATGTTACCAGTTTCAGTGAAATGAGGCTATTTTCAGCTAAAAATCCTGTCTTGAAATTTTGATCACATGAACACAACCAGCTAAGTGCAGTGAAGTTTAGACTGTGGGAGTAGCTGGTGCGGATGTCTGGATTGCAGAATTGCATCATTCCACTGTTCAAGGCAGGCATACACTAGAAGAGGTGGAAAATTATTGATATTTGTGTGATATAGATTGTTTACCTTGCACTTATCGATATGAGATCAGATCTAAGCTGAGATCTAATCTAATATTGCTGAATCTATCAAATAATAGACCTTCATGATCAATGTTTGATTGACAGAGTCTTTATTTTTAAT
Source organism: Hyperolius riggenbachi (assembly GCF_040937935.1). Lineage (NCBI taxonomy): Eukaryota > Metazoa > Chordata > Amphibia > Anura > Hyperoliidae > Hyperolius > Hyperolius riggenbachi. The sequence continues at coordinate 189,885,781 of NC_090646.1, read as the reverse complement.
AGGTTTTCATTCCATTCAGTATTTATGAAAACTGTATATGCAATCCATTAACAATTGACCAGTCTATGCCTACCTTATGACTGCAGGGGTGCAGGCACAGGCCAAATCGCTCCCAGAAGATGAAAAATAATAATCTAAACATTTGTATAGCGCTTTTCTCCTGTCGGACTCAAAGCACTCAAGAGCTGCAGCCACTGGGACGTGATCAAGAGGCCACCCTGCAGTGTTAGGGAGTCTTGCCTTGTACTCCTCACTGAGTAGGTACTGTCCCTAGCCAGGATTCAAGCCCTGGTCTTCCATGTCAAAGGCGGTGCCCTTAACCAGTACACTATCCAGCCACAGATTGTAGCCTATAGCACAGGCAGGGGTGCAGGACTTATCTGGATTATTTATCTAAAAAAAATAAAATATATAAATATATATATATATATATATATATATATATATATATATATATATATATATAGTTCCATGGCAATAGCAAGGGCACAAGGACATAATAAAAAATCATCTGGTCCTTAGCAGGTTCTAAACTGATCTAAATCTAACCTCATGTGTAAAAGAGCCGCAACAGGTTCCATGGTGTCATTATTTATTTAACAAACATGAAGTAAAAAGGAAAAGCTGTGTATGAGAAACTAAGTGCACCTTATGATTCCAGTAATTGTTTTCTGCATGATTTTATCTCCCATCATTGTTGAGTAACTTTGGTCCACTCTTCTTTACAAAATTCCTTCAGTTCATTGAGGTTTCTGGGAATTTGTATTGCATATCTCTCTTATGGTTCCTCACATCATTTTGATAGGGTTGAGGTCTGGTCTTTGGAACACCTTAAAGGGATACTTAAGGCATGAATAAAAAAATCAGTTTTACTTACCTGGGGAGTCTACCAGCCCCCTGCAGCCGGCCCGTGCCCTCGCAGTCACTCGCAGATCCTCTGGTCCTCCACTGCAAGCTGGTTTTGTTTTCGTCAATAGGCCCGACAAGCCTGGCCACACGTAGCCTTCTTCGCGTTTCCGTCTGCAATAGCTTCATTGTCCTGTTGCATGCCCCAATTTTGACAAAGCTTTAGCTATTGCTCTGTTGGCCTTACATTTGGTTCTAGAAAACTTTTGTACACAGAGTTTATGGTTGGGCCGATAACTGCAGGTATCCAGGTCCTTTACTTGCAAAACAAGCCCAATAACCTTCCCTCCATCACAGTAATTAAAGTGAACCTCCGGACTAAAAATATACTTAGCAGAACTGAAAAGGCTTGGTGTTTCTTTAACAGTTTCACAGCATCAGAACTTTGTTTTTCTTACCAAAGCATCATTTTTAGCTGCATTTTTAGCTAAGCTCCACCCATCAAAGAAAACTGCCCAGGCTTTTTTTCCCTGATGCTGTGCAAAGCATGATGGGATTTTCTTTGTTGCTATTCACATTGCCTAGCAACTGGGAGGGGTGATCAGCACACAGGAGAGTTGGAACTGTGTCTCATGCTCCCTGTCATCTCCTTTCAACCAAAAAGATGGCTGCCCTCATGAAATCAAACATTTGTTCTTTTAAAACAGGGTGGGTAAGAGATTATCTTACCTATCTATTTAATTAACATAACTAATGTAATTTAATGACAGTATGTTTGTTTAGGCTGAAGTTCCTCTTTAAGAGTTGGTTTTAGTTTTTTTCACAGATATCCTGTGTTATTTCTTCAAACATATCCACTTTCCTCTCATCTGTCCAAATAACATTGTTTTAGCAGTCTTGTAGTTTGTCAGAAACTCTGCAAGCCGAAGCAGTGCTGCCATGTTCTTTTTATAGAGAAGAGGCTTTCTCCTGGCAACACTTCCAAACAAGCCAGAGTGGTTCAGCTTTTTTCGAACTGTACTGTCATGAACTTTAACACCTAATGTACAAGAGAGTTATATGATTTGGAGGTGGAAGAATCTAAACCCATTCATTGAAAGTGTCATTAGACTTACTGGAGGTCTTTTTTTTGCGGTGAGTCTCACACATAGGGTGTGGTGGAGAATATTCCATCGATGAAGAACTGCTGCAGATAGTCTGATGTAAATGTAATATGACAAATGGTCAAAGCATCAGTCAAGATAACATCGTGCTATTTGTGAACTAAATGATTGCTAATTGGACTGGTTTAATATTGTTTGGTGCCACACCTCTCTTGTTGATACAGCTGTGTATCTCCTCGGTTTCAGCGGTTTATTTTCACTTAAGGTTCACTTTAAAGAAAATGTATTTACCTTTTTGCAGGAAATCTTAGAGAGCTGTCACATTAAGAGCATATATGTTCTCAAAAATGCAGAAAAATTACATTACCTACAATATTTGGAGTATAAAGTCCAAAAATGCTACATCAGATCACGGTAGTGTTCTACTCCAGCGCCCAATTAGAAGGCTTCTCTACAAATGTTTTTCTTTTACCAGGTACAGAAATCAGCCGCAGACTTCTCATAGTATTTCTCATAAAGACTCTATTGCTTTCATTAATGGCATACAACAAATGTTGCACTGCTGCCTTGTGAGAGAGAAAGACACATTTGACGTTCTTCTGGTTCAGAGACAATGAACCTTCTAGAGACATCACAGAGTACTGTACTGAGAGTATACTTCTCTGGCAACAGTTTATTGCCCGCAGTTGCTATTTATGGACTTACACGATCTGCTCTGAAGGTGATACAGCGTTCAGTTTTCTAGGAAGAGATATGATGATTGCTTGAAATCATTGCATTTATGTGATGCTGCAATTAGTCTTCTTGACAGAACCCGAGAAATGGATGACTCCTCTAACGTCAGGTTGCATGTGTGCGCCATGTGTTGTTGCAGTGTCGGCTGGTTAGGATGCACTTACTGTACATGCCCTGTTTATTTGATTGTGTTTATACTCCATGCTTTGTTGAATACAATGTAATGAATATAGGATTAAGGGCCCTTTTCCACCAGCGCGTTAGCGCTGGCTGAATCGCAAAAACGCAAACCGCTAGCGATTTTACAATCGCTACGGTTTGCTTTTTAACATGGGAATCGCGGTAGGTCATTTCCACTACCGCGATTCGTTTTTGCCGGGAACGCGAACGCGTAGCGGAGCGATAATTGCCGCGATTTTGCTATGCCGTGCATAGCATAGCAAAAGCGCGGCCGCGAACGTCGGGGAATCGCCGGTAATTGCGATTCAGCAATCGCTAGCGTTCAGCGTGAACGCTAGCGATTGCTAGTGGAAAAGGGCCCTTAGTGATTGTATATGTCCATATACAGGACATTGCCTGTCATATTGAGTGTATGTTGTATATTTTGCCTCAGCTTTATCCCATGCCATTACCTCCTATCTTATCCATCTAATGGTGGCCACTAATGATCCAATATTTTTCTCCAATCTTACCAAATCTATGTAGTAGATGGGTAAACTTTGTAAATATATTGAATGGATGGATACTTCAGGCAGTCCCTTATATTACATAGAAATGGTAAGATTGGACATAAAATATCAGATCATCAGTGGCCACCTTTATTCTCACATATCTGTAGGTTCTGTCTCCAGCTGATTTCTTTAACAACTGGAAGGATATTTAAGGGTACCCTAACTGACATGTAACATGATAAAATAAACATGTACAGAGGGATGCGAAAGTTTGGGCAACCTTGTTAATTGTCACGATTTTCCTGTATAAATCATTGCTTGTTATGATAAAAAATGTCAGTAAAATGTATCATATAGGAGACACACACAGTGATATTTCAGAAGTAAAATTAAGTTTATTGGATTTACAGAAAGTGTACAATAATTGTTTAAACAAAATTAGGCAGGTGCATAAATTTGGGCACCACAAAAAAAATTAAATCAATATTTAGTAGATCCTCCTTTTGCAGAAATTACAGCCTTTAAACGCTTCCTGTAGGTTCCAATGAGAGCCTGGATTATGGTTGAAGGTGTTTTGGACCATTCATCTTTACAAAACATCTCTAGTTCATTCAGGTTTGATGGCTTCCAAGCATGGACAGCTCTCTTTAACTCACACCACAGATTTTCAATTATAATCAAGTCTGAAAACTGAGATGGCCCTTCCAGAACGTTGAACTTGTTCCTCTGCATGTATGCCTCAGTGGATTTTGAGCAGTGTTTAGGATTGTTGTCTTGTTTAAAAATCCAGCCCTGGCACGGTGTCAGCTTTGTCACTAATTCCTGGAAATTGGTCTATAGAATCTGCTGATACTGAGTGGAATCCACGCGGCCCTCAACTTTAACAAGATTCCCAGTCCCTGCACCTGTCCCACAGCCCCACAGCATGATGGAACCACCAACATATTTTACTGTAGGTAGCAGGTGTTTTCCTTGGAATGCTGTGTTATTTTTACTCCATTTATAACGCCCCTTGTTATGCCCAAATAACTCAATTTTAGTTTCATCAGTCCACAGCACCTTATTCCAAAATGAAGCTGGCTTGTCCAAATGTGCTTTAGCATACCTCAAGCAGGCCTGTTTGTGCTTCCTCGCATACTCCTTGTGTAAAGTGTGCCGAATGGTTGAAAGATGCACAGTGACTCCATCTGCAGCAAGATGATGTTGTAGGTCTTTGGTGCTGGTCTGTATTGACTCTGACTGTTCTCACCAATTCATCGCTTCTGCTTATCTGAGATTTTTCTTGTTCTGCCATTTCGAGCCTTAACTTGAACTGAGCCTGTGGTCTTCTATTTACTCAATATGTTCCTGTGGAAACAGACAGCTGAAATCTCTGAGACAGCTTTCTGTATCCTTCTCCAAAACCATGATGGTGAACAATCTTTGTCTTCAGGTCATTTGAGAGTTGTTTTGAGACCCCCATGTTGCTGCTCTTCAGAGAAAATAAAAGAGGAGGGTAACTTACAATTGACGCCCTTCAATACTCTTTCTCATAATTGGATTCACCTGTGTATGCAGGTGAGGGGTTACTGAGCTTACCAAGCCAGTTTGAGGTCCAATAATTAGTTCTAAAGGTTTTGGAATTAATAAAATGACAACAGTGCCCAAATTTATGCACCTGCCTAATTTTAGTTAAACAATTATTGCGCACTTTCTGTAAATCCAATAAACTTAATTTCACTTCTCAAATATCACTGTGTGTGTCTACTATATGATATATTTAACTGACATTTTTTATCGTAACAACCAGCGATTTATACAGGAAAATCATGACGATTAACAAGGTTGCCCAAACTTTCGCATCCCACTGTATATATACATTTCCACTCTGACTCTAGAACTAGCCTGTGCTCCTTTTTCTTCTTTGTTACTGTAAGGATTAAGAATCCAGGGCTGTAAATGACAGCTTCTCTGCAGAGGGACTGCACTTTCTTTCTCACTGATAACTAATTAGACTCCATAAAACACACATGATATATTCCCTAGGCAGTTTTTACTCGTGTCTCAGTCTTAACAGACTTCCAATTTTTTAGTGGCATATTAACCATTTCAGCCGCCCAGACGTGAAGCTCACGTCCGGGCGGCTGCTCACATGCGCTCCCGCGCGCGATCATGGGCGCGCCCCCGTGGTGTCCCCCGGTAGCCTTGGGATCAGTGAAAGGGAACATGGTTCCCAATCACCGATCCCTGTCCCCTGCAGAAAAAACGAAGCTCTCACGCGTGAGGCTTCAGTTCTTCTGCCCAGAAAAATTTCCACATCCCCCTTGTACTTCCGCTTTGCGAGAAGTACAAGGAGGGAAAACAAAAACGAAGGTGGCCATCTTGTGGCCAAATAGTAAAACTACATCTACATATTTTTTACATTACAATCTACACATTTAACAACATTAAAAATTAACTGTTTATGCCCCACGCCAAAATATTACCCAAATACAATTTTTAATGGTAAAAAAAAAAAATTACAATAAAAAAAAAAAAAGACATAAATAGTTACCTAAGGGTCTGAAATTTTTAAATATGAATTTGAAGGGGGTATACTACAAACATTTTTTAAATTATAAGCTCGTAAATAGTGATGGATGCAAAACGGAAACAATGCACCTTTATTTCCAAATAAAATATTGGTGCCATACATTGTGATAGGGACAAAATTTAAATGGTATAATAACCGAGACATACGGGCAAATAAAATACATAGGTTTTAATTATGGTAACATGGATTATAATAAAGATATAATGGCGGAAAACTGAGAAATAATGAATTTTTTCCATTTTTTTCTTATTAATCCAGTCAAAATGCATTTATAAATAAATAATTCTTAGCAAAATGTACCACCCAAAGAAAGCCTAATCTAGGCGGAAAAAACAAGATATAGATCAATAAATTGTGTAAAGTTATTAGCGAATGAATGGGAGGTGAAAATTGCTCTGATGCATAAGGTGAAAAATCCCAGCGGGCTGAAATGGTTAATAAACAACCACATATACTTAAAGTGAACCAGAGACAAAGCATCCTCATGTATTTTACCATATATCAGTGGGAACATTAGAGAAAACACCTACCCTGCTCTCTGTTTCATTATTTACTGTTCACATTGCTTCTTATTAGCCCTGATAAAATCCCAGACTGAGCATTTAGTCTGGCTTTGCTCAGGAATCATTATAGCCAAGTCATTATAGCAGAGCCAGAAGGGGGCAGGCTTGGGCTTGAAAAGACAGCACAGAAGACAGACTCCGCTATAAAGATTCCTGAGCAAAGCCAGACTGAATGCTCAGTCGGGGATTTTATCTGGGCTGATAAGAAGCAATCTGAACAGTAAATAATGAAACAGAGAGTAGGGTAGGTGTTTTCTCTAATGTTCCCACTGATATATTTGGTAAAATACATGAGGGTGCTTCCTCTCTGGTTCCCTTTAATAATGAAATATTTTTGCGCCACTGTAGACAAAATTTTGTATCGTACTAATAACCTTTCATAAAAACTAAAATTTAATACACAATTAGAATCTGTGTCCCAGTGGAACTCTCCAAGTCTCGGTATATATACAGTACTTCCTTTTCTCGCTCCTATTAGCATTAGATAGGAAGAGCATCAGGAAAGAAAACAGACAAGTGGGTGGTTTGCTAAACATATTGACAAGCTCTTCATTATCTACTGTATGTCCTCCTTTCTGAGGCTTCAGCTTTGGATCTGATATTAAAGAGAACCCGAGGTGGGGTTCTTCCATGGCAATCCCCATACAGAGGCTGGGTCTGCCTATAGAGCCCAGCCTCTGTTGCTATATAGCTTCCCCCAAAGCACCCCCTGCGCGCTGCGAGACCCCATAAAACACAGCCACGCTATGCGGCTGTGTTTACCTCACTAATGTCAGTCTCGGCTGCTCCTCCGCCTCCTGAATCGCTCCGGTCCCCGCCCGCGTCCCTTTCCTCCAATCAGCGGGGAGGGAAGGGACGTGGGCGGGGACGGGAGCGATTCAGGAGGCGGCGAGACTGGCATTAGTGAGATAAACACAGCCGGCTGCGACACGCTGCGTGTAGCCAGCGTGACTGTGTTTTATAGGGTCTGACAGCGCGCAGGGGGGTCTTTGGGGGAAGTTATATAGCAACAGAGGCTGGGCTCTATAGGCAGACCCAGCCTCTGTATGGGGATTGCCATGGAAGAACCCCGCCTCGGGTTCTCTTTAAGAAAAAAATCAACAGAATCAAGTAAGAATCGGCACTGGCCTTTATTAAAGCAAACCTGAATGGAAAATATATTTATGGTATAATGACTTGTATGTTTAGTACAGCTAAGAAATAAAACATTAGTAGCAAACAAAAGAGTCTTATATTGTTTTCCAGTACAGGAAGAGTTAAGAAACTTCAGTTGTTATCTATGCAAAAGAGCATCTTTGAGAACTTCAACCCAACTTGGGTTGAAAACCACCCTGTTTTCTGAAGCACTTAAACAACCATGAAACAGGGAGAAGAAGGATTAGATAAGGATTTACAGCAGGAAAATTTAAAGGGTCATTGGATCGAATTAGATTGATCGATTAAATCCGACATGTCCGATTGGGATTTGTTTCGATAGTGTGGTCGAATGTCATTGCAAAACAATGACATTCAACCACACTATTCAATTGAATCCCGATCGGACATTTTGGATTTAATCGATCAATCGAATTCGATCTGATCGAATCGCACAAAAAATTGTATCGTGTAGATGGGGCTTTATAGTTTAAAATACAGAGGCCCATATGCAATTCACTTTTTCTCCTAGGTGATATTTTCACACTTAATAAAATGCCTTTTAAACAACCAGCAAGCAAGAAAATACTCAGAATAATTTTGACAGTATTTTTTCAAGTATTTTTGGCATTTTTTCAATTGCAGAGTGCTGAAAATTTATTTTAAACAGAAGATTAAAAATGATCTCCTAGGAGAAAACTCAGCAGCAAAAAATGAATTGCATGTGGGCCAGAGTGTGGTTTGTAAACGGCAAATATGTCAGAATGATGCAATAATAGCTTAATAGCTATATAACTGAAAATAAAAATATGAGGTACTTTTCTTTGCTACTAATGCTCAATTCCTTATCCGTACTACAAATGCAATTCATTATATCATACTTATTTTCCTCTTCATGTTTGCTTTAAACAAAACTTGCATATCCTATTCTAAAATCAGAAAACCAATGGTTCGCAATAATTCATTCTTTTAATAAATGATCTGTTCTTACCCTTGTATTGAAAATATCTCCGAGACAAATGCATGTTTCTACCAGACTTCTATATAAATTGCTACTTTTGGCTACTTGGATGAAATTTTCTAAGTATTCAACGCTCTCCATTATTTTCCCTTGGCTGGAAAAGAAAACACAAACATAATCCATTAGAGTGGGCATGTAAGCAGTGATATTTGTTTGTACTTACAATAAATGAAGCATGCTGGAAGACTTGTACAACTACACACACACAAATGGTACACTTTGTAATTACACTTCAAGCTCTACATATTTTATTACTGGATGGTTGTATGGCTTTCAAAATATGCCTTCTATTCAACTCGGTTAGAAAATGAGGGCTGTACTGTAGAACCACAGTCAACTCATAATCACAATATTATGATTAGGTTTATCCCACCCTTTTGTCCTGATGAAATAATTGCTGTTCACAAAATGCATTGTAAGGCAACACAGGAATGATTTAAAAACTGAAGAACGATTTTCCTCTCTCATCTTCAAGTGCCCCTTTTTCCAGGGAAAAAAAATCAGTTAAGGCAGTGTATAGACAGAGGTCTAGTTAAGCTACAGTGCATAAGTACTGTACTGTACAGAGGTCGGTTTCGAACTGATTAAATCCCAATCCCACTAGGCAACAGTCCTCAAGGCTTTACATACAGAGTCACAGCCCCTCCTCTCTCTCACACAGACCCACACACAGAGTGATGCAGTCCTTAGTTGGGGACCCCTCATCTAAGGTACTGCAGGTATAGGTTGTGCACTTCGCCCTCTAGCTTCCGCTGGAAGCCTGGGGCACTAACCATGCCTGTTGTACCCCTGATACGCCTCTAGACATGGAATTTGTATGTGTTTTATTTACTGCCTTTGTCCTTCACTAGTAGAATTTTCCTCACTTCCTGTCTTTAATCTCTTTTAATCTGTTCTTGTTGCTTATAGCAACCAATAAGGTTCCTTTTTTCACTTTAATTGTAACCTTTGGAATCTGATAAGCTGTTGTGAGAAAGAAGAACACTTTCATTTTGTGCTCTGCTTTATGTATGTGAAGTTTGTTTTGGTGATTATAACAAGAGGTGAAAACCACTTAACCTTTGTCTAAAGGTGCCCATACATGGCACAATTTTTCCTTTTTTTTCGATTAGATAATTTCGTTAGATTATTCTGTTAGCTCAAATATAAAGATTTTTCCAACATATCCCAAAAAACGGGATAATCATTCGTTTTTCTTGATAAAAAAAAGAGATTCTTTTCAACTTTCATTCGAGTTGACCATTTTTGTTGAATAAAGGGGAAAATCAAATATTTTTATTGCACCGTGTATGGGCACCATTAGAGGCAGTGTAGGAACTGGGAGATTCAAACCAAGACGATACAGAAGAAAAGAGAACATTTTTGATACAGCACTGTGTGGAACCTTGTCCTTTCTTCTGTATCGTTTTGGTAATTATGGGCCATATTCACTAAATATTGGTAAGGCTGCTGTGTGCAGGGAGTGCACAACTATTTTACAGCTATTTACTCCAACTACGTAGCGTGTTGTTGAGCAATTAGCACTAGATAACGCGAGTGTTGCTAGTGTAACCCATGGTAAGTTAGTTGTATACCACGCATTACACTAGTAATGCGTGGTAACCCAGGCAACCCAGTTTGTGCTAATTGTGCAACACCTGTTACATATTCGGCATAAATAACGGTACAATTGACATGTGGTGCCTGCGCACGACAATCTTACCAATGTTTAGTTAGTTTGTCCCAGTATCACTTTTAAGCACAATATAATACATTTTTTACAATTATGAGTACTACAAATATTACAAACATTTGTACCACTACAACTACTAGGACAAATAAAAGTTGCAATCTAATCTATCTAGTTACATCTATCTATCTATCTATCTATCTATCTATCTATCTATCTCAATCTCCCCCCCCCCCCATTTTTCTTTCTAGCCAGCACTCTAATGCCTTGTACAAATAACATCACCCCACATCATCAGTAGTAGGGAAATCAAACACAATCTCACAGAAGACAAGTAAAGGATTTTCAGGGGATCAGGGCAAGGTTATGATGTTAAACAAATATTAATTCCTCTTGTCCCAATTCTCTGAATGCAGTACACAGGTGCAGCCTAGGGAGCATATTATGAGTTATAATCACCAAATTCATTCAACCAGACCTCAGAGAGTTAATACATATATTCTGAGGAGCAAGACTCTGTGCTCCAAAGGAAAAGAATGAGGAGGCTAAGGGATATTTGTCTACCAAGGTGATTCCAGTTTCCAGATGGGCTAACGGGACTTTAAACACCCATATCCCTTGACAACTGTCCAATTATGTATATCACACTTGGCCTACTGTTTGCTGTAGAAGTAATCAATAAAGGATGTGGTTGAGTGAACATAGGTTTTGGTTGAACCAATGCATGAAAACTTAATCATTTACTCAGAATGGAGAAATCAAATAGAGCAGGGATGAAACTACCACAAAGGGGATTCTCGATGGTTCTGGAAGTTTGTAGGCTGCAGATGAAAGTATTAAGGTAAATGAAATCAGTGAAAAGGGAAATGTAGAAAAATAAATGGCTTTTCTCTAATTTAGGGAACTATTCTAGACGACACCTCGTGCAATTTTTTACTTATCCACCACAAGGCAAAGTCGCTGAACTATTTAATTTAATTTATATCAGGACAACTGAATGACAATGAGATCTGATGGAGACTAAAATAACACACATATATGTATACAAATAGATAAGAGGTTTCAAAAATGCAAAGCGTGTGTTTACATATACACACAAGTGAACAGACACATGCACACTAAAGCCAAGTACACATATGCAAGAATTGTTGCCTGTTGGGGATTGAGAAACGATCCCTCGGGTGGCAATTCGTAGAACGATGCTGTACAGACACATCCCTAGCTTTGAGGCTAGCGATGAGTTCTGTTGCTATGGAGGGGTGTGTGTGTGTGTGTGTGGGGGGGGGGGGGGGGCTGAGGGACCATGATTGATGGATTGGTCGGCAGGGCTTGTAAAAAAGCAAAGCGAACAGTCATGCTCGAGTATTGGGGGTTGTTAGAAATTTAACAGGATGGATCTTTAGACTGTACAACTGGCAACTGTACACACATAATGATCGCTGGCTGAAATGTTTGTTAACGGCCATTTCAGATGACAGTTTTCACATGTGTGTATGTAGCTTAACACATAGACACAAACATATATGTACGCGTGTGCATGAATACATAAACATACACACTCAAAGACACTCACATGCATTGGCACACATATGCACACAAATTAACAAAAATACACACTAAGGCTACACATGCTGGATTAAAGTTCGGTGGGGCAGCCAATAAAGACCACCATGGACATGAATCTAGTGTGATTATGGGAGCCTACCAACAACGCCTAAAGAAAGATGCGGCATGCCTGAGCGATCCCCTAGCGTACTGCCCCCCCCCCTCACCCTGCCTACCAGAAGTTGCTCCATTGTGCTCTACTGCACAGGACATTCGGCTTGTATATAGGTCAGAGTCCTGGCAGAAGCAGACTCCTATTGGATTGCAATGAGAATCCTGCCTTGCAACAGGGATGATTTTCAATGGTTCACCACTTAGTCCTGTGGGTTGCAATCCAATGGGCGCCTTCTTCTTCCGGGACTTTGATCTACATACTGGCTGAATGTGTCTTGCAGTGGAGCCAAGCGACTGTGGCAGCAGCGGGTAAGAACTTGGATGACCAAAGACACAAAAGACATTTGAGCAGAGAAAACACGGCAACACAAGTCTAGTGAGAATGGACACTGTCTATTCTCATAGGCTTGCACTGATTCTGCCAGTCATTTGTGTTACAGGAATCATTGTGCAGTTCTGCTTACTGCAATGGATCAAATGGAATTGTTGCAGTCTTAATAGTGTGTACGGATCATATAAAAAACATAGGACCCGTGAGCATGTCAATTTCTCAGATGCAGAAATGGTCTATTTTTAATGGCTAGTGGGAACAGGGCCTTAGAGAATACACAGAGATAAGTAGAGAATACACAGAGATAAGTAGAGAATACACAGAGATAAGTAAATCATTTCCCTTTCTCCTAGAAGTTTGGCCTACAATTACAAGAATTAGCAGGGGATGAACCGGATTTTAGCATGGAGAAGAATATGATTCTAAAAGGGAATGATTTACTGACAGTATAATTAAACTGTTAGAATTACAAATCTGATTAGGCCTGTGCAAAGGTCCAGTGCAATCCCTGCTCATTTCAGTTAAGAAAAAAAGTCAAATTCTAGATCACATATCCAGTGTTAGGGCATTTGATGCTTTTATGGGAACACTTTGCACATTGTTATTATTATTGATTTATACAGTCACCGTCACCTTCCTTTATGCTGGACAGAGTGAAAAGCAGACATGGATACATAAAGATACAGACATTGATGTACATAAAATTACAGACATTGGTACAAAATGTAGTAATAGAACAGCTTATAAGACACAAAAGGGAAAGAACGCTGCAAGCTTATAATCTAATGGACGTAATGTGAAAATGACTTATTATTGTAAAATGTATGATTGAGCTGATATTTAGTTAGATGATCTGTGTGTCTTATATTTGTATTTTTTTTGCTGGATAGTGTGTCTTATATTTGTATCTCTTTGGCTGAATAGTAGCTGGATAGTGTGTCTTTTATATGTATTTGTGTGGCTTTGAGTCCGCCAGGAGAAAAGTGCAACACAAATGTTCTGTATCTTGTATCAAGCCCACTGGCAATGTTATAATGCAGACAATCAACAGTACCATATAATGTCTTGTAGTGTAGTGTAGTGTAGCATAGTGCAGTGCAGTCTAGTTTAGGGTGGTGCAGTGTACTACAGTGTGTCTGTTGATCTTACAATGTTAGTGTGTGTGGAAGGGAGCTATAGAAAGATTTCAGTACAAAAATACAGCAGAACAGTCACAGCCAAGGATAAGAAAAGCTTTGATGCTGTCTCATGCTGCCCTTTTAAACTGTATTTGTTTCAAATAATTTGGATTGAAAGGGTCATTGAGAAGGGCAGTGCTTAGGATGTAAAGAGCCAGTAAATGGGAAGTGACAGATCTCTGGCAATTGAAGTCTTTCACAGTTGAATGAACTGACAGTGACAGTAAGACATTGGAGTGCTAACTTACCTTTCCAGAGCCTTTGCCATTGCTTCGTATGCTTTCCCTAGGCCTATGTTATCTCCAAGCTCTTTAGAGATTTCCATGTAAGTATTGAGAAACTGTGGGCAGAAAAATATTGCATCCTTAAAATACAAACATGGACTACAATAATCTTATTGCAATGTTAAATATTTAACCACTGTACTTTTGCTTAGATAGACTGGGATAATAATACAAACACAAATATAATAAAATGATATCCAATGACATCAACAAACCCTGTGCAAAAAGCTGGAATTATATACAGTACTAGAACGGAAGAAATATTTTGCAATACCCACATAGTTGTTGTGAATCTTTATTGCTGTCATTAGCAACAAATTAGAAGAATTTTACACAGTTACATAGTGAGTTTGGCTGAAAAAGCTATATGTTCACCAAAAGAAATAAAAATCACACACACAAACTCCAGCTGATTCAAAGGATGGAAGCATAAAAACAAACCTAAAATACTTTAGTGTAGAGAGGTTAGCCTTTAAAGGAAGGGGGTGTTTGACTCCCGATATTTTACTTTTTGTGTTGCGATTGCGGTGTGTATATCAGTGGGTTGAGAGGGGGGAAATCCGCAGCTAAGGTTAGGCATCAGTGGGGGAGGTCTTTTACGGTTAGGCATTGCTGAAAGGGGAGGGGGGTCAGCTGAGGTTAGGCATTGGCTGGAAAGGTAGTTAGGGTTAGGCGCATGTGGTGGTGGTGGTGTGTGTGTGTGTGTGTGTGTGTGTGTGTGTGTGTGTGTGGGGGGGGGGGTCAGTTAGGGTTAGGTATCAGTAAAGGTTAAGTATCAGTAGAGGGAGGGCTCTGTGTGAGAATATGGTTAGGTTTAGCTATAGTAATTTTTTTTTTTTTTTTTTTTTCTTTCTTGATTAGCTCAGAGCCTAGCCACAGTTTATGAAGGCCCAACCATATTGATAGGCTTCATCACCACGCTCTTGGTGTTGGGCATAAAGTCTCATCATATTTGCTAATCAGAATTTGCCAATCAAATTTAATTATTTCATAAAATTAAATAAAGAAGGGGAGAAAAGAAACAGACCAAAGATGAAGAAAAGTACCGCATCCTCCCGCGTACAAGACGCGCCCCCCACCCTCAGCAACCACGAAAGCAAAACTGTGCACCCCACAGCTCAACATTTATCTACACACTGCCCTATGCTGGACACCACACACGCACACAGACACACGCACAGACACACGCACAGACACGCGCGCACACAGACACGCGCGCACACAGACACGCGCGCACACAGACACGCGCGCACACAGACACACGCGCACACAGACACACGCACAGACCCACGCACAGACACACGCACAGACACACGCACAGACACACGCACAGACACACGCACAGACCCACGCACAGACACACGCGCGCACAGACACGCGCACAGACATACGCCCAGACATGTGCGCGCACAAACACACGCACGGACATACGCACGGACACACGCATGGACACACGCACGGACACATGCACGGACACACGCACGGGCACACGCACGGGCACCCGTGCGGACACGCACGGACACACGCCCGGACACACGCATGGGCACACGCACGAACACACGCACGGACACACGCATGGGCACACGCACGGGCACACGCACGGGCACGGGCACACGCACAGACACACCATACACCCACACCACACTACTAACACTCATTCCAGTTGGGGGGCTGTCCCACACTCCCAGTTGTCCCACCCACTGGAGAACACGGTGAGTAGAAAAGAAAACACCAAGAGAAAAGTGTAAAAGTGTAAAGAATAGCTACTTAACATTACCCTTAGAATAGTATGGCTAGAATTTGAATTTCTCAAAACAAAAATTATACAGCTTTATCCATCTGTTTTGTTCATTAGTAACAGTCATTGGGGCCTCAGGGGGATGTGAGTACTCTATCTCTAAGAGCTCGTTAAATCTAGTGAGCCAACTTGATATTGCAGGGATAGTGTGGGTACCCCAGTGTTCAATAATTAGTTTCTTGCCGATCAAGGTTGAAAACATTAAGAGGTCCATAGATAATTCAGTAGTGGTTTGCAGGCCCTGACCAAAGATTGCCTCTATTTTATTGATACGGAGGTCTAGGTCTGTGTTTACTCTTAAAAAAACCTCAACCTTTTTCCAAAATTTCTGGATTGAGGGGCAGGACCACCAAATGTGGGAATAATGTAAAACTGGATAAGAACATCTCCAGCAAATAGATGGAACGGAACTGTATAATTTATTAAGGGCATCCGGAGTAGAATACCAGCGCATGATTACTTTATATTGCATTAATTGAAGTACTGTATTTTTAGGCATCCAAACATTCTCTATAAAGCTCGACCAGCGTTTATTGTCCAGATTAATTTGCAGTTCACCTTCCCACCTCTCCCTAATTCTGTCCCGTGAAGTGCCCGTGAAGTGCAGCAACGACCCATACAGAAGTGACAAGCTCCCTGGGGGTTTAGTCCTAGCCAGAAACCATTTTTCAAAATTGGAAACTTCCGTCCTAATAGGGCCTAAAGACCTGATTTCTTTGAGTATATAGCTTGATATTTGGTAATATTTAAAAAATGGAAAATGTGGAGGCAGGCTGGCTAGACCGAACCTTCCCAGGAAATCCCAGAGTCTAGTATCTTGTTCTAAACCAGTTCCATTAAGCCAAGTCCTGTCCATCCCTGGGGTAAAGCCAGGGTTATTAACAATAGATAATAGGGGGCATGGTCCTGGGAGTGTTTTAATCAAATATTTAAAAGTAGTCAGAGTTGGGCCTATTAATGGTTGAGTACAGCCTCTAGACAACCTGTTCAGTACCTGTAGATTGCATGACAGGGCAAAATGTTCGTTCAGATATTCTAGCTCCAGATCTGTCCAAAAGCTATGATCTTTGCCTTTCCTCCAGTCTAGTATTCTACCCAAGTGGACTGCTTGGTAATACTTATAAATATCCGGTATAGCCAGCCCTCCTCCTTCCCTCCTTTGAATAAGGTGTCTATGTGAGATTCTACTTTTTTTGCCCCTCCATATAAATCTCTGCAGCACAGCCTGTCCACCTCGAAACCAGGATCTTGGGACAAAAATAGGAAGACACTGGAACACAAAGAGTAATCTAGGGAGGATCATCATTTTGATGATAGATATCCTGCCCAATACATTGAAGCAGGGTCTGTCCCACCCGTCCAGCAATTTTTTACAGTCGGGTAGAAGCCTGTTGTAGTTGGCCCCAAATAAGTCACTCTCATTTGAGCATAATTTTATCCCCAAGTAATCAATACAGCTAGTCTGCCATTTAAATGGTACTATGGATTGAATAGTGTGTCTAGAGAGGGGTGAACAGCCCAGGTCCAGAATAGTGGTTTTCTTTATATTAACTTTAAAATTCGAACAGTGACTGAAGGATTCTAATAATTGAACTGCCCTTGGTATTGATGTGGCCGGTTCTAAAACAGTCAGCAGTAAATCATCTGCATAAGCAAGTATTTTAATTTCATTCTGGCAGGTCTTTAAACCTGTTATCAAATGATCTCTCTGTACAGCCTGAATAAGGGGTTCTAATGCTAAATTAAAGAGGTAGGGTGAAAGGGGACAGCCCTGTCTGACTCCATTGCAAACTGGAAAGTCAGAAAAGACAGCCCCATTAACTTTAATTGCTGAACTTTGATTTGCATAGAGCTTTTTAATTCGGTTGCAAAAGGAGTTTCCTACTTTAACTGTATGTAAGACTTTATATAGATAGTGCCTATTAAGTCTATCGAAAGCTTTTTCGGCATCTATCGCCACCATCGCAGCCTCAACTCCACGTCCACGGACCTTATTACAGAAACCAACAGCAGTGTACACGTTTTCATACAGTTGTTTTTTATTACGGAAACCACACTGTTGTTCCCCCAATAATATATCGTACACTTTAAGGAGTCTATTTGCAAGAATTTTTGAATATATTTTGACATCTATATTTATTATAGAGATAGGTCTAAATTTGCTGCAATCAAGGTTTTCCTTTCCATCTTTAGGAATCACTGTTAGTACTGCTTTATTTGATAGATCCGAGAACGTGGTTGGTGAGTCAACCTCATTTACTAGAGCACAGAATGGTGTCGCCAATTCCTTACAAAAGGTTTGATAGAATTCTGCTATAAAACCATCTGGACCTGGGCTTTTCCCCCTCCCCAGAGCCTGAACCGCAAGAATGAATTCCTCCTCAATAATCGGGGTATTTAGGGACTCTTGTATCTCAGAACTGACCAAGGGAGGTGAATACTGAGATAATAAGTCAGACCCTGGTTCAGTTTGTTCTATAGATTGCAAGTTGTATAGTTTGGAAAAATAGTTAGTAAATCCTATACCTATTTCCTCAGTGCTATTTAATATAGTCCCATTGGGGCCTATTATTTTTTCAATGAAGTTTTCTGATTTTTGCTTTTGAAGCAGGCCTGCGAGAACTTTCCCGGGTGTATTACGGCCGAGTACTAAAACTTTTTTTATCGTTTCTAAGCTGTTTTATCATTTTTTCGTTTAGTATTTTATTAACCTGAGTTCTGATAGTTTGCAGTTTCTTAGATATTTCGGTTGTGATTTTTTTTTTATTCAAGAACTCCAACTGACCTAATTCGGCTAACAGGTCCTCCAGTTCCTTTTTTTTTTCTCTATTCCTCCTGATGCCATATTTTATGAGGACACCGCGAATCACACACTTCATTGTATCCCAGAGGGTCTGCTCTGAAACATCAGGAGACCTATTCAACAAGTAGAAATCACTAAGACTAGTTTTTATTTCGGTGATCATGTCAGGTATTGAAAGTAGTCCTAGATCTAACCTCCATTCTCTTCTTGTAACCTGTTCCTTTTTCCATGTCAAGGACATAAGGATTGGGGCGTGGTCTGATAGTGTAAAATTGCCAATCTTAATCTCCGTAATATTTTGTATCAAATCTTGAGGAACCAGAAAAAGATCAATACGAGTGTATGTCTGATGTCTTGGAGAAAAAAAGGAATAATCTCTTTTATTTGAATTAAAAACTCTCCATGCATCAAGTAACTTTTCTGCATGTAGAGATTTTTTAATCTTCTGAATACTACGGAGTGATATGCTTGACTTCCCTCGAGAGTTGTCCAAAATAGGGTCTAGCGTCATATTAAAATCACCTGCTATAATGATTTTTCCTTTAGCTATTAAATTTACTTTCTCAAGGAAATTTAAAATAGTTTTAGTTTGGCCAGTATTGGGTGCGTATAGGTTAGCTAAGGTGATTAATTTCCCATAAACTTTACCTACTAATATTAATATGCGGCCTTCCTCATCTGAATAGGAGTTTTCTACAGTAAATTGAGTTTTGGAGCCAACTACAACGGCCACCCCCCCTTTCTTACTCCTGTTAGAGTTAACATACCAGTCAAATTTTTTATTAGTGCATACTGGTTTAAAGTCTTTTTTAAAGTGTGTCTCTTGGATAAAGGCAATGTCGGTTTTATTTCTGGATAAAATCTAAGAATCTAAGATTCGACCTCTTTTAACCCCTGAGTTTGCCCCTTTGACATTATAAGATACTAATTTTAATTCTTCCATAATGATATAATAATTGTTGATTGATCCAGCCATAACTCTTAAAAAGGGTAGAAATACTCCTAGTGTGTAAAGAATTAAAATTCATTTTATTTTCCTCTATCTTAAGGACAGAAAACATGAAAAATAAGACAAAAAGTGAAAGGAGATGTCCAAAAGAAATAAAAAAAGGTAAAAAGGAAGAAAGAAGTAAAGAACATGAGCTACGTCCAAAATTGTAGACTGAGAGATGGTTCCTATTCCGGCCCAACCTCAGTCCATGGTTAGGTACCAGGAGAATGTTGACCACCTGGCAGTATGTTGGATACCTAACTGGTGTCATTTCGACACCTTGTTTCGCCTAATCTTGTACAGTCAGGCAAAACAGATGGAAAGGAGTAATTACTGACTTCAATGCCCAGGGCAGCGAGATTTTACCAAATCTTAACTGTAAGGCTCCAACTGGCTAATCAGTCTTGTGGCTAGGTGGAGATGGGTTGGGCTCCCAGCCTGGAATTTCTATAATGGGTAGGTCTAAACTCGATAGAAAGGGACAAATCGGATCACCATCTTTAAGAATTATGGTTCGACCATCTGAGCTCACAATCAATGAAAACGGGTAACCCCATCGGTATTTCAGTCCTTTCTCAGTTAAGAGCCTTAAAATAGGTTTAAGCATTCTGCGTCTTGCTATAGTGTGGGCTGAAATATCATTAAATAGTTCTACTTTGTGGTCTTTGAAGGATATAGTCTCCAGCTGCCTGGCCTTGTGTAGAATTTTTTCTTTAAGTTGGAACGAATGTACCCTGCACAAAATATCAGTGCTAGAGCTTGATCCATTAGAACGGGGTTTACCTATCTTGTGGGCTCTGTCGATTTCTATTGTGCCTGGTGATTCCTCCTGTAAAATATTGCGGAATAGTTCCTCAGTAACCATGGGGATCTCATTTGGTCGCAGAGTTGAGGGTAAACCTTTGATTTTAATGTTGTTTCGACGGGAACGGTTCTCAAGATCATCAATCGTGGTGTTAAGTTCCTTTATTTGAGATTTTTGAGATTCCAGGGAGTTCATCATTGATAAGTGAACCGTACTAGAGTCACCTATGGTTTGTTCAACCTTGTCTAACCTTTCTGTCAATTCAATAACCGTTTTTTTCAGAGGGCCTAGTTCATTAACGATCGTGGTTCGGACCGAATTCTGGAGCTCATCTGCCAGGCTTAATTTCAGACTAGCAGCAAAGCTATCAAAAAGGTTTTTCATTGTGGCCACTGAAATAGGTGAATTTTACACAGTTACATAGTGAGTTTAGCTGAAAAAGCTATATGTTCACCGAAAGAAATAAAAATCACACACACAAACTCCAGCTGATTCAAAGGATGGAAGCATAAAAACAAACCTAAAATACTTTAGTGTAGAGAAGTTAGCCTTTAAAGGAAGGGGGTGTTTGACTCCCGATATTTTACTTTTTGTGTTGCGATTGCGGTGTGTATATCAGTGGGTTGAGAGGGGGGAAATCCGCAGCTAAGGTTAGGCATCAGTGGGGGAGGTCTTTTACGGTTAGGCATTGCTGAAAGGGGAGCGGGGTCAGCTGAGGTTAGGCATTGGCTGGAAAGGTAGTTAGGGTTAGGCGCATGTGGTGGTGGTGTGTGTGTGTGTGTGTGTGGGGGGGGGGGGGGGTCAGTTAGGGTTAGGTATCAGTAAAGGTTAAGTATCAGTAGAGGGAGGGCTCTGTGTGAGAATATGGTTAGGTTTAGCTATAGTAAGTTGATGGTAATATTTACTGGTGATTTCTATAAGAATTAGCACTGCATGCATGTGTGTGGATGTGGGGATTTTTATACCATTTATACCATGCGCATTTGAGTGTATGCCTGTAGCCCAGTGCTTTTCTAATTCAAAACTTTGGCACACTGCACTGCATATGTTACAATGGAAAAGCTGCTTTTAGCTGCAACTGAAAATGGAGTGATAACTTCAGTTACATCCCCACAGATGTGTAGGACCACTCAACCCTATAGAATGAATGTACCTCTGCAACAAACCTTGCAAAGGTGTTAGGATACAAAGGAAAGCAAAACATTTTGCACCTGCTTTAATGCAGACTTGTGAACAAGTGAGACAAACAGAGAGTGGAGAACATCTTTTACTCCAAACCGTATACTGTTGCCACGGTGTAAAGCAAGTTCCCTAAAAAGTAATAACAGCTCAGCAGCAACTACAGGTCTAGTTTTCAACTGTGAAAAGGTAAACATTTTTAAATACTGTTTTATATGCATTATATTTTGTGTACATGGACTGCAGTAAAAACTCTTCGTAAAAACGATATGCATATGCATCACGTTCTAACCGCAGTAATGGCATTCCAAACACTGCAAAATAGAACATAATGGGTTAGGAAAACCACAACACAACTGCCATGTAAACGCAGCTGAACTGGCTATGCACAAGTACTATGTACCATATATGATAAAACAAATATATTGCTAATACTTGCCTTAAAGAGGAACTGTAGTGAAAATAACATAATAGATAAAATTGTTTATTTTTTTACAATATTAATTAATTTATTATTTAGTCAGTGTTTGCCCCCTCACCCAGATTTTCATTCTGAAATGTATCACAGGTGGTGACATATTTAGTCCTGTCAGATGCAGCTCTGCAAAATGTTTGTTTCTGAGAATTCCAAAGCCAGTGAAAATAATACCTGGTCTCCCAGAATGCCCTGGGAGGAGAATATAGGTTAGCTAAACAGCCCAGGCTAAGCATCACTGTAAGGGCGGGGCTACATAGAAAACTACAGCAATATATAAAGGAAGTATTTCTGATGCTAAAACCAGGAAATGACCATAAAAGCGGGTATCCTAAATCATTTACTGCATTTGTCTATATGTCACTATAGTGCCTCTTCCAGGTTAAATGGTCTCTGAACTTAAGCTACATCGACAAGCTGGAAGAAACTCAGATGAAGCGGATGACAAAGACTACTGACGTCATCTAAAGATCTGGCATGTGAACTTTCACAACAGGGGCGTCGCTAGGGCCTTTGATCCGGGGCACCGGCCTGGAACCTGTTGCCATGGTGCCCCGGATCTACTGAGTGGCAGGAGGGGGCACTGGACGGAGCAGCGGGGGGCAGTTAAAAACTCACCTGTCTTCAGATCGCCGCAGGCACAGCTTCCATGTGCTTCCAACTTCCTTCCCGCGGCGTCCGTCGTCTTGGTTACAGCGCCCCCTGTGATGACATCACAGGGGGCGCTGTTACCAATATGAGGGACGCCGCAGGGAGGAAGTCAGAAGCACATGGAAGCTGTGCCTGCAGCGATCTGAGGACGGGTGAGTTTTTAACTGCCCGCTCCCCCCCACTGCTCCGCCCAGTGCCCGCTCCTACACTAGGGGATGCTGCCTATCTAATCTACGCTGGGGGAACCTACCTATTTAACCTATACTGAGGGAACCTACCTATCTAATCTATATTGGGGACACTGCCTATCTTACCTATACTGAGGGAGCCTACCTATCTAATCTATACTGGGGGAACCTACCTATCTAATCTATACTGGGGAACCTACCTATCTAATCTATACTGGGGGAACCTACCTATCTAATCTACACTGGGGGAACCTACCTATCTAACCTATACTGGGGGAACCTACCTATCTAACCTACACTGGGGGAACCTACCTATATGACCTATACTGGGGGAAGCTGCCTATATAATCTATACTGGGGGAAGCTGCCTATTTAACCTACACTGGGGGAAGCTGCCTATATAATCTATACTGGGGGAAGCTGCCTATCTAACCTATGCTGGGGGAAGCTACCTATCTAATCTACGCTGGGGGAACCTACCTATATAACCTATATTGTGGGAACCTACCTATCTAACCTACGCTGGGGGAACCTACCTATATAACCTATATTGGGGGAAGCTGCCTATCTAACCTATACTGGGGGAAGCTGCCTATCTAACCTATACTGGGGAAACCTACCTATCTAACCTACACTGGGGGAAGCTGCCTATATAATCTATACTGGGGGAAGCTGCCTATGTAACCTACACTGGGGGAAGCTGCCTGTATAATCTATACTGGGGGAAGCTGCCTATCTAACCTATGCTGGGGGAAGCTACCTATCTACAGCCAAGCAAAGCCCCAGGGCCCCAGCCCAGCAAAGCAGAGCCCACAGCAAAGTAAACCCCCCAGCCTAGCAAAGCCTCCTGGTCCCAGCCCAGCAAAGCATACAGCCAAGCAAAGCCTAGTAAAGCCCCCAGCCCAGCAAAGTCCCCCAAAATGCCCCCCAGCAAATTGCCCAGCAAAGCCCCAGCAAGTCACCTAGCAAAGCCAGGCCAGCTCAACATCCCCGCCAGCCAGGGCGGCACAGCATCACCACCAGCCAGGCCAGCACAGCCTCACCACCAGCCGGGTACAGCGCACAGGCCAGCCAGCCGAAGGCAATACAGAAGCCTGGTGAGGGGCTTATATATGTAAAATACTGCCTATTGAATATATTTAAATTACGCCACTGCAATGTTCAGGTACATTTGGCCCCACCTATGACCATGCCCACTTTACCCGGCATGGCTATGCCCATTTTTCGCCACGGCACTCGTTCCCTCTTGGTGCCCAGGGGTGTCCCGGATCTCCCAGGACCCTAGAAACGCCCCTGTTTCACAACATATGGCGCTTGACGGACCACCATCATTCTTTCACTTACCAGGAAGCAGCTCCGCCCTGCCCCACCCATCATTACTACTGCCCCCTCCCTAGTAACAGACCCATCGCTAACCTTTAGGTTGCTGACGCATCTGTACAGAACCCAGCCTTGAACTGTCACAGAAGGGATCAAGTCCCGATACCTGGGAGTGACAATAATTTGAAGTGTATATGCAGCTTCAGAATATGCTCTATTCAGGACAGGTTTTCTCACTGAATTATCTTTTCTTGCAATGTGGAACTACATTAACAAATCACCTCAATACTGCACAACACTGCACAACGAAGGATAAAAACATAAAAAAATACATATATTACTTGGCATAAATCCAAAAAATTACAGCATACTAAGTAAAGTTCTGTCTTCAGTTTTTGCTAGAATATTATTATTCTTTTCGCAACTTAGTCAAAGTAAGCACTATACAAATGGAATAATTAGACATGGCATCCTTATAAATTGGAAAAATGATAAAAACCCGCACAGAAATGGCAAAATATCAGTTCGGATGCTTTACAAATAAACCACTTAATATTAATAGAATTAATGGCAGCTTTGCAAACGGAGTTTGTAAAACATACATTATACACCGCAGTACAAATATAATTTAACAATTGAATATCTTCCGTCTGTCTGACTCTGGGAAAACACTATGTGATTTTATTGGAAATACATTTCTTTGATTTCTGGCAATCTAAATGCACTCAGCCATTTCACAGTTAGTGAGCAGTAAGAGTGCTTCTGCCTCATTTACACCTCTACAGCAGGATTCAGACAATCAACTGGAACATTAGTCAAAGCGATCCCTAGCTAATGACTTCTGACATGTGCTGCTGAAATGGACTGGGAAGCCTGCTGAGCCTCTGAAGCTCAGGGAGACATCGCAGACACAGGTAGGTGACTGCACTCGCACATATAATATCCAGACTCATTTTTTTTCTAGCAATTGCCTCAATGTTATATCTCCTGCCAGAAATGTACAACTTTCTCAAAAATTTCTCGGTGAGATCTAGTGAGATACAGATTTCGTATAAAGTGCAACTTTATATATTCTTATTTCCTGTTATTACAGCTCACAAATTATTTTTTTTTTGATATATATATATCTCGCCAACATCTTCCATCGCACTATACCAGGGGTTCCCAAACGTTTTCGGTCAAGGGCCGGGTCAACATACTTCAGGCTGCTGTGGGGCCAGAGTATACATGAAATGATGTAGAAAACATAACAAAGTACCTACTTACTAGTTACTACCTAGGTAGTAACAAAGTTGAACCTAGGTAGTATAAACTATTACCTGTTAACCGTGTTGCTTGCGCATTTTAGTCAGTCATTTTCGCTTTCAAAAATGCTATTTTTAATTTCAAGAAATTTTCATGAAAAACAGGCTTGTATTTCTGTGGTTTCCGCAAAAACGCAGAAAATCGATATTTTTACCGAAAAAAAAAAGAAAAAAAATTGATATTTGTACTTCAATGCAGAAAAAGAATATTTAAACTGCAACAATTTAAACCTCAAAAATTGGATAGTTTTGCTGCAAAAATTTACAAACTAGCTAAAATTTACAAACTAACTGTACAGATTTTTGCAAAAAAATTTAATTTTCATTAACCTCTTGACGACCAGCTAACGCCGATTGGCGTAAACTGGTCGTCTGCGGGTTACCATGGAAACGGCCGCTTGATCGAGCGGCCTTTCCATGTCAGTTCACGGAGGGTGTCTCCGTGAACAGCCGGAGAGCCACCGATCGCGGCTCGTCGGCAAAATGTAAACACGCGGGGAAGAAATCCCCGCTGTTTACATCATACGGCGCTGCTGCGCAGCAGCGCCGTAAGGCAGATCGGTGATCCCCGGCCTCTGATTGGCCGGGGATCGCCAGCATATGATAGGTCAAAGCCTATCCTACAATGCGCAGGACGGATATCCGTCCTGCGCAGCTCAGAGGGGAAGGGAGAGGGAGGGAGAGGGACAGAGCGCCGAAAACGCTGCGGAGGGGAGCTTTGAAGGGCCCCCCCGCAAAGCGCAGCAAGCCGCCGGCGATCAGACCCCCCCAGGAGGACATCCCCCTAGTGGGGAAAAAAGGGGGTAAGTCTGATCGCCCTGGCTCTATCCTGATCTGTGCTGAGAAAATAGGAAAAAATGCCAGGGATCTTCATACAGCCATATTGCGGCTGTATAGCGATCCCTGGCCAAAGCGCTGCGGCTGCGTATAGACCCCCTGGAAACCCCGTCTGGAAATTTATTGCGCTTTCGTTTGATGCATGTAAAATTACACTACCGTTAGGTTTGCTACTAAAAGTGACATTTACCGCATTTAAAACTATACTTTTTTCCTTCTAAAGTGTAAAATCGATTTTCTCAAAAATATAAGGTCTTTTTGAAAAATTCTTTTTTCCTCTTATTCCTAATGATCTCCTTAACATATCTTGCAAATTTAGGATTTCTAGCATTGAAGGTGGATTTGCTATTAACCATTAAAGTCGGCAGGTTTTTAAATGTGTTTTTTTTTCCTTTGAAACTTTAAAATCAATTTTCTCAAAAACTATAAGGCCGATTTGAAATTTTTTTCCTCTTGTAGCCACTGGGGGCCCCTACAAGCTCTGGGGCCCTGGGGCAGCTGCCTCCTTTGCCTTAATGGTAGCGCCGGCCCTGTTGATCTATAAGTAATACATTTTGAGAGTGGGGGGCCGGTGAAAAAGCCTCAGCGGAGCATTGATACATGAGCAGTTTATCACACTGTACAATCAGGACAAGCAGTGACACAAGTACAGATAAATACAATTAATATGTAGTTTGGAAAACATCCCCAATACTGATAGATGTTCATTTGATAAAATGCACACAAAAAAGTAAACACAAAGGAGAGGTCCCTGCTCTTGCGAGCTTACAGTAGAGGGTAGTGGGGTTCAGACTCTGGGGGAGTAGACAAAGGGGTGAGCAGATGAAACAGTGAGCTCTAAATTCTAGCTATAGCAAATTATAAGCTTCTCTGACAGGCTGTGGCAGAGAGTTCCAAAGGAGAGTTGACACTCGTGAGAAGTCTTGGATATGAGAGTAAGAGGAGGTGACCAAGCTGGACAACAAGAGGGTCTCTTGGGAGGAACAAAAGTTCCAGGATGAATGATATCTAGAGATTAATAAGGGAATGTATGGAGGGGATAGCCAGATGCCACACAAATAGTGCTGTACAGTTTTTGGCATTGGCAACTGAAAAAGGTCAGCCCAGTGTTCACGTACAGAAGCTTATATATGATACAAAGTACTCAAACAATATATGATACAAAATCACATATAAGCGTCTGTAAGTTAAATTACTTAGGACCAGTTCTGATCCAGTTCTGAATCATGCTTGAAGAAGAAACAAAGTTTTGAAAGCTTGCAAGGAAATCTTGTAGTTAGTCATTAAAGGTATCACCTAATCAACCTTTGTTGTTATCTATACATGTACAATGAACAAGATTCCAATATCTTTGGTGCTGCATTTTGAAAGAAAACAGAGGACCCTAGATTACTACAAGAAGACTTTGGCCAAGTACATAAGATGACAACATCAACAAAAGAGGATGGAATGAGGATGGAAGAGGATCTTGGATTGAAGACCTCTGAAAACTGCATCCCACTTGCAATTGTGATTTGTTCACATTTTACGAAGTGATTTTCAAGGTGATTTTGAAGGAATGTATGACTATGCAGGTTTCCTTCAAGCGGAATCACTCCAAAAATGCTGCAAGCATTGCATTTACTATTAAATACATCTAACACTGCAGTGGAATCACTTCCACTGAGTTTCACTGTCCTATTACTTTGGCAATTACTGGCTAATTGTGGCAAACATCAGGGGCACTAAAAGCGCCGCTAGTGGGACCCAGCTCTAAGGTTAAGTTCACAGTGGTGAGTTGCATAACACACGCGTTATGAGTGTGAACTGTAACTGTAATGAGTGTGACTGGGCATAGACTTGAATACAAAGGGCTTGATTCATAAAGCGTTGCTAACCCAGTTAGAGACTTTGGGCCTGATTCACAAAGCGGTGCTAACAGTTAGCACGATGGTGAAAAGCCCTTTATCACGCCTAAACTCAGTTTAGGCATGATACGTTTAGGTGTGATAAGTTTAGGTGTGATAAGTTTAGGCATGATAAGTTTAGGTGTGATAAGTTTAGGCATGATAAGTTTAAGCACCAACTGCGTTAGCACCGCAGTGCACAGCTGATCAAAAGTTTTGCGCTAGCAAAGTCTGGTGCACTTTGCATAGAGTTTAATGGCGCTGCTTTGCGTGCGGGACTTTGCACGCTATCTACACTTATCTAAACTTAGCATGCCTAAACTTATCACACCTAAACTTATCACACCTAAACTTATCACACCTAAACTGGCTTTTCACCAGCGTGGTGCAATGGTTATCACGCCTAAAGTCTCTAACTGGGTTAGCACCGCTTTGTGAATCGAGCCCTTTAGGCGTGATAACCATTGCACCACGCTGGTGAAAAGCCAGTTTAGGCGTGATAAGTTTAGGCATGATAAGTTTAGGTGTGATAAGTTTAGGCATGATAAGTTTAGATAAGTTTAGATCGCGCGCAAAGTCCCGCACGCAAAGCAGCGCCATTAAACTCTATGCGAAGTGCACCAGACTTTGCTAGCACAAAACTTTTGATCAGCTGTGCACTGCGGTGCTAACGCAGTTGGTGCTTAAACTTATCATGCCTAAACTTATCACACCTAAACTTATCATGCCTAACCTTATCACACCTAAACTTATCATGCCTAAACTTATCACACCTAAACTTATCATGCCTAAGCAGAGTTTAGGCATGATAAAGGGCTTTTCACCAGCGTGCTAACTGTTAGCAACGCTTTGTGAATCAGGCCCCAAGACTGACTGACGCAATCCATTACAACGCAGTACTGTGAAAAGCCCCATAGAATTGTATGGGCAGTGAGTTGACATGCGGAATTATTTTGCAACTGAACACTGAAGTAGCCCTAAATGACCAAATAACAGGTGTCATGTTTGTGCATGCTCATTCGTTTCCTGTTGACTGCAGGCAGCAATACAGATTGTTATATACTTTGCATGACAACCTGCGCGATTATGAACAGCTATGGTAACAGCCTCCAAAATCAGTTCTGCATCCCATTAGCATAGCAAGGGTTTTTGGTAAGCAAGTCAAGCAAGATCTCCCCCTGACGCGTTGCTGAGATGAAATGTGAAGCCTACTGCAGAAAACTGCGGGCATAGTTATTAAGCTAACAAGCATGCAGCCTCCCATGTAAATGCCCCCTGCTATGAGTCTTTCTCTTGTACTTGATTCAGTGTTCAGCCCCACACATCTGCTCATTTCCAAGAGGTGTGCATTACTGTGGGCAATGCTTACATACAGCCCCATTACATAGGACCTCATTACATGGGCAGCCATTACATGTAGAAGTTACAGGCCTCTTCATTATACTTTATGTGAGCCCATTTAATCTGTGCCCCTATTTCATGTGTCTTCTATTTCACGAGTCTATATTATAGTTTGCTCTCCAGTTCATGTGCTTTCTCATTGCATTATAAGGAAAGAAAATAATAGCAGCCTACTACATAGAAAAATAATGAATAATACAGAACTGTAAATGAAAGAGATTTTACTTTTACCCTTGAGGATACCACGGTATTCTTACAGGACAAACAAAAAATCCCAAAAGGATGGGACGCACTTTTAAATGTTGTGTTTGGCAACAGAACTGCTAAATAGCTCGTAACCAATGGTACCCTATTTTTTAATGTTGCAGCAGAAAAAACAGAAACGACTAATAATAGGGTGAGATGGGAAGTTTAGGGACTGTTGGTCACCAATACTAACGTCACCCCTTAAAGTAAACCTTAACCGAGTAAAATTATTTAACCACTTAAGCCCAACTGGACGAGATTTCTCGTCCAGTTGGGCTGCGCGCACTCCCGCGGGTCGCGCGCGCGCCCGCGGGCCCCCCCCGTGTGCGCCCCCGCTGCTGGCCGCTAGCCCACCGATCAGTGAAAGGGATTATAAATCCCTTTCGCTGATCGGACCCCCCCGGAGAAAAGCCGACAGCGTCTCTTCAGACGCTGCGGCTTTTCTGAGCTCTGGTCTCCTTTCTTCTGCCTGGGAGCGAGATCGATCGCTCCCAGGACTTTTTGATTCTGGCCATCTTGTGGCCAAATAGCAAATTACACCTAAAAAAAAAAGTTTTAAGAATAAACCTTTAAATATATTAAAAAAAACCCTGTTTACCTCCCACACCAAAAAATACCCACATACAAGTTTAAATTAAAAAAAAAAAATTACAATAATTAAAAAAAAAAAACAAACATAAATAGTTACCTAAGGGTCTGAACTTTTTAAATATTCATGTCAAAGGAGTATATCAATATGATTTAATAAATTATGGGCTTCTAAACAGTGATGGATGCAAAACGGAAAAAATGCACCTTTATTTCCAAATAAAATATTGTCGCCATACCTTGTGATAGGGACATAATTTTAACTGTGAAATACCCGGGGCATATGGGCAAATACAATACGTGAGTTTTAATTATGGAGGCATGTATTATTTTAAAACTATAATGGCTGAAAACTGAGAAATAATGAATTTTTTCAATTTTTTTCTTATTCTTCCTGTTAAAATGCATTTACAGTAAAGTGGCTCTTAGCAAAATATACCACCCACAGAAAGCCTAATTGGTGGCGGAAAAAACAAGATATAGATCAATTAATTGTGATGGGTAGTGATAAAGTTATTGGCAAATGAATGGGGGGTGAAAGTTGCTCGGATGTAAAAAAATTTCAACCCTTCGGGCTTAAGTGGTTAAAATAATAATAATGTACTTTCAAATGAATGTTACATATCGGTATTTACCTCGCCGTTGGTTCCTCTCAGAAGCTCACGATTTTCTTCTAACAAGGATTCCTTCCAGTTCTGACAATATTTTGTCAAAAGTGACAGTTATAACTGAAAGGACAACTGATGTGCAAAGTAATGTCTGTGTTTCCCTATGGCTCAAGTGGGTGATATTACAGTTTAACAGTGTGCTTTCCTCAAAGCTGTTATGGGGTGATTGCCATTTTTAAAATGGAGGACAAAGAATTCCATTGATCACGGTGGACAAACAGGATGCAGGAGAGGAGAATGAGATCGATAACCAAACTGCATGGGAGGAAAGTATGACGTGCATGTTTATTTGGACTTTTACTTTTTATTTCAGGTTTGTTTTAAAGATTACTTTCTGATAGCGTTTCTATCCAATGCACTTTGTAAATAAGGCGATGGTTACTTGGCACTGGTGAAACCATTCTAGATAATGAGCATCTCATGTCTATCAGTACCACTTCAGGAAATCTCCATGTTTCCTATAACTGTCAATAATAGATAGAGCAATAGTTATTTAGAGCGGCAGGGAGCTGAACTACCATGTTTCAACACTGTAGTACTAATACACCAAACATGATCTTTTTTTTTGCCAGTGCCTACTGGTATGACTATTACTATAGGACTCAAGAGCAACCTTTTCCTTGCCATAGGCTATTTTAATCGCATAGGCTACGAACAATAAAATGTAATTATCTCTGGAATTGAAGGGTTCCCATGAGAGGAACACATATAGTATTATATCACATGAAAGTCTACTCTGGTTCTCCATACTAGCACAAAATGTTCTTTTAGTGGCTCTTTCTTGGCTTTTCCATTGCATGTTAAGGCTGAACTGTATGCTAATTCACTTAGGATACCAGGCCAATCTGAATAATATAATCATATTATTAATGACCGCACTTTGCTGCCTATAGTTAAACTGGCACTCTATCAGCTATACTCCTGTGCATCAAAAGCTTATGCGCAGACTAAGTAGGTCATATCTTCTGCTCTACCTTGATCAAAATTTCAGCTTAATTCCTCAAAGCAGCTAATGAGGTTATTATGGCATGACCTATTCCACATGAATCCATGCTGATTATCATTAATATTACTTTACATACTGAGAAGCATAAAGCCTTCTAGAGTATACTTGCACATGCAGTTCATTCACCAGAAAGAAAGTATGCTATTATTTATTACATGTCCATAGGCTACAGCAACTTTAAACCACTGCAGTACATATAGTTTTGATCAAGCTGATCCTTTCAATCTGACTTTTTCTGCAGATGGATGACTAAGCCAGTGTCAATAATGCATAGATATGTGCAGTCCCTACTAAAGGTATCCGTGCTGTTTTGTGGATGAGAGTTTTTTTTATTTTCATTCTAGGAGTTCTTCCTGAGCTCCAACTTTTGTATGCCTCAGCATGGCCTCCATGTCCCTCCCATTAGACAGCAGACATTACAGACATACCCATACTTACAGATAACTCAAGTTACCTTTCATATATATCTCCATGTACAAAATGTATAGTACTGTTTTTATAATTACATATTTTTATTGGTACATGGTATAGTACTGTTTAAATTGTTGTAGTTTCAAACAAATTAAAAACACCCTGAAAACAAACCGAAAACATTTTATATACTACATACATCAAAAGCTGCATTTATACTTTTTTCGCCCTTAGGCAAAGTATATTGGGGCTCCCCTTAAAAGCGCAGGAGTGTACCTCCCATTGCATGTGCCGCTGCCTCTTCCATGTCTATCATCCCTGTACTGCAGACCCTCCCATACCATGTGCTGCCCCCTTTTCCATGTCTATCATCCCTGTACTGCAGACCCTACCAGTGGCGTAGCTATGGAGCTGTGGGCCCCGATGCAAGTTTTACAATGGGGCCCCCCAAGCGCTCTATACATAACAATTGATACGGGGCACCAAAACCTGCCAAGGACAACCACAGTGTCAGAGGTGCAAGAAGGGGATGGGAAGCAGTTTGTTAATGATTACCACTATTGAAATCATCTATATAAGTGATTATTATGAGCACAGAACCAATAGAGAGCTAATACTGCAGTTGAGGGAGGGCCCTTCGGGGCCCCTCTGGCCCAAGGGCCCCGATGCGGTCGCTACCTCTGCACCCCCTATTGCTACGCCCCTGGTCCCTACCATTCCATATGCCGCTCCCTCTTCCATGTGTATCATGCCTGTACTGCAGACTTTCCCAATCCATGTACCACCCCCCCTTCCATGTGTATCATCCCTGTACTGCATATCCTCCCAATCCTTGTGCCGCCCCCTCTTCCATGTGTATGATCCCTGTACTGCAGACCCTCCCATTACATGTGCCACCCCATCTTCCATGTGTATCATTTCTGTACTGCAGACCCTCCCATTCCATGTGCCACCCCTCTTCCATGTGTATCATCCCTGTACTGCAGACCCTCCCATTCCATGTGCTGCCCCCTCTTCCATGTGTATGATCCCTGTACTGCAGACCCTCCCATTACATGTGCCACCCCCTCTTCCATGTGTATCATTTCTGTACTGCAGACCCTCCCATTCCATGTGCCACCCCCTCTTCCATGTGTATCATTTCTGTACTGCAGACCCTCCCATTCCATGTGCCACCCCCTCTTCCATGTGTATCATACCTGTACCGCAGACCCTCCCATTCCATGTGCCGCCCCCTCTTCCATGTGTATCATCCCTGTACTGCAGACCCTCCCATTCCATGTGCCACCCCCTCTTCCATGTGTATCATACCTGTACTGCAGACTCTCCCATTATATGTGCCACCCCCTCTTCCATGTGTATCATCCATGTACAGCAGACTCTCCCATTCCATGTGCCGCCCCCTCTTCCATGTGTATAATTCCTGTACTGCATACCCTTCCATTCCATGTGCCGTCCCCTCTTCCATGTGTATCATCCCTGTACTGCAGACTCTCCCATTCCATGTGCCACCCCCTCTTCCATGTGAATCATCCCTGTACTGCAGACCCTCCCGTTACATGTGCCACCCCCTCTTCCATGTGAATCATCCCTGTACTTCAGACCCTCCCATTCCATGTGCCGCCCCCTCTTCCATGTGAATCATCCCTGTACTGCAGACTCTCCCATTCCATGCGCCACCCCCTCTTCCATGTGTATCATCCCTGTACTGCAGACTCTCCCATTCCATGTGCCACCCCCTCTTCCATGTGAATCATCCCTGTACTGCAGACCCTCCCATTACATGTGCCACCCCCTCTTCCATGTGTATCATCCCTGGAAGGCAGACCCTCCCATTATATGTGCCACCCCCTCTTCCATGTGTATCATCCCTGTACAGCAGACCCTCCCATTCCATGTGCCACCCCCTCTTCCATGTGTATCATACCCGTACTGCAGACCCTCCCATTCCATGTGCCGCCCCCTCTTCCATGTGAATCATCCCTGTACTGCAGACTCTCCCATTCCATGCGCCACCCCCTCTTCCATGTGTATTATCCCTGTACTGCAGACTCTCCCATTCCATGTGCCACCCCCTCTTCCATGTGTATCATCCCTGTACTGCAGACTCTCACATTCCATGCGCCACCCCCTCTTCCATGTGTATCATCCCTGTACTGCAGACTCTCCCATTCCATGTGCCACCCCCTCTTCCATGTGAATCATCCCTGTACTGCAGACCCTCCCATTACATGTGCCACCCCCTCTTCCATGTGTATCATCCCTGGAAGGCAGACCCTCCCATTACATGTGTCACCCCCTCTTCCATGTGTATCATCCCTGTACAGCAGACCCTCCCATTCCATGTGCCACCCCCTCTTCCATGTGTATCATACCCGTACTGCAGACTCTCCCATTATATGTGCCACCCCCTCTTCCATGTGTATCATCCCTGTACAGCAGACCCTCACATTCCATGTGCCGCCCTCTCTTCCATGTGTATCATTCCTATACTGCATACCCTCCCATTCCATGTGCCACCCCCTCTTCCATGTGTATCATACCTGTACTGCAGACTCTCCCATTATATGTGCCACCCCCTCTTCCATGTGTATCATCCCTGTACCGCAGACCCTCCCATTCCATGTGCCACCCCCTCTTCCATGTGTATCATTCCTGTACTGCAGACCCTCCCATTCCATGTGCCACCCCCTCTTCCATGTGTATCATACCCGTACTGCAGACTCTCCCATTATATGTGTCACCCCCTCTTCCATGTGTATCATCCATGTACAGCAGACTCTCCCATTCCATGTGCCGCCCCCTCTTCCATGTGTATCATTCCTGTACTGCAGACTCTCCCATTCCATGTGCCACCCCCTCTTCCATGTGTATCATCCCTGTACTGCAGACTCTCCCATTCCATGTGCCACCCCCTCTTCCATGTGTATCATCCCTGTACTGCAGACTCTCCCATTCCATGCGCCACCCCCTCTTCCATGTGTATCATCCCTGTACTGCAGACTCTCCCATTCCATGTGCCACCCCCTATTCCATGTGAATCATCCCTGTACTGCAGACCCTCCCATTACATGTGCCACCCCCTCTTCCATGTGTATCATCCCTGTAAGGCAGACCCTCCCATTACATGTGCCACCCCCTCTTCCATGTGGATCATCCCTGTACTGCAGACTCTCCCATTATATGTGCCACCCCCTCTTCCATGTGTATCATCCGTGTACAGCAGACCCTCACATTCCATGTGCCGCCCCCTCTTCCATGTGTATCATTCCTGTACTGCATACCCTCCCATTCCATGTGCCGCCCCCTCTTCCATGTGTATCATCCCTGTACTGCAGACCCTCCCATTACATGTGCCACCCCCTCTTCCATGTGTATCATCCCTGTACTGCAGACCCTCCCATTATATGTGCCGCCCATTCTTCCATGTGTATCATCCCTGTACTGCAGACCCTCCCATTATATGTGCCACCCCCTCTTCTATGTATATAATTCCTGTACTGCAGACCCTCCCATTATATGTGCCGCCCCCTCTTCCATGTGTATCATCCCTGTACTGCATACCCTCCCATTCCATGTGCCACACCCTCTTCCATGCCTATCATCCCTGTACTGCAGACCCTCCCATTATATGTGCCACCCCCTCTTCCAAGTGTATAATCCCTGTACTGCAGACCCTCCCATTCCATGTGCCACCCCCTCTTCCATGTATATCATCCCTGTACAGAAGGCCCTATCTTTCATGCACAGTTCTCTTGGACATCAGCTTCCCTTTTCATGTGTTGTTTCCCATTTCCAGCCTTTTCTTTCATATGTAGCAACCCCTATTTCAAGTATAGGTCTTCCCTTGGGCTGCAGCCGCCCAAGGCCCGGGCCTTTGTGGCCTTTCCAGAAATCCATCCTGGTATATATTCAAGCCCTAAAGTAAATAATTTATCCACGTTTCACTATGTATAACACATGACTCAACTTACAAACAAATCCAACTTAAAACAACTTCCCTGAACTGAACCTGTTTGTAAGTAGGGGTCCAGCAGTATTTACAATGTAGACGTGATAAATTCAACACCCAGTGTTCGGTCCTTAAATAGGTACAAGATCATTTATAACTAACTAGTGATGGTAAAGAGAGAGGTTAAAATGGGTAGATTAGTGTGAAACGTTAGGAGTTAAGGGCTTGTTTAAATGTTCTAAAGGTAAGGGAATTCCTTAGAGTGGGGACATATCTACTGAATTATTATTATTATTATTTATTGTATTTATACAGTACCAACATATCACTGTACACAGTGCTAGACAATAAATAGAGATACATACAATGTTAACAAGGGTGTTAAACAGAGAGGTAGCACAAGGGTATACAACATACAACATAACACAAGGTTATACAGAGAAACAGGATATAAGATACATGATGATGCAATCAAGTCCAAATTAGTCCATGGGAAGGGTGTCATTCATGGGCTTGCAAGATCAAGACCCTGCCAAAGGCTTCAAATCTAAACGGGAGGGACTAACTAGGTAGGGCTGCGGAATAGGTGCTTGGACAAGTTAAGGTGTGGTAGAGGGGGAGTAGCCCATCTTCAAGAGGTGTGTTTTGAGGGCTTGCTTAAAGAGAAACTCCAACCTAGCATTGAACTTTATCCCAATCAGTAGCTGATACCCCCTTTTACATGAGAAATATAATGATTTTCACAAACAGACCATCAGGGGGCGCTGTATGACTGATTTTGTGCTGAAACCCCTCCCACAAGAAGCTCTGAGCACCGCGATACTCTGGGCCAACTGCCACAACGTAACAATGTTCACAGACAGGAATTAGCTGTTTACAGCTGGCTAACAGCCAAAACAGCTAGGAGCAGCTACATCACCTGCCCACAATAACAATGTCACCATGTAATACATGTCAGAATGTGAATCTGGGAGAGGAAAGATTTTACAATGAGCAAACACTGACTAAATCATTTATACATAATTATGGTAAAAAATGAAGCACTTTTTTTTACTACATTATTTTCACTGGAGTTCCTCTTTAAAGATGTTGAAGGAAGAGGCAAGTCTGAAGGGGTTGGGAAGAAAACCCATACAGTGGTGGTGGCTCTTGTGAAGCCATGCGTGCATGCATGCATGTGAGTGAAAAATGAGGGGACAGTCAGGCGGAGGTCATTGGAGGAATGGAGAGGGCAGGTGGGTATATATATGTAGATGGGAGATATATGTGGATCAGAGATATAGTTAGGGAAGGTCTTGTGCACATCCAGTGTAGGGTTTTGCAGAGGGGAGAGGTGGAAGAGCAGTGTGAAGAATGTAGGGTCCGCACGCTGACAGGTTAACAGGAACCAAAGATTTTATTGTTTCAAAGTGCAGTTACATAGGCAACTGATCATCACTCTATCATTTCAGGGCCTCAAGCGGGTCTCCTTTATCAAGGCAATATAAAGGGGACCCTTTTGAGGCCCCAAAATGCTCATCGGGAAGACAGCCAGATGCCTATGTAACTGCACTTTGGAACGTTAAAAGCTTTGGTTCCTGTCAACCTGTCTGTGTGTGGACAGAGATGGCTCGAACCTCCAATTTTCGGTTTGTGAACCTCAAACTTCCGAAAAAGTTTGCGAACCTGCAAACTTTTCGAACCGCAATAGACTTCAATGGGCAGGCGAACTTGAAAAACTACAAACACTGTTTCTGGCCACAAAAGTGATGGAAAATATGTTTCAAGGGGTCTAACACCTGAAGGGGGCATG
Organism: Hyperolius riggenbachi; assembly: GCF_040937935.1. Taxonomy (NCBI): domain Eukaryota; kingdom Metazoa; phylum Chordata; class Amphibia; order Anura; family Hyperoliidae; genus Hyperolius; species Hyperolius riggenbachi. The sequence goes on along the minus strand of NC_090646.1, from coordinate 189,847,654 downwards.
GCGGAGTGGAATACATGCCAAAAGTCCCGGGGAAAATTATGGATTTGACGCATAGCAGGGTTATATTCCCTAAAAGGCAGAAATCACATTGCATTGCTAAATTGGAGGTCTAAATTGCTTGAAAACATCTTGTGTGTTTATACATGGATCAGCAGTTAGTGTAAGTAGTATACTGCTTCACACTGACAGACCAACCTCACTGTGTAACGCCCCACAAACAGCGATTTGTGTAGTGATGGCCGTGCTGGACTGGTGCGCACCATGGTGGAGGAGAAGGCACCATGGTGGTGGAGAAGGCAGTCAAGTGGCCTGCAGGCAGAGATGCTGTGTGGGGACTGACTTAGTCTTGGGGCAGGCAGTCACACGGCGTGCAGGCAGAGATGCTGTGTGTGGGGACTGACTTAGTCTTTGGGCAGGCAGTAGCCCTCCGGGATCCATGTCTCATTCATTTTGATAAAGGTGAGGTACTGAACACTTTTTTGACCTAACTGCTGGTGGTATAATACAAAGTGCAGTCATACAGAGGCAGTGAAAGGTATGCACTGAATGTGCTGGGCCGGGCACAATACAGCAATTAGCATGGGCCAGCTGTGACAGACAGGGCTGTATATGCAGTGTCAGTGGCACACACACAAAAAAAAAAAAACATATCAGAAGAACTTTAGCTCTCAAAAGAACATTTTTGGGGTGCTTTTCATCAACAAATGTCAGCAAGGAGCAAGCTAACAGACCTCCTAACTATCGCTTTCCAGATCTCTCCAATGTCTCTCCCTTCTCTCACTAATACAGCAGCACACAGAGTGAGAACATTGCCGACGCGGCTGCCTTGTATAAAGGGGGGGGGGGGCAGGAGGGAGTGCAGCCTGATTGGCTGCCATGTGTCCTCTGACTGTGATGTAGAGGGTCAAAGTTTAGCCCAATGATGTAGTTTAGGGGGCGAGTCGAACTCCCTAAGTGTTCGTGGTTCACCGTGAACTCGAACCAGCTAAGTTCGCGCGAACAAGTTATCCGGTGAACCGTTCGGGCCATCTCTATGTGTGGACCCTACTTTGCATATATATATTTTCACAAGGTGTAATAAGCTTCTTGTTAAAGGTGTGCGATCCTTTGGAATTGATTAAATAATTGATGAGTCTAGCTGCCACATTCATGACTAACTGAAGGAGGAAATGTGGTTCAAGAGGAGACCTGACAGTAGGGCATTGCAATAGTCAAGGCAGGAGATGATGTGTGCATGGAGGAGAAGCTTTGTAGTGTCCAGGAATAGGAAAAGTTAGATCTCAGAGATGTTGCAGCGGTGGAATTTGCAGGCTCTGGTAACATTTTGAATGTGGGGGCTGAAGGAGAGAGCAGAGTCTAGGGTGACACCCAGGCAACGAGCCTGGAAGGTAGGTCAGATAGCCGTGCTATTGATTATGACATGAATATCCAGGAGGGATGGTGCAGCGCAGTGCAGGAAAATCAGGAGCTCAGTCAAGCGGCAGGAGGAGACCTTGTCCATGGTGGAGGAGGAGAAATCAAAGGTATGGAGATAGATCTGGGTGGCATCGGCATATAGATAGTATTTGAAGCCCAGGAAGGAGAAGACTTTACTGATGGAGGAGATTTACATTGAGAACAGTAAGAGGGCCCAGAACAGAGCCCAAGTGGAGAGGGTGAGGGATGAGGAGGACCAATTAAAGGAGGTTGTGAAAAGGCGATCGGAGTGGTTTGAGGAGATCTAGGCCCGGGTGCTGTCAAAAATTCCTAAGGACTGTAGGGTTTGGAGGAGATGGGGATGGTCTACTGTATCAAATGCTGAGGAGAGGTCAAGGAGTAGCAGGATGGAGTAATTCTCTTCGGCTTTAGCAAGGGTAGGGTCATTGATGACCTTGACGAGAGCTGTTTATTTTGAATGGGCAGAACGGAATCCGGATTGTGGGGATCAAGTAGGGAGTTGGTGCTGAGGTAGTGGGTGATGTGTCTGAGGAACAGGTGTTTGAGGATCTTCGAGGCAAAAAGGAGGAGGGAGATTGGGCAGGAGCTGGAGGGTAGGGAAGGGTCAAGTGAGGGTTCTTTCAGCAGGGGAAGTACAGTGGCCTGTTTAAAAGCTGAGGGGAAGATGGCGGTGGTGAGGGAGAAGTTGAACAAGGCGGTGAGAACCAGGGCCAGATCAGGGAAGTGGGGGCAGAGTGTGTCAGAGAGGATGAGAGGGGTGCAGGTGGCAGGGGGAGTGGCCAGCAATAGGTTCACTTTATCAACTGTGTCAGGAGTGAAGGAGGTCTGTGTGTGTGTGTGTGTGTGTGTGTGTGTGCGTGTGGAGGGGGGGGGGGGGTGATGCCATGCAAGCAAAGAGGTTATGAGTGAAAATTCATTAGTAAGTTGATGGGGGAATGGTCAGGGGTGTATTTATGTATGTATAATATGTATTGGGACAAGAGTAGTGGAATGAATTAAAGGAAAAGCAGAACAGAATGAATTTGATTTTGAGAAGAAGTAGAAGTTAATGTAGAAATTAAATGAGTAACAGCAGATGAGCAGTAATAAGAAGGATACATACGTCTAGTGGCAGCATTCATGATGGATTGTAAAGGCAAGAGTCTTGGTAGTGGAATACCAGATAAGAGGTTGTTCCAATAGTATAAGTGGGACATAATAAGTGCATGTACCAGAACTTTAGAAGACTTTTGTGATCTCTGGGAGTAAGTGGCATATTTTGGAAATGTTGCCCAGATAGAAATAGCAGGAACTAGACATGAGTCAGATGTGTGGAGTCCAAGGTGACACTAAGGTAGAACAAGTGAGGTGAGGAGAATGGCTGTTATTTATAGCTATAGATATGGTGTGTTTATGGATGGTGTGTATGTGTGTGCGTGTGTGCTTGCGTGTGTGTGTGTGTAAGGGTGGAGTGATGATTTGATCAGTTTTATCCAAGTTCAGACCAATGTACCTGAGAACCATCCACAATGTGATGACCAACAGGCGACAGCATAAAACTTTATTTAGGACTGGAGAGACAAGTTAATGGTGGAAAGGGCAGGTCTCATCTGTATAAAACGGGTATTGAAGGCAAAAGGATGATATTAGTTTGTCAAGGGAGGAAGTGTAAAGAAAGGAGAGCACATATCCAAAGACTGAGCCTTGGGGAACGCCAAAGTGAAGAGAAGTTGGTGAAAAGGAGAGCCAAGAGAAGGTGGTGTTATCAATACAGATAGAGTGCAAGGTCTGAAGAAGTAGAGAGTGATACTGTCATCATATGTAGAGCAAAGAGCCAAGTGATAGAACAAGGTGTTTCAGTTCAGTGTGGTGGCTGAAAGTTAGTTTGAAAAAGGTTTATTAGCTACAAGAGTTAAAGAGAAACCATGACCAAGAACTGAACTTCCTCTCAATCAGTAGCTGATACCCCCTTTCCCATGAGAAATCTTTTCCTTTTCACAAACGGATCATCAGGGGGCTCTGCAAGGTTTATATTGTTGTAAAACCCCTCCCACAGTGGGATGTCAGGACCATGGTCCTCACAGTTTACTGTCTGTGAACCTCATTGCTTTGTGGGAAATAACAGCTGTTTACAACTGGGTCCAACTGCCAAAAAAGTAAGACGCATCTCCTTCCACTGACATCACCTGCCATCAGTAAAAATGTCACCATGTGGTAAATGTCAAAATGTAAATCAGGGAACACACTGACTAAATCATTTATACATAATTATTGTAAAAATGAAGCACTTTTTTATTACATTATTTTCACTGAAGTTCCTCTTGAAATTGTTACCCTTGAGGATGGTGGTCTGCTTTATATATGACCGTGGTTGTCAAGTCTTACTTTCTAATGGCTACTGGAACTGATATCCTATTGGCAGCATAGCTGTAACATAGGTAAACTGTTACATGGATTTAACAATGGAACACCAAGTATTTGTGTTTGCTGAAGGACAGTTTCTCACCTCTAACGGACAAACTATGATTGCATTGGTGCTATGCTTTTTGTTATAGTAGTCACAGTGTTGGGAAAGGGGTTCAGTCAGAGGCATAGATCTTTTGTCAAAACCACCATCAAAGCCTTTCTCTGGGCAAAATATTGAAACTAACCTGTGGAAAGAAATATGATCCCTGGTCCTGGTCACATTAACTGGTCCTCCTCTTTTCTTCCAAATTATTGTACTTGGTCTCAGTGGCAAAGTCTCCATCCAGCCTTGTCTATCCATCTCCACTGCTTTCAGACATTAAAGCCATTCCATACAGCAAAGTACTGGAAGGGCAAGGACTAGCAGCCATCTTGGAAGATAAAATTCCAGGGACTTCACCATCAGAAAAGGAAAGCAACTCCAAAGAGGACTATGGACTTGGAAGAAAAGAATAGAAGGCAAGGACTGGAGGGAACCTTCCTACAAAGGGGAGTGTCAACTTTTCCCCCAATTGATTAGTTTTTATTCCATTGCCCTGAGGTCTGATTTAATCTAATTTAATCAGGCATCTGCTGCCACTTCAGTGCTTTTCATCAGCTCTTAGATGGATTAAAGCTCAAACAGCTTGGGAAACAAAAGTGCCTTACTTTTCTATCCGAATCTCCATCAGACATATTTCACACCTCAGTTCCTACTGGGAGAAGAGTTGTCATTGGAACAATATACTGGGCGGAATGTCTCCAATCAGAATCCAACCATTAAAGTATAGGGGATGGAAGATACAGGCACTTTTGTACACACAAAAACGATGTCACACACCAAAGGCAGCTGCCAGAGTATCCAATCTCCGCAACAGTAGAAAGCAATATCCAATAATTCCTCAGCGCTAGGCACAATTCTCTGACCCCCTGTAGGCACCACATGGATAAGAAAAACAGACTCACCGGTGTCCGCCACCACATAGACAATAAGATGGCATCAGATATTTGTGGCAAAATATTCCAACTATTTATTTAAACAATCACAGTTTCAACAATAAAAACATACATTGAGAGTCCTTGCTAACAGGACCCTTATGCATAAAATCGTCTTTCAATAAAAATGCACTATTAAAGTGCTTTTTGCAGGGTCTTGTCAAATTGCCCTCTCTTCAACCAAAGAAAGGTTTTACCCTGCCAGCGTCATAAGTGGTATTTACCCCTGATGAAGCCAGAAGGGGCGAAACCTTGGTCTATGTGGAGACCTGTATGTTGCTTTTGGTGGCTACGGGTGGTCAGAAAATTGTGCCTAGCACTTAAACAGGAAAAAATTGCTAAACATTTGATGGGATCTAATATAATAATTGACTGCAGTTACATTTTAGGAGTGTTCATGTTTCAATATTAAACCAAACCCAGTTTTCTGGGTTTTTTGGCTCTTGTGTAAATATTATGATACCTTAGGCCTGATTCACAAAGCGGTGATAACTCAGTTATCACGCCTAAAAGACTTTAGGCATGATAACATTTGCACCACACTGGTGAAAAGCCAGTTTAGGCGTGATAAGTTTAGGTGTGATAAGTTTAGGTGTGATAAGTTTAGGCATGCTAAGTTTAGATAAGTGTAGATAGCGTGCAAAGTCCCGCACGCAAAGCAGCGCCATTGAACTCTATGCGAAGTGCACCAGACTTTGCTAGCGCAAAACTTTTGATCAGCACTGCGGTGCTAACGCAGTTGGTGCTTAAACTTATCATGCCTAAACTTATCACACCTAAACTTATCATGCCTAAACTTATCACACCTAAACTTATCACACCTAAACTTATCATGCCTAAACTGAGTTTAGGCGTGATAAAGGGCTTTTCACCAGGGTGCTAACTGTTAGCACCGCTTTGTGAATCAGGCCCCTTGTGTGTAAAAGTTAATACATATCCCTGCGTAATCAGTATATAACACTTTTCTTTATGTTTTGAGTGTCTTATTGCAAAAAAAGAGCTGCAGAAATTATTGAAAAAAACAACTAAATCACTTCAACCACCTACAAGATATAGAAGAGGGGCTTGATGTTATTTTGACATTTGACTGTGAAATACTCCTTTGCTTATTGCCTGATGAGGCAGGACTATACCTGGAAAATGCGTTGCAACACTGTTTTGGAGTATGTTAATAAATCTATGCTTTTTTGAAAACTGACAGTTTCATGTCTGCTTCGGGGAGGTAAGTCCACCACTGCCTCCGTAGCAAGTTTTTAGTATATTTTATCGTGTTGGCACTCTGTTCACTTCTTACGATACCTGTGTCCACCCCTGGTGGAGGAGAGATATACCCTCCTTCTTTCCTATCTACAGAGAGTGACTTCTTAATCCTGAGTGGGGACAGGTCTTAAATCTCCCCACTTGCATTTACAGTGGTTGCCTAGAAGGTAACCCTGGTTTGTGAGTATTATTTTAATTACCTACACTATCCATCTCAATCTAATACTTACTACACTATATTGGACTCTTGGTGTCTCTTCCTTTTGTACTTTTTATAAGATATAGAATATATATGGTATATAATAATTTATTTAATTTAAATACACAAATTTTTCACAAGATTTTGTGCTGACTTCTCTCCTTGTTATTGTAAGAGGCTGAGAATTTCATCTTATAAAACGTATTTTCATTTGAAAGCATGTAGCTGGAGAGAAGCTGCAGTTTGAGTTTACCAAATAAAACAATGCAAGAAAATGTAGGGGGAAGAAAAATAAAAAAAAACTGTCATAAAAAATACATTTCCACAATATAACAGTTTCAATTGTTCTAACTGAGTTTCATAAACCTGCATTTATGAATACAAAAAATATATACATGCTTTTAATATCAGTTCAGACATGTAACAAAGACGAAATGCTTCATATAAGTGTAACAAATATAATAATCCCATGGAATAAGAAATCTATGTTTGGTATGCATTTCCAGAAAATGACACCGAATATACATGGGAAATCACAGGAAAACTAATACTGAGAAGTGTAATGTTTTATTTATTTGCTTTCTGACCACCTCTCGCATAGAAAACATAAATCTGTCTAGAGCAATTTATCAAGCCATCCTCACTAACACCAGCTCAAGGTGCACAGCTGATGTCTTGTATTAACTAGTACTTAGAGGAACACACATTTATAAAGAACTGAGATCTGTCTATGGAGGCATGGCGCTTATATACTATTCCCCCAGCCCACCCCCCCAAAAAAGGTAAAAAAAAAAAAACAGACTGCCAGTAGAAAATCTATGTTTATGTCCTTTTTTTCTGACAGATGTGACAAAGACAAGAAATGTGATTCCTGCCAAGAGCTTTTATCAACTATGTCATAACAACTAGTAATAAGTGTAAATAATAGATGGCCAAGATCTAGAGGGAAACAGTGGCAATACTAAACAATGTTAGGTGCCTGCTGATAGGGGTTTCCACGAGCTGGAATTCCCCGACTTCCCAATAGAGTTTTGGCCTGACAATAAAAACAGTTTAATACTTTATCTAATCCCAGCCAGGAGGTGAGTTCAGCAGCGAGCTTCTGCAGATGTTCACATCCAATAATCTATCCATAATTGATGAAACAGGGAGGTCAGATGTAATGGCTCCTACTTCTCCATCAACAAATAAATGGTTATTGACAAAACAAGCCAGTGTGGAGCAGGGAGCTAAGCAGTGACAAGGATAGGACAGAGCTGAGGCTGGCTGTGACAGCGGAACAAGGCTCCTTCATCCGATTCTTCCTCAATAGGTTGGTGATTTAAAGGGCAAGGCTTTCAATGCAAGAGATCTGGAGCACACCAGCAGCACAGGGGATGCATATTGTGGCAAGGACTAAAAGAGATCCATGGATATTTGTAAAGGAGTAAGTATGCATGTCTACACTTATGCAGCAAGATGGGCACCGAGCACACCGAGGCAACCGATGGGCTTTCTATGGAGTACTTCCTGCCTGTGACTTCAATGGGATTTGGTGTGATAAGGCTAAGTAATCAGGATTACATTTAGTAATGTAGTTTGTTTATCATCTAAGGAAAATAGTTGTGAATGATTTATTTTTTAATGACTATATACATATATATATATATATATATATATATATATATATATATATATATATATATATATATATATATATATATATACACATTTACACACATGATGCCTATATTGCTAATATTTTATGTGTGTTTTTTTGTTAGCACCCTGTGTTTATAAATATTTGCAGTCTTTTTTTTATCTTTTGCATAACTAAATGTCATTAACACATACTGTACAATGAATTGTGTGCTTCAACCATCTACTACCAGATTGACGGTCCAATCGATTATTTCTGACAGATCGTTTTTCTGATCGATTTTCCCATTGCTTATTTACAATATCGATCAAAAAAATCAGATTGGATCTGCTGGAAATAATCGATTCGACCATCAATCTGCCGGAAAATTGCATTGTGCGTACCAAGAAATAAGAGGATTTAACAAACTGTCAGTTTATGAGTCCTAATGTAGAGTATTCCAATATTCCAAGATACATAGTTTTAAACATATATGCCTTTGATAAATTGATACCATCTAAGTGATCTTTCCATTGTAAGGGTAATCAGTAAGCAGTTTTCACTTGGGAGGGATGCTAGTGGTTCAAAATAGTTGCAGAACAGAAGACTGTACTACATGCCACTATCACATACAACTGAGCATCACATATTACACAAACAGAGAAATGGCTAAATACAACACATACATAATTGTCATATTAAAGAACGTCTGATATTATATGTGCAAGCATGAATAATGTATGTAATGATGGAAGATACCATTATTATCACAGCTGATTATTAAACCTAATGTTCTTTTATGTATAAACAGTGAAACCGCAATAAAAATAGCTGTGTTAAGAAAATGTAGAGATGTTAGTGTAATTAAATGTCCTATTGGCTCTTTATAAGAATCTTAAATCTTTTGATTCCATTTGTATGCATAACCGCTGGAAAAATGTGTTAATAACTTTGTACAAGATTCTTAATTTCTTCCCTAATCTGCAGTTTGAAATTGTGATTTTATTTCCAGACTAATTGCTCATTATGTCTTTCCTTACCACAAAATGCTAATGATTTAAATTCCTCCCAATAATTACTTTTAATCTAATGATGAAGTTCACAGCAAGACAGTATTGAGCAACACATAACTAGGATCTAATTGTAAGGTATGGCACATTTGTTAAATGTAATGGCAGGCAAGCAGTGAATAACTCTGCAGGCTCCATTGCAAATTGAATCTGAACCCGACAAAGAGAAATTAAATATATTTTTTCAGTAAATAATGTGAAAGGGTTGTAAGCTGTCTACAAACATTGTGTAACACTCATGATATCATATCTTGATCTGTAATATCATAGCCGTAAAAAAAAGTTTTAAATGATCAAAGCACAACTTATTATTAATTTTTTATATATATGAAAAAAAGTGTTAAAGCCAAATCTTCAGGCACAAGTTTAAAAATATCATCTAATAGTATACTAATCAGAGTAGGTAAATGTTAACTTTTGGTGTGAAATAAGGCTTCTGTAGGTAAAACAAAGAAAAAGCCTGTCATAAAAATCTGATCACAAGACAAGAAGTGCTGAGCTCATTGAGACAGCTTTCAGGCTTTGTGGGTGTGACTACTTCAGCTGCATCATCCTCACTGTTCAAACTGAAGGGAGACAGGCACAGACTAAACTCTTTGAGAAAACTGCATCCAGTAGAACAGACATTCACAGATGTAGGAACTGGACAGCAGGGCAGCCATCAGGGGGGAGGGGGGGGACAACTGACACTGCAGTGAGGGGCCCAGGGCTTCTGGGGGCCCTGCTCTCCTCAAAGTGCTGGAAGGGCCACATGTGCTAGCTGCGGGCCTGTGGCCAACTAACCAGCACACCGTGTTCCAGCACTGAAAGAAGAGTGACATCAGCGCTTGAGTGTGGGGAGCAGATGAGTGAGCCCGCGACAGTGGACTTTCTATACTGGGGCACCACCTATATCTGGCTACAGGCTACCTATACTGGGCCACCACCTATACCTGGCTACCTATACTGGACCTGAAGCCACTTATACCTAGCTACCTATACTGGGGCACCACCTATACCTGGCTACCTAAACTGGAACACCACCTATACTTGGCAACCTATACTGAGGGCACCACCTGTACCTGGCTACCTATACTGGGGCACCACCTATACTTGGCTAATTATACTGGGGCACCTATAGCTTGCTACCTATACTGGGGCACCTGTACCTGGCTAACCTATACTAGTGCACCACCCATACCTGGCTACTTATACTGGGGGAACCTATACCTGGCTACCTATACTGGGGGCACCTATGCCTGGATACCTATACTGGGGGCACCTATACCTGGCTAGGGTAGGAGGACAAGCTGAGACAGAAGGGGACAAGAGGTAACACAGGGGGGTAAAAGAGGTACAGGGGGAACAGAGGCGGACAAAAGAGGCACAGGAAGAAAAGAGGGGAACAAAAGAGAACGGATAAAGGATAAGAACAGACCTACAAGTCCCTATCTCATTTGTTAACCGGGGACTACCTGTATTTTGCTAGTATTTGGCTCCACCCACAACATGCCATGGCCACGCCCGCTTTTGCTGCATCACGCTGTGCATGCTGCTTTCTTCAGTGTCAGAGCCATGCACATTTTTTGCTGCAGCGCACTTCACGCATGGACAACGGCGTGGGGTGGCTAGTGAGCAGGCACAGCAACCAGTGGGTGGGCCCAGGAAGGGGGGGCCCAGGCCTGATGATGTGTGAGGGGCCCCAAAATTTCTGATGGCGGCCCTGCTGGACAGTGTTGGGGATCATGACCAGGTATTTTACAGTGATGCATACAGACAGCTAAAACTAGCTGTGCCACTGAGTGCCTAAACAAGACATGGGCTTTAAGAGCAATACAGTGCAGCTGCCCACAGCAAGAAAGCAGAAAAAATAACACACACTTTTATTTCTATTGGGCTTTGGGAAAACATTTTCTTTTAGTTTCCATTTTATGTACACCACATCAGAGGCGGCGCTACCATTCAGGCAGCCTAGGCATTTGCCCTAGGGCCCCCAGCACTTCAAAGGCCCCCTGCTGACATAGTTGTTTTACCCACTGCTGTTTATTTGTTTTTACTAAAGAGGCTTGAAAGTTCAAGCCAAGTGTATGCAGGCTGCCCCGCCTACCAGCACACTTCTGGAAGTTCCGCTGCCCACCCCCAGGCATTCAGCGGCTGCTCAGGCGCGGAGCTAGGGGAGGTCGGGGTAGGACAAGTGCCCCGGGGCGCCTGGTCCCCAAGGGCGCTTCGGGTTTTTTTTTTGTTGTTGCGGGGGGGGGGGGGGGGGGGGGAGCAGCGCAGAGAAGAGGGAGAGCTGTGCGGACGGTGGGGAAGGGGGGCCATCTCCCCCCTCCTTCCCTCACCTTAGGTGCTCTCCCTCCCTCCAATGTCCGGGTGGCTGGCAGCGGCGGGCGGAACTCACCTCCGTCTCGCTCCAGCGCCGGCCGGAAGTTCGGGTGCCCAGCCGCCGCTCTGGTCTGGACCAGACCAGAGTAGCGACAGATCCATCCGGCGCTGCGAGAGACGGAGGTAAGTTCCGCCCGCCGCTGCCAGCCACCCGGACATTGGAGGGGACAGCAAGGGAGGGAGAGCAGCTCTTCCTCTTCTCTGGGCACATATACCCCTGCCTACATATACTGGGCACATATACTCCTAACTACATATACTGGGCATATACCCCTGGCTACCTACTCTGGGCACATATACACCTGGCTACCTACTCTGTGCACATATACCCCTGCCTACATATATTGGGCACATATACCCCTAACTACATATACTGGGCATATACCCCTGGCTACCTACTCTGGGCACATATACCCCTGGCTACCTACTCTGGGCACATATACCCCTGGCTACCTACTCTGGGCACATATACCCCTGCCTACATATACTGGGCACATATACCCCTAACTACATATACTGGGTACATATACCCCTGGCTACATATACTGGGCATATATACCCCTTGCTACATATACTGGGCACATATACCCCTGGCTACATATACTGGGCATATATACCCCTGGCTACATATACTGGGCACATATACCCCTGACTATATATACTGGGCACATATTATACCCCTGGCTACATATACTGGGCACATATAACCCTGACTACATATACTGGGCACATATACCCCTGGCTACATATACTGGGCACATATACCCCTGGCTATATATACTGGGCACATATACCCCTGACTATATATACTGGACACATATACCCCTGGCTACATATACTGGGCACATATACCTCTGGCTACATATACTGGGGACACATACCCCTGCCTACATATACTGGGCACATATACCCCTGGCTACCTGTTCTGTGGACATCTCTACCCCTGGCTACCTGTTCTGGGGACATCTATACTGCTGGCCACCTATTCTGGGGACACCTATAGACCTGGGGCTACCTATTTTTGGGGAAGCACTGCTGTCAGATTGAGTGTATTTTAGGGAACTGCTGCCAGGTGAGAGGTGTCTACCATATTAAGGGGGCATTCTGCCTATTTATGTGAAATGCTGTCTATTTATGTGCCTCATGACTGCTGAATTTGTCTTGTTGGGGGCCTCATGGTTACTGAATTTGTCTTGTTGGGGGCCTCATGATTTGTTGGGGGCCTCAAGATCGCTGAATTTGTCTTGTTAGGGGCCTCATGATTGCTGAATTTGTCTTGTTAGGGGCCTCATGATTGCTGAATTTGTCTTGTTGGGGGCCTCAGGATTGCTAAATTTGTCTTGTTGGGGGCCTCATGATTGCTGAGTTGGTCATGTTGGGGGCCTCATGTTTGCTCATGATTGCGGAATTTGTCTTGATGGGGGGGGCTCATGATTGCTGAATTTGTCTTGGAACATGCTGGAAGGTACATACTGAGGGAGGGTGGGTGAGCGTGAGCCTGCTAACCTCCATGTACATTTGAAGGGGCGTGGCCAAATGTAGATCACCCATAACCACGCCCACATTTGGTCACGACCCTTCACCTTAGGGGGCGCATTAATAGTCTTTGTCCCCGGGCGCTGAAAACCCTAGCTACGCCTCTGCGGCTGCTAATCTGTGAGGTATAGTGATAGTGTCTGTGTGTACAAGCAGGGAGGCAGGCTGTGAAGCAGAAGCAGCCCAGGAAGTTCCGCTGCCCACCCCCAGGCATTCAGCGGCTGCTGATCTGTGAGGTATAGTAATAGTGTCTGTGTGTACAAGCAGGGGGGCAGACGGTGAAGCAGAAGCAGCAGCAGCCCAGAGCATGAACACATCTCAGTGAGTCTGTGTTACTCACTGCACTGGGAGAGGGGGGTTGAGGGAGGGAGACATGCTGTGTCTGTGTGTGCTGCTGACAAGGCTGGAAGCAGCCAGGAACACGGACACATCTCAGTGAGTCTTAAGGCTCATACACACGGGGTACGGCCGTCGCCCGTCGGAGCTGTCGCCAGGCGATTGACACGTTCAATCGCCGGCTACAGCCGTCGCCGCAACCTCGCCGGAACTGTCGCTAGCCCCGCATGTGTATGCGGGCTAGCGACAGCTACCCACACACAGTACACGGAGCATCCGGCGGGGGGGAGGAACCTCGGCGACAGCTTCCGCCGCATCGCTAATCCCTCTGCTGCCGTGTGTATGCAGAGGGACTTGGCGACGAGCTGTCGCCGAACTGTCTCCGAACTGTTGCGCACACGCTCCCGTGTGCAGCGACAGCTACAATTGTCCCCCCGTGAGTACTTAGCTTCACTCACTGTGCATTGCATCTTATCTTTCAGCCTGCAGATGTCCCCTGATCTCCTGGGAGAGGGGGCTGAGGGATAGAGACATGCTGTGACTGTGTACAAGAAAAGGTGAATGGGTGGGAGACATCACTGGCTAGCTGAATGTCTGGACTACCTCCTGTACCTTTAAAAAAAATTCCCTGAAATCGCTGAAGCAGCTGGCAAGCTGGTAACTGTACAGAGGCTTGCCTCCTGCAGGGTCTGTGGGAAAAACTCAGCTCTTTCACTATTGTAAAGACTGATGTGGACAGCTACATAAGGTATTTCACAGGTTGAAAAGTTTTTGACAGTCCCTAGACTCCAGGAGGGCTGCTTTCTGACTTGTGTGAGAGACTGGCAGGGTCAGGAGACACATTACAGGCAAGTAGCCTCTGTGTGATGTGGGATTGCAAAACAGATATGCTCTCTGCTCTATGGCCCCGACAATGCACACCAAAAACCTCTAGCAGATCTGCAAAATGCTAGAGGTTTTTGAAGCAGATTTCAGAGCGATTCTAGGCATGTTTAGAGAGGTTTTCTAAACATGCCTAGCGTTTTTTGGAGCGTTTTTGTGTAGCAGATTTCATATATTGTTCCAGTAAAGCTGTTACTGAACAGCTTCTGTAACAAAAACGCCTGGAAAACTGCTCTGATCTAGCGTTTTTCAGAGCGGTTGTCCACTTTCCTGTACTTTATATTGAGGCAGAAACGCCTCAGAAATCTCAATAATGCTGCAGCCCCCGAGTTTGCATTTGTGGAAAAAACGAGCCACTCTGGTGTGCACCAGCCCATTCACTTTCATTAGCCATGCGGTTTCCCCCCTGCAAGCGTTTTAAAAAACGCTCCAGAACCGCTCTGGTGTGCACCAGCCCTATCTCAAGCTCTCCACTCCTCATCTCTCCCTCAGGCCGCTTTTTATTCAGTGATTTAGGGCCGGTCCAGTGCCTGGTGTATTCAGGTTTGTTGTTGTAAGGCAATGTGAAACACTAGGCTAGCAGATATAAGGGCAATTCCAGGGCAGGCAAGCTGGTAAATATACACAGCATGATGCAGAGCTTGCCTAGAGGGTCTGTGGGAAAATATCTGTCTGGTCTCTCCCCCTTGTTATAATGACTGCATTTGTGGATAAGGCGTTAAACAAGTGAAAAGTTTTTGACAGTCCCTAGACTCCAGGAGGGCTGCTTTCTGACTTGTGCAAGAGACTGGCAGGGACAGGAGTCATATTACAGGTAAATAGCCTCTGTGTGATGTGGGACTGCAATACAGATAAGCTCTCTGCTCCATTTCAGGCTATTCTCAATTTCTCTTCACTCCTTCTCTCTCTGGGCTAGTGCACGCCAAAATCACAATAGCAATCGCTAGCAATTTGTGAGTGCGATTTTGTGAAGCGATTTTTTTTCAGAGCGATTTTTGAATGAATCGCTCAAAAACATGCTATATGCTGTGTGTTTGTAATTTTGAAAAAATCACAATGCTGCTGCCTGCTGTGAGAACACCGTCATAGGGTAACATTAGCCAAGCGCTTTTCAAATCACTGTTGATTTGAAAAATGCTCAGAAGCCCTCTTGGTGTGCAGCAGCCTCCCTCATTCACCCTTTTTTCCCTCTTCCCCTAGTGCTGGGTGTCTTCTTGTCATACAGGAAAGCTAAATAAAAGTGCAATCCTGGTGAGGCAAATCATTATTATTAGTGGTCAGGAGGAAACTGTGGGGGGAAGGAGGGCCCCACAGATTAAGTTTGCCCTGGGGCCCCAGGGCCCCTTAAACCGGCCCTGACCACAATGAACATTATATAGAGCCACTGCTTTAATAGCCTTTTATTTTAAAATGCTGTCAGAGTCACAAATAGATCTAGATTAAGGTGTGCAGCCACAGTACGGAGAAATGACAGGTTTGTATGTTCAAAATAATGTTATAAAAAAATGAACCTCTGTTTAAACATCATCAATAGAGCTGGTCAACAGGATGCTAATATATGTAAATGTAATGGAAACTGTATTCAGCTTGGAGATGGGTCAGTCCAAATCGGCAGGAAGTGCATTTCCTTGGCCCATTTTAAAGCTGCATACACTTTGCATTAAATTTGCATGCAAATCAAAATGATTAGCATCTCCTTGGCCATATCTAATCAACAGTATTTAAAATTCACCTCTACTTAAATGTTGACTTCCATGATGCATTGCATTTGAAAATGATTGATTATGCTGAGCATGTGGGGGAAGGGTGACATGAGTAATGGTATGATTAATATTGATTTATAGAGTGCCAACATTAGCACTTACAGTGATACAGAACTATGTATATATATATATACACTAACGAGTAATACAATGATACATCATGTCCTAGAGTAGCACAAATGGCATGGCAACCTACTGCAAAGCTGTATTATATTACAAGAGAGATGCACAATACAAGAGAGACCCATGCAAGGTTAAAGTCTTAAGAAGCAAAGGGATAAAACACTAAATGTAAGCGCTATATAAGCAAGCAGTGGTGTTCTGTCTTAATAGAAAGGATTGACACCATCACGGCTCAATTACTGGATAAAATGCCCTACAGCATATTACATAGTTGCCAAAAGTGGTGCATTTTAAAGCAGCAGGGGCACTATATTATCCCAGAAAAGAAATCACATATATACATAGATAAATACTTATTCTATCATATGTATCTAAAACATATCATATGTATTGTACAGTCCATGTTTTGATTTCAGTGACTTTTATATAGTAAATAAAGAGAAAATTGTTCCAGGCATTTAACATCTTTACTGCCTCTGAGTGCAGCCAATCCTTATGTAATTTACTCCCTTACTCTTTTTTTCTCCTGTCTGAAATAGGGTATGCATTGCTAGCCCTCCTCCCCCTCCTGATCTATGTACTGAAACTGCACTGTTATATCTAGCTTGCTTTGTAAACACATGTGAGCACAGCATAGATCGTATATATCAGCAGGTTCTGCAGAGGGGTGAAGTGTATTTCCCTTCTCAGCCTCGTGTCACACTGAAATGCCGTCCACCAATCAGTGAGGAGCTAAAATGTGGGAGGGGAGATAACAAGCCTCCCTCTCCCTGGCAATGTACCAGAAAGGAGACAGGCTGACTAAGATAAAACTCATTACAGCAGACACTTATATAATTACATTGGAATGCTTGCAATGCAGGGTCAGGATGTAGACTACATGATAAATACAGAGCAGTGGATAAATGGAATTAGATTTTATGGCTGACAATCCCGCTTTAAAGGAAACTTGTCACTTGGAAAAAAAAGTTAGATACTTTCCCACATATAGCGAAGCAGAGACTTCCCAAACCATTCTGGTGCCTATCGTTGCTGTGCAGGACCTCTCTGAACATATCTGATGAGCTTGTCGGATATAATCTTATAGTCGTGCACCCTGCCGTGTACAAGTGCAGCTGTACTGAGCATGCGAGGGTACTGCACACCTGCGCAGTAAACCGAAGCTGCTCCTCACTTTGCAAGCATGGCCATACTAGAAAATGTGCAGTACAGCCTTTCTCGTACATAGAGGACAATGTTACCAAACAATTTAATTGTTTTTGTGAAATGGCTTGATGGATCAAGCAGCGGTAAATGTACCGCGGACACATAGTGCGGGTTACTATTAGTGCGTGCACACAGCGCGTGGCCACACTACAAACACAGTACTGCGCTCTGTTTGCGTGTGCTAATAGTAACCCTGCGGTACATTTATCACTGTTTGATGCATCAAGCCGAATGACAGCCAGAGGAGAAATGATTGAGAGGAGCAACATTTAAGAAGCAAGAAGGTAGGTAGATGAGTCAAGCAGTAGAGTCTAGGATGTCATTTGGCCACACAGGATGGTGTTGCAGTAGCATAGTCAGGAGATGACACAGGCATGCACTAGCATTTTAGTTTGTCTTGAACAAAATAAGAGCTGTTTTAAAGTTTTCTGTTTGAAATAAAATAAAGTTTGTGAATTGGGCCTATAATGTCTATCGTATTTGTTAAAGGAGGAATGCCTTATTCTGGATCATCAGTTTTTACAATTTAAAGAGGAACTTTATTGCAAGATAATAGTAGGGAAACAAAATAAACCAATACATTGCAAAGTACGAAGTAAAAAAAAAAAAAGAAAATAGATTAAGAAACGACTGATAATTAATTCATGTTGTTTGATCCACTCTGAACATGCGTGCAATCATCTTTACTATTGGCAGACATGAAAATTTAGACACAACTGTATTAAAGTCGACCCAAAATGCCATGGTTTTTTCTTTCACCAACTGCTGCTACTAGAACTGTATAAATTAATCTTGTCATTGTAGGTCAAAAAGCTTGATCTAAAATCAATGTCCTATAGACACTACAACCCTGGGGATTGAACGTATCAGGGAATCACCCAAAAGCCCCCAAACCTCAAGTGGTAATCTAGGCACTTTATAAACAATCCAGAAACCCTAAGGATTCAATGTACCAGGGAGTCATCCAGAAGCCCCCAAATCACAAGGGGTGGCAATTCAGATGGCATAGGTATGGGGTAATTTAAGAGAGAAATGGTTTAGGACTCCACTGGGATTTAATGCTGATGGCTTCTATTATATACCATATTTTTCCGACCATCAGATGCTCCTGACAATAAAATGCACCTAGATTTAGAGGACAAAAACCTAGGGAAAAAATATAGTAAACCTTGTGCGTCCATGGTGCAGGAGGGTCTTGTGGATCTCCTCCCCCAAATTCCCTATTATTATTGCGCTTTGAGTCCCATGGGAGAAAAGCGCTTTACAAATGTTATTTGTTGTTGTTGTTGTTATTATGTTCACCTTGTACCTCTTGTGTCCCTCTTGTACTTCTTGTGTCTCTCTTGTGCCCCCTTGTACCTTTTGTGCCCCCTTTGTGCCCCACTTGTATCTTTTGTATATTTTGTGTCCCCCTTGTGCCATATGTCCCTCTTGTACCTCTTGTGCTCCCCTTGTGCCCCTCTAGTACCTCTTGTGCCCCCTTCCCCCAGCCGTCTGCAGAGTATATGTGCAGGGAAGCAACAGCACGTGTGTAGTGTCTGCCACATGTAATGATGTGAGTATGAGAAGGTGTGCATAAAAAAAGCATAAGGAGGGGCTGGAGGAAGGTGCTGGCTGGAAATAGACACATGCCAATCAGCATATGGAGGTGGAGTTCCAGACAGCAGACATAAAAATTAATCTAAAAAGTAAAATAATACTTCTATTTCTTTATTTAACTAATTTATAGTACTAATATGCATCACTTGTTTTTATGTAATTGTTATTACCGTATTTTTTGGACTATAAGACACACTTTTTCTCTCCCAAAAGTGTGTGTGTGTGTGTGTGTGTGTGTGTGTGTGTGTGGGAGGGGGGGAGTCAGTGTGTCTTATAGTCCAAATGTGTCCTCTATAAGCAGATGCAGATAGCGCAGAGGAAGCTCTTACCTATCCGCGGGCTCTGTAAACTCTGTCTCCAGCCACTGTGATGATCCTGACATCATAGGCTTCTTGGGGCAGGCCATTCCTTGTTAGGGCAGCAGAGGGGCAATCCAATGACGTGCAATGCATGTGCTACGGGGTCATGAGGGCGCACCAGTAAACAAGGAAGTATGGGGGTGCATCGGGACTAGTAACAGCGCTGCAGCTAGCGCAGGGATTGCCGATCTTCTGCTTCTGCAAGTACCAAAAGTTCAGAGGAGAGATGCCGAGTTCACGCTGCTGTTGCTCTGCCACAAGTACCAGAAGTTAAGAGGAGAGATGCCAGGATCGCGCTGCTGCTACACCACTGCCGCAAATAGCAGAAGTTCAGAGGAGAGATGCCGGGTTGACGCTGCTGTTGCTCTGCCACCACAAGTACCAGAAGTTCAGAGGAGAGATGCCAGGATCGCGCTGCTGCTGCACCACTGCCGCAAATAGCAGAAGTTCAGAGGAGCGATGCCAGTATCACACTGCTGTTGCTCTGCCATTGCAAGTACCAGAAGTTCAGAGGAGAAATGCCGGGATTGCGCTGCTGCTGCACCACTGCCGCAAATAGCAGAAGTGCAGAGGAGAGATACTGGGATTGGGCTGCTGCTGCACTGTCGTCGAAAAGAACCAGAAGTTCAGGGGAGAGATGCTGGGAACACACTGCTGCTGCTCAGCTGCCACAAGTACCAGAAGTTTAGAGGAGAGATGCCAGGATCGCGCTGCTGCTGCCCTACCGTGGAGAGGCCTGCACCAAGAAGCCCATCCTTTCAGGAACATCTCAGTACCTGGAGATGGAGGACACAGAGAGCACGGATTCCCACATGGACACCCGGATAGGTGAGATCATCCACCCTGTAGTTGTAATGTTTAGTTAGTGTTACTGGTGGGGGAAGCAGGTGTTAGTTTAATGTAGTGTAGTGTAGTGTTCCTGGTGAGGGAAGCAGGGGTTATTGTAGTGTAGTAACTGGTGGAGGCATCAAAGGTTAGTGTAATGTGTAGTTTAGCCCAATGTTACTGGTGAGGGATCAGGGGTTAGTGTAGGGTAATTAGTCTACTCAATGGGTGCAGCAGGGGTTAGTGTAGCTGGGCAGTGTAGCTTAGACAGAGAGAGCTTGGGGGGGGGGGGGGGGGTAATTGTGTACAAGACTTCCCTTCACTATAGATGCACCGGGTCTAGTATATTTTTCCTAGTTTTTGTCCTCTAAACCTAGGTGCGTCTTATAGTCCGGAGCGTTGTTTAGTCTGCAAAATACAAGTATATTTTTGTTTATTCAGGTCCACTTAAACCATCTTGAAGCCCATTTTTCATTGACAAAATGCAAACTATACTTCTAAAGCTGGTACAGATATCAAACTACAATCATGTAAAATGATAGTTCATGATTTTTAACTGTTATTGTAATGGTCTGTGGTGTCCATTTCTTGCCATTCCTCCCCTCTGTACCGGACAGTATGTGCTACTCAGGAGAGAACCGAGTAGACACCTCTGTATTGGGATCAATAAGCAGAAGGTGTTGAGTAGAGGAGGTGCGGAGTCATATACCACCAGCTCGCACTTGACATAAAGCTCATGTCTTTATAATAAATCAAGCCTGAATGCAGGGTAACTAAAGGGAACCTGAAGTGAGAGTAATATGGAGGTTGCCATATGTATTTCCTTTTAAATTATACCAGTTGCCTGGCAGTTCTCCTGATTTCTTTGGCTGCGGTAGTGTCTGAATCACACAACAGGAACAAGCATGGAGCTAGTTGGGTCAGACTTGGGTCTGGAAATTTGATCTGCACACTTATTCAGGGTCTATGGATATAAGTAATAGAGGTAGAGAAACAGCAGGACGGCCAGGCACTGTACATTGTTTAAAAAATGTAAGCATCATTTCCACTTTTGAAAAATGCAAGATCCATAATGTGTTATTTCAGGACAGTGGGAAGAGTCCTGCAAACATAATTTTATGCTTGTGTAAGTCAAGCAAACATTCTGATCATATAATCCATCTTACAGACAGCTTTTTCATCAGCATGATATGAATTAGATGTGATTCTGCATGTAAGAAGAGTCCCGACTGTTGTGACTTAAGGTGGCCACACACGATACAATAAAATTATCCGATTTTACAGTAATTCGATAAAAACGATCGTATCTCTCGAAAAAATCGAAAGCTTTTTTTTTTATTTGACTGAAAAATCCGATCGGATTTCCTGTTTTTTTCTATTTAAATCGATCAGGAATGCCAGATATTTCTCTTCAATTTCTACTAAAGATTGTATGGTGTGTGTTGGATTGTTAATTTATTACTATACATACCCTAGCAATTTTCTCTGAGTTTTCAATCATTTTTATCATAATTGACGAAAAAATTGGACATAGGTGTGTGGTACATTGGTCATATTTTTGAAATGTTACAATCAGTCAGAAAAATTGATTGCAAGTCTTAAATTGAACAGATATTTAAAAAAAATTGTATGGTGTGTGGCCACCTTAAGGCTGTATACTACACAACTTAACTGTCAGATCGGGAGCAGTGACCAACTATAAGGGTCATTATAAATGTCACTTTCTGAACTGTATTGTTTCTCTCTCTCATACCTCCACCTAACAGAAACATATACCCTCTCCCTCAACCCGCTTATCATACTCACCTGCAGGTGCCTTTAATTTCATGAGTGATATAACTCACTTTCTGTGGTCCATGCTTCTCCTCCCCAAACCAGTCAGGCTTCCAGCTGGGCAATAGTCTAGTTTAGAGGAGGCAGGAAACTTCATAGGCCACAATTCTCCAATCACAGCAGCCTCTACAGCACAAAGCATTGTGATTGGCTGAATAGTGGGTAGTCTAGTTTACTACAACCTATCTGAAACATAGCAGTTCCAGAGGATGCTCTGCACACAATCAAGTTAGCAGAATTTCCCTATGAGATTTTGTGCTGGGTCCCTTAAACTAGACTAGTGCCTCCAGCTGTCCAATAGTGTAGGGGAGGAGAGTAGGAGGCTAACACACCTCTTCCCACAACCCCTAGTGTTGCAAACTATATCTACCTCTACTGTGCATCCATCATTGCTGTTGCCATGCCCTCTGCATCACAGGGACCAGATGTGAAATAATTGCTAGATCTTCATCTTGATTTAGTAGATTTATTAAGCATTAGGTTTTTTAAGAGTTGGTGTGTGTCTGGTGGTGGTGGGGGCTGTTACTGAATCTGGGAGGGGGTCCTGAGAGGCAAGGGTCACATGATGTTTCCTAGAGGGCGAAAAACTGAAAAATTACTACAAAACGGTACTGTTCAGTACTTTCAGTTCTGTAGGTTCCATTTGGGACACTACAAAAATCCTGGTGATTCTACTTTTCTTATCTTTTATGGGATATCCTTTATATTGGCTTGACTTTTTTTTTTCAATTAAGCTTGCCACAAATGTAAGAAAAAGTTTAAATAGTGAGGTCTCTTTTAATAAGGCCCATCTTTATACTTTACCTTGTATTTTCACCTTAAGCAACCCTTGTACTGATTTTCACCTCTCCCCAGTGACTGGCTGAACCTCCTTACAAACTCTTGGCAAACTTTTGTCTTTGAGCTAAAGTTTTCCTCAACTACACAATATCAAGCACATTATGCTTCCCATAGCATTGCAAAACCAAAAGTCAAAAGTGGAAGTGTGTAAATAATGATATAGCAGAATGCTCAGCCACGCAGCTAGACTCTCATACCTCATTGTGCTGCTCTCTTTAACATATGCTTTTTTATTATGAATAAGATGTATGAGCAAGTCCCAGTAAAAAAGTTGATCTGCATAAAGACATGTCGGGGGGAGGGCGTGAGGCTGCGGAAGCCGCAGAAATGAACAACCACGGGAGGAAATGAAATCTTTCACAACAGCTGCTCCCCTTGGATTCCCCTAGAAGGAAAGTGCCTGAGGTAGGCTTTAGCACAAAAGGATAGAAAAGATGAAAACTGTAATGTGAAGCAGGAAAACCACTGCTGAGACCCCTGAGTTTACATCCCATAAGTCTCTGGCTGTGTGGCAGGACCTTTTAGCATGTCACAAAGACTGGTGATAAACAGCACATTACCATGAAACAAACCCAGCCTGAGCAGTATTGTAAGAGTAATGATAACTAGCACTCTCTTGGGACGCAGAATTGCGTTTTCATCTCTCAATGCATCTGAGCATAGATCGCTAAATGGAAATGAAGACTGCACTGTTTTGATCAAGAGCATAGCAATTATATTTTATGCAGTTCTAAAAGATAAGGAATAAACACTACAATAGCATTGCTGCATGGGTTCCACATACCCTAAATTTACAAAATTTAGATCTATCTATCTATTTAATTTATTTTAGCTACCTAAGAGCTGGTTCATACTGACATAAAAAACGGTCCGTTTAGTTCCTCTTACCGGATGCGAACTGATCTTATGTTAATCAATAGGATCCACTGACACTGCTCCGTTCAAATGGATCTCTTCAGCCCGTTTGGTTTAACGGAGCTCAAGTTTGGGGGAGCTGCGATATATTCTCATCGATGGATGCATCGCATTAACCGCTCGCTAACGGAACGGGAAGTCAAGGATGAAAAAACGGTAGCCAATAAAAACTGACTAGAAGGACCAGTTTCTATCCGGATCAGTTTTTCATATGCGCATTGTGAACTGGCCCTAAGTCTGGAATTGATTTTGTTAAAGTTCATGCATAACAGGGTCAGATTTCCTGCCCTTGTCTCTCATAGTTACACTAACTGCTAATACTGGTCACAGTATTGCCAATACTTCCCACTAGCAACAAGTGTAATTATAAGAGACAGGCAGCTTTGAATCTCAGTGTCAAATGCAACATGTCTTCATTCATACGAAGCAACAGTGAGAGGAATTTCTGACCAGGGTTAAGAGAGTAGGCATTATAGGATGCATGCTGCTTTACGGTGTAAAGGTAGACATAGTCTATGCAACATTTTCACAGGTTGGATCTAATTTGAATTGACACTATAAGGAAAGAAAAACAAAAAGTGTAGGGTTTATAGGCCAGTAAGAGTCAAGCAGGTGTCCATAAAACATAACATTTATTGCAATAGGATAAAAAGCACAATTTCCATGATGATGTGGGTATATGGATAGCTATATGAAGCTACTTCTTCAGAGGTGTAAAAATTACAAATAATGAAGAAGGTGATAAAATCATGGTATCAAGAGGGTCTACACTCCATACCTACCCGACTATTTTGTCCATTGCTCTCACGAGATCACCTTCGTTACTGTTACCATTAGCATGTCAGGACTACTTACATCTGACCCAGAGCCATTTACCTTATTGTGGATATTTTGAGCATCCAGGGGGATATGTCCTTGCTAGACGCACTTGATACCATGATTTTATCTACATCTTCATGAACGTCTATTTGCAATTTTTATGCCTCTGAAGAAGTGGTTTCATACAGCTACGAAACATGTGTTAAGCTGCATATTGTATCTATCTATATACCCACATGATCATGGAAATTGTGTTTTATTGCTGTTCACATATCTGATGTTTACGATATTGTAATAAATGTTACAGTTTATTGATACCTGATTGATCTTCACTTGACTATAAACCATGTCCTTTTTGTTTAATTTTTCTTATATTGTCAATTATTATTCAGGGCTGGTCTATATTTCACTACTGGTTCTTTATTGTATTTATAATTTCAAATTAATAAAAACATTCAATGAAATACACAGTTTAAATCTATAATCATATAGATTACGGTATATATTAATATTTTACAATGCATCTATCCTGTTTCTACAGAAATGTGGAAGGTCCAGGAAACCTTTTTGTTTTTTTTAGTAGTGAAACATACAAATATTGTTAGCATACAGAATAATGTAATATGAAAACAATGAAAGCCTACAGACTAACGTCTGGTATGCACCATGCAAAAACCCATCAGATAGACGGTCGAATAGAAAATTTCCGCCTGGTCTGATCTAATTTCCAATCATTTTTCTGATATTTTTTCCATACAAAATCGATTGAAAAAAATATTGGAAATCAAATCCGACCTGTTGGAAATGATCTATTCGATTCAAAATTGCATGGTGTTTACCAGGCATTAGATATGTATGTTTTAATTACCAGTGTGGTGCAATAATGAGCAGGTGAGGGATCCTAAGATCCCTTTTATCAGTTCACTATGGAGTAAAATCACTTTGTTTCCAAACACAAGCCCGTGTTTCCAAACACAAGTAGACATAAACTATCAAAATAAAATAAATGCAGTTGATTGATGAGGAAATTTATCCACATACTTTCTGCAGTTAGCTAATCCTGGTTGGTTGGTTAGTTACTGTGTTGTACTGGTCCAAGCCCTATCCCATACAGCCATATCAACCCCTGCCATGTACTGAAGAGAACCAAATGTCTGAAACAGGCTGTCTACATGTGAGGTTAATGTGGCTGTGTAAGATTTAAAGCTATAGGCTTACTATACATCAGCAGTTCTGGATGCTAGCCTGGCTACAGGGGCATAAAGAGATAATCTACATATTCAGTAGTGGTGCATTGTGGGTAGCCACAAATGTTCACTTAAAGCTGAATTATTACAAGTTTTCTTCTGTTTTAAGAAGGCATATCACACCAAGCATTGCTTTTTTAGTAGGAGGGGTTATTGTGATGAGGTTTGCAAAATCCCTTTCGAATTGGTGAAAATTACTAGCCAGTCAATTCTGTTCAGATCCATGAAGTATTGCTCTGGGCAATGCTGATTGGCCAAAGGTTCTGGCTAATTGTACATAACTGTAAAAAGCTGATTGGATGGCACCAGTGTTGACCCTGGGAGAGGGTGAATCCATCGTAGTGGATTCTATTCAGACACATTTTAGTACATTGGTAAACGTTTTTTAGGCCCATAAAGTGATGCTCAAAAAGAAAAAAAAAATCTCCTTTTGAAATCCTCATTTCAGAATTATTTTTACAAAAGGTGAAAAAATAAAATGAGAAAAAACAACATTTTCCTCCTCACTGTTTCCCAATAGATGAGCAAACTGCAATTTCTTTTCATACAAAGTCAAGATGTGTCAAAAGACAGAAGATATCAAAAGGTAAAAAATATACAAACAGTCAAGTGAATCTGCTGCCTGATTACTGCCCTGCTTCCAAAGAGAGAAATTGTTTGTGTCTTTCCAACTGAACACATCTGTCCAAAGCCATTACATATATCTGATTCTCTTATGGTTGTGTTAACTCTGCATGAAAGCTACAAACATTTGGCAAAGAAAGCACAAATTCTATAAGGCTGAACTAGTTGTCAAACTGCAAACATTTAGAGGAGTAAGCCTGAAAATGTTAACAAAGAAATCACATCCTCTGACCCATGCATTTATGTGCTTGAAGGACATTACTTGAGGTCATATTGAACCTCACATAATGTATGCTGGTCTTAGATGAGAGTTGGTTGCATTTTTCCAGTTGCCTAATTAAATCCAGAAATTAAAGCTCTGTTACTTATATTGCATGGTGAATAGCTGCAGTGCAACAATCTTGATCTTAATTGAGAATCATGGACCTGTTAGGTTTCTGGTTATCTTCCTATTGTATTTTGATCATATGCTAGTAATACAGCCCGATTCTTGTTTAAAAATGTGATCGCATCCACAAAAGAACAATCAAAGTAATATGTCAGGGTGCTGTATTCCACTCCAGATGCTTCTGGGTACAAGGGTAGGATCTGCAGAATTCTGAGACTGGAGCATTTGGTATTTTCAAGTTTATTATTTTTGTTGGTATTGGAAGAACACAAAAAAAATCTGAGATATTCCACGCAAAATGTCAAAAATGGCAGGACAAAATTACTGGCACTTAATCATAATTGTATTTCAAGCATATGATTCTCCTTTAATTTGTCCTTTAATTCACTTGTAGCAATTAGCAGGTGCTTCCAACCAGTTTAAATTAAGAAATCTGTGTACCACACTGAGCATGAGGAAAAGGAAGACGAGCAAAGAATTGTCTGAGGATTTGAGAACCAAAGCTTTAGAGAAGCATGTGCAATTCCAAGGCTGCAACTCCATCTCCAGAGATCTTAATGTCCCTGTGTCCACTGTCTGCAGCCTATGGCACTGTAGCTAATCTCTCTGGATGTGGATGAAAGAGTGATATGTTACAATGAAATGTTACAATGAATAATTGTTTGAATGGTGGATAAAGAACCTCGATGAACTTCCAAACAATTGCAAACTGACCTGCATGCACAGGGTACAACAGTGCCAGCTCTCACTGTCCATTGCCTTCTGAAGGAAAAGGGGTGCTATGGCAGGAGACCCTGGAGGACCCCACTGCTGACACGCAAACATAAAAAAGCCAGATTGGGGTTTGCTAAAACTTATTTACAAAAGTCACAATCCTTCTGGGAGAATGTCTTCTTGACAGATGAACCAAAAAAATACAGCTTGTTGGTAGCACACATCATTTGACTGTTTACAAGAAAACAAACAGAAACCTTTAAATAAAAGAATATAGTCTGCACAGTCAAACATGGAGAAGTTTTACTGATATTTTGGAGTTATTTTGCTGCTTTAGACACTGATAGCCTTGACTGTTTGCATGGTATTATAGAACCTGAAGACTACCAAAGAATTCTGGGGTGCAATGTGGGGCCCAGCTGGGTATCAGCTGGAGGTCACGGGTCTGACAGCAGGACAATGACTGAGGGCTCGTTCACACTAGGGCTCGTTCACACAGGCAATTTTCAAAATCGCCCACAAAACGCTTGTGTAATGAATCTGTACGAGAAGGTTCATATCAGCACATTGCGTCTGCTTTGCGGCCTGTACCGTTTTTGGGGCGTTTTTTCCAATAATGGAAGGTATAGGAAGAGCGCTAAACGCATGAATATTACATCACAGAAAATGCCTCGTTCACAGTAACAGCTGATTGCTGAGGTCAAAGACTGTATGTCAATGCTAAACTTATAAAATATAGTGCATAACATGGGTAAAATGCGTAAATATAACCCACGCTACTCTTTCTTCTGCATTTTAGCCCACATATTTCATATTGGATTCTGTTAATCATAAAACCCTACCTCAGCAAGTCAGCCTGCAAGAAGTTATTAAACTCTCCTGCACTATATCACGGCCTCTTCAAGCTTAAGTAGTTTTCTGTCAATCATATCACAGGCTTCATCCTGAGCTTTTTTCTCCTGAAGATCTAGCTGGGGTTTAACTACTTGTTTTACATTATAAAGAAAGTAGTGCTAAATTATTAGGAAAAAATCTATTTCAGATGTGTAGATGTTGTTAAACCTAGCCTTGCATAATGATCTGATTAACCATATTTCAACAATAAAGCTACCTACAAATTTACACAGTCTGATTTACGAAGTATGTCTTGTCAGATTTTTACAGTTTTTGTTTTTATGGATTACATTTCCTCATTATTACACAGAATGGTATAGTATGAAGTCCACTTGATTAATTGTATGTAATATCCACTTGATTAATTGTATGTAATATCCATTTCAAGTCACTGAGAGACTTGCTTTCAAAACTTACCGTATTTCTCGGCATAGGACACACTTTTTCGCCCTCCAAAATGGTGACAAATGCCAGATACAGGGAGTCCCCAACTTACAAATGCCCACCAATACGAGCTACCAACCCACCGCAATGTTGGGGACTCCCCGTATTGTCCTCCTGTCTCCTCTGCTCCCCGGTGTTCTCCTCTAGCCCCCCTGAATAAATGTAAGCAGCAGCATATGGCTCACCTAATCAATAGGAGCACACAGCGAACAGAGACCTCTCCTCTCCTTCACCGATCCCCTAGTGCCGACTTCTGCTGATGACGCAATTATCAGCCGGCACTAGGGGAACATGAAGGAGAGGAGAGGTCTCTGATCACCGCAGGCTCCGATGGATTAGGAGAGCTGTGCTGCCCCTGCTTTTATTTATTCAAGGGAAGCAGAGAGGAGACATGGGAGACAGAAGGGGACACATGGTGGACACAGGAGGACACATGAGGTACAAGGGGGACACAATAATTGGGACAGGTGTATAAGGTGATCGGAGAGCACCCTGGGGAAAAAATGCAAAGAGACAAGTGGAGTCCCAATGGTACAGAAAGTCACAACAATGAGTAAGATGGTGGAATAGATTGTGGTACTCACAAAGGGAGGTTGCAGATGGGCAACCGACCACTGAGGTGTCCAGATGAACTGGACGTGGTCGATCTCTATACCATACCTAACCAAATAGAAGACCACCTTCCAAGGAAGGGTGGGTAACACAACAAGGAGGGAAAAGTATGATAAAACTGTGTTAAAAACAGCTAAAATGGAAAGGGTGAGGTGGCTTACCTCAATAAAGACAGATTGGTATAATAAATAATTACGAACTTTAATATGCACTTGTCAACACGTTTCTTGGTGCTTGCCCACTTCCTCAGTCCAAATATAGTACCAAAAGTAGTTATAGCCAGAGCAAAAGGCATTCCACAATAATTGAGGGAGAAAATCCACAAGACACTCCTTGACCATGGACGTAACAGGTTGGCATATTTTCCCCCTGGTTTTTGACCTCTAAACCTAGCCACATCTTATAGTTTTATATGTAAAAAAATATGGTAATTTATAAAGGTGTCAAAGGTCTTTCAGTATTCAGTGGATGATCTAATAGACACTAACAAAAATCAGATTACATGCAGGTAACTTGGTTGAAATGTGGATATTCCTGCCAGTAACTTCGATGTATTTAAAGTGGCAGTTGCTCTGAGGAAGAGTCTAGAAGGGCAGGGGGAAAGCGGAGCAGTGCTTTACAGCGCAGGTAGATTTGGGCGCAGCCGGCGCCACCATAGACTGTAATAGGAATTACAGCTATAGTGGCACTCAGTGAGTAACGTTGGCACCGTCAGAAGACGGAGCTGAAGATGCTTTTAAAACACAATCATTTGGCCTCCAGCAATAGCTGGAAGCCGAATTATATCATTCCCCACCATCCATGGCGGCCTGGAGGGGGAATAGTAATTAACACAGCCCGGACTTGTGCAGCAGCAGGATCAGCCGTATACCGGCTGTATCCTGTGCCCAAGTCTACTGGCGCCGATTTCAAATGTATGCGGAGGAATGGTTATGATAGGAGGTTGAAGAAGGAATTCTAGAGATTGTGAGGAGATCCACAGAGAACAAGTCTGTGGTGGAGAAAAGGTGAGATAAATGAAAAGCAGTGCTACTGGGGCAGTTCTACTTACCACATTCTCCTTGCCCGATTTGTTATTTAATATTGTTATCCTAGAAACTGTGAATGTCTCAGTTGAGCTCTAATAACATTCTGGCAATATTAAAAGGGGCATCAAATTATTTTGTCTCCGAGAATGTTCTGCCAATTCTGCAGTATCAGTGAAGATATATATTAAAGAATATTCTGTTCTAGCATACACCAACAATCAAATACTTTGCCTTAGACTAAAATCTACAGCAACTGTATTACACACTTTCTATGATGATTATTTTGCAAAGTATCTTTTTATTGCCTCAAAATATAATGCATATGAAAAGGCCTTACTTTTGTCACAGAGATCTTCCCCAATTAACAACACTGAAAACATCATTCATTTACAGAATCATTTCTCTTCTCTACATTGTTTCAGTGTTAGGCCTAGTATATAGAGACTGTGCCTTTAATTTTACCTGAGAATAATTGCCCTACAGTGCTTAAACATTGCTTAAGAGTGTTTAGCCTTGTGTACAGCAATTGTGTTTTAAATGTGCCTCTGAATATTTTGCCTGCAGTGTCTCAGTATTGCTACGGTGTGATCGGCCCACTGTACTGAACAGTGCCTAAAAGTGATTTGCATATAGTGCCATAGCACTGCTAAAGAGTGTTAAAGAGGAGCTGTTAGGTATAAGGTCTCAGAGAAAATAAACACATATATCAGTAGCTAAAGATTGGCTGTACTTACATTACATATGCATTTCACTGTCCACGTTTGGATTTCACAGAATTTGTATATAGTATATGCAGAGATAGATGCTCCTGACAGCTCATGGCAGGCTCCATGTTTTTCTGTCAAATGTGTCGTCATGTCCTGCCTGCTTCCTGATCACAGATAAGCTTGTACTTGAACAACACTGTGTCCAGTGAATATTAATGAGCCATGTGGCTAGGAACAATAGCTGACTCCTGCAGTGTACTCTGCCCGAGATTTATCAGTGCTACGCGATTACAAGCTGCTGTAACGTCTCATTAGCAGCTGAGGGGAGAGCCCCAGAATGCTTTGCAGTATGGTATGCGGCTTGCGTCTTCTTAAGAATAACAGACTTGCTGATAAGCACACATCAAAGGTAACTGAGATTTTTATCTTCACTAATTGCTTTTGGGCTTCCTTCTAAACTGTTTAACACAGGAGAATAGAGGTTTAAATTAGCTTCTGCAGCCTGACAGTTACTCTTTAAGTCTGTGTGTACGAACTGAGCCTGTTTTGCCTCACAGTAATTTCTCTGCAGCGTCATGTTATTGTTACAGAATGTTTAAACTAGTATATAGAAATATTATATAGAGACTAATATGTGGAACATCTGACAGTATGCAGCACGTAATATTCCTGAGAGACAATCAAGTTTACCATTGTGCATAGTTTTTGTTTAAACTTTAATAACCTGCCTTACAGTGACAGATTTTGAAAGTTATTACTGTTATGGTGTTACCATTGTTCAGCTATGTTAGAAACATCATCCAGCAAAGATTCTGTCTGCTTTATCCATTGCATCATCAAAAGCGCTGGTGACACAGGTTGCACATTGTTAGGGGTGACTGTGCATGTAAAAATAAAGTATGCAAGTTTAAATAATGTTTGCCATTAATGATAGTAATGTGTAGAGCGTAAAAGACATCAAAAGCGAAAACTGAATTGAAGTTTTACATGCCTATGTAGTGTAAAGGCTCTGAATATCATAGAGCAGGGGTGGGCAAAGTTGAATGCTATCAGGCCACTTTCATCTAGAATGTGCATGCTCCTAATGTGTCTCTCTACCTCCCTCCCGTCCTCTGGCGAATAAGCACATGGGGAATGATTGGGCATAACTCACCCAATCACTCGTTCCAGTGGTGGACTCCATGTTGACGGTGGCGTAATAGGACATGCTGGTATGTAATGGTGGCACATGATGTCGCCATTGCCATGGAGATCGCCACTGGAACAAGTGATTGGGTGAGTTCCTTATGTTGTTACAAACTGCATGCAACTTTGAAAGGACGGTGGGTAGGAGAGGATGTGAGGGGAGGAATCTGGCCTTCTAGTGACGGGTTGGCTTCATAATCATAACGGGCACAGGTCAAATCTGGGCCATAGTTCCCGCTCTTTTTTTTTACACTGTGGAATTTAAATAAAACTTTTGAAACAAAAAAATAAATAAATAAATGGAAATCATGAATTTTGATTGCCACACTCTATAAAGACCCTTCAGTGTGCCTGAAAGAAAAAATGTTGGTGCTACCCATAGCCACAATCAGCTAACCACTGTTGGAATGTTTTTAAGTTTTTCCTAAAATACAAAAATATAATTGAATGCTTTACTCAGCACAGTGCATATGTGGTGACATGGAGAGGGGGGCAATATCTCCATCCGACAATCAAAAGTTTTAGGGCCTTCTCCCAATGACCGCATTTTGATCCAAAAATTGAATTGCATGCATTTTGCCTGTACTTCACTGATCACAAGGGCATCCTGATCACTGTAATTATTATAATCGTGGTGACCCATTTCCACTGATGTAATTCCTCTTTTCCCCAAATGTAATGTATGCTAAATTTTTCCTGCATTTGTGTTAAATTCAATTAAAAAAATGCTATATGATTTTCTTGCAATTTCCCTGTTTAGTTTTTCTGTGATGGAATAATCGTAAAAACACAATCATAGTGAGAAGCCAGATGATTAAATAAAGGTCGCGCCTAAACGCATGAGAAACAGCTTGGTGCAAATTACAAAAATATTAACCACCTTGCATTACATTTGCAATCCCGATTTGCAATGGAAAAGAGACGTTTTTAGTTATGGCGTTAAATTTTGATCATGCAGGCTTGTCAGGGGTCAGCCATACAACGCTAGGGGAAGAAAAAGCCGTACGACTGAATTTTAACCAGATCTTTGACAAAATCTGGTCAGGATCAACTGGCATTGTTGTACATCAATTCGAGAGTGATTGAGTGCTTTAATAATTAGAGTGTTATTGACCCATGTGTGATATTGACATAGGCTTATTGATCTACAATAATTTATATTAGTTATAAAATTTGATTTAAAACATGTACTCACTTTCACGTCTTACTTACCAATCATCCCCAAAACATAACGTCAGTGCGTGAACGGCAGCTGCTCTACCCCACCTATTTTTTTAGTCAGTTTTTACTGTTCCTTTTACACAATGCATTATATTGCCCATGCATTGTTAGAAATAAAGTCATACACGAAATTCAAATATCTACTGATGAATTACAATTTTATATTTTCAAATTTTTTTTTATTTCTTTCCAAGAAAAACTCAGCGCTGTAACATGTGCCTTATTTATGCCATAAGTCATTAATGGTGGAGGGAAGAGGTGTCTGGTCAGGTCTGTAAAGGTCAGGAAATATCAAACAGCAGGCACAGAAGAGATAATGATAACCAGCCAATCTGCTAATAACTTATTCAAAGAAACACAATACAATTCCACACAAACCTAGCTGTAACGTGCAAAAAATGAAGATAAGCGCTATGTGAGGTACATGTTGGAAACCATGTTATGCTGTTGCTTGTATACTGTATATTTCCGCACAAATTTTAATGTATATTTTGTGTGGTTAACACTTTTAGGTTTTTCTTTTATTTATTTAATTTTTATTATTTATTTTATTATTTTTTGCACACATCCTCTCTTTCTTCAGTTCTATATGACTATTTGTATGGCATTTGTTTTTTTATTAGATTCAATTAATTTTTTGTGTGTGTGTGTTTGTTGTTTGGTTAGAGCAATATGGACATTTGAAGGGACCGCTACTCTATTGACCACAGGAGGTAAAGTGATTTATACTTACTTTTTATAATACAGTCCATTTTTCAATTTTTTTTGTCCTCGCTCCCCTACCGTTCATGTCCCTACCTCTCTCTCTAGACTGTAAGCCTTCGGGCAGGTTCCTCCTCCTTATGTCTACTACCTGTTTACGCACCTCCGTTACTGTACACCCATTTTATGTATCTGAGTGGACTCCTGAGTGAACTCGACTTGCCTAATCTCCATGCTCCCATCCAGTGACTGACTAAGCATTACCTTGTACTCATATTGTGCTGCGTGATCTGGTTTTGCACGTATTCCTGTATTGTCTTATTGCTATATGTCACCCCTAAATATTGTCAGTAACTTTAAGTAATGTCCAGCACTGCATAATATGTTGGTGCTTTACAAATACAATAAATAAATACATAATACATATATGGATAATTTAGGTAGTGGCAGCATCTTTGGATACTAGAAAATGGACTTATGGTTCTCTAGTAGTGCCATGCTCAACACACTGGAGAGTAAGTGTCATATTGGGAGGAACCTAGTCTATTCCATTGCCAGGAGATGGATCATTCTCCAGACATGATGACTAGAAATCAAAAATCAACTCATGCCAATGGATTCCCAGCTCCTTCACAATTGTCTATGGTGCTGACTTTCTTGCTATGGAGAATCGATAAGTATACAGTCTCTATGTCCAAGCACACCATTACCACTTCTGTAGCCAGACTTAAGCCTTGTACACATGTATGAGGCATGTAGCGTGTGTACAACGCTTTTGTTTTCAAGAATTGTAAGAATATTTGAGGTATTTTTTAACAGAAGAGGACAGACTTTGGACATGCAGCTGTAAAATAATAATCTATATATACAATGATTTTTTTTTCAGTAAGCCAACCCGTGCTATATAGAATCTGCCTGTCAGGGGATTTCTTAAACTTTTGTGCACATTTAGAAGTGCAAAAAAGTGTGGAGTAACTGGGGACTTAAATTTCACAAAATCTGCCACTCAAGCAGTGATGATGTCCTTGGACTCTGAAAGTCAGAGATAGCAACCAATGTCTGTCTGGCAACCTCTAAACGCTTATTTGATACTTTATCATAACGTGCCTCATTAGAAGAAATATTCATATAAATCCGTTTATAATAAAGACTTCAACATTATGACAAGGTTGCCTGTCTTGTAAAGTTTTGAGTGACAAATATGACAGTGTAATTATTATCATGTAATGAATTGAATACGTTAAACTCTTTATCTTATAGACTGGATGATTTTGTAAAAGATGTATGCAAATCAGAGTAAAGTGAAAAGGGGAAATATTGTATAAATAGAATTAATGGGAGGCAGTGGCAGTGTCTGGATTTAAATTTTATGCTTAGATAGAGATTGACAAACATCTTCTATGGCAGTGGCTGTTTGGAAGAGCGTTTAGAAATCTTTAGGTCTCACAAGTGGGATATTCAACTAACAGAACCTCAAAATGTCTAATGTCCCTGAGTTCAGCCAGCTCAAAGGAGCCTTTGGCTTCCTCCACATCACCAATGCGCTTACAGATTTATTTAAGCAAGGGTTTTCAAGCAAACAGGTGCAAATAAGTAGCAAACTAGAACCTACTATGAACTGTGTTAAAACAATTGAAGCAAGGGGCCTTGTGGACATACAATAGAGGTGGCATCAACTCAAGAAGACATTCACATACCTCAGAAAGCGACGAAGGCACCTACCATTTCAGACTTGATTTTGGAATGTGTAACTTTTAGGAAAAAATCTCTTTGTTTTGGCTATATTTTCAACATTCCCCTTGTTAGTTGTTATTTGAGTTGTTATTGTGTGGTCATCAGAACACTGAATAGACAGTTGATACATCTACAGCATGTTAGTACGTACGTACGTACAACTACAGTACGTTAGAACCTAACCTATTTTGTGTGAGTCCCTGACCTGTTTTGAATTAAGGATGCCTATGACAACCATTAGCTACCTTATAAGGACTCTTCTGTCTACCTCTTTTCTGTGGCTTACTAAAGAATGACATTGTTTGAAATTAGGATGCTCCATCTAGGAAAGCCAGACTACTTTTATTTGCTTTTCTCTGTGGATACTATTTAATGATGTCTTTATTCAGGAAGGTTCAAAATTCACTAAAACACTTTATAGTATTCTTTCATAAGATGCTCCTCCACAGTCAAGTCAGCAGCGCTGTTTTGGTCGATAGTCCTTTCTCAAGCTGCATAAGATAAATGTGACATTTATCTTATGCAGCTTGAGAAAGGTCTATCGACCGAAACAGCACTACTGTCGCTGTTGATGATGTCTGTTATGCTACTTTTTACCCAATAAAAGAGCTTTAATACAACGGATGGTGCTGACTTGACTGTGGAGGAGTTGTTGGGAGTCTCTGGAGTGCAGAGACACTGCAAGTCATTGCACATCATCTCTTCCATCCTTGGGTGCTTGCTACGCACTGTTTTCATTCTTTCATAAGATGGGCAGCACGAGACTTCCGGTTCCGGCGCCGCGATGAGAGGAGGCTAGTGCCAGAGCTCCGCTCCGTGATTGTATGCCAGCCAAGCCTAAAGCCTGCGAAAGTGCCCGTTTCGCTTTGGAAGAGGCAGGGGGTCACACAAAAGAGCTCCGCAACAAAACCAGAAGCGCTATGGAGAAATATCTCACCCGCAAAGACGACAGCCGGGGAGACGCTGAGCCGGAAGGCAAGATGGCGCCGAAGAGCAGATCCAGAACAGGCGCAGGGGAGAAGTCCCCCCCGCCGTCTCAGACATCAGAAGGGGCAGAGGATCAAGCCCAACAGGACTGGGATTCTGACAATGAAGAAGGGGGAAACGGGGGTGAGTCCGGATTAAACTATGACAAGATAGCAGCAGCGGTGGTTAGACAACTAAGGCCTGACCTGGAGTCCATGATTAAGGGGGCCGTGCAACAAACCTTAAAAAAAGTGCACAAAGAGCTGCAGGCCCATAACCAGCGCCTGACTTGTGTAGAACAACGCATATCCGACATTGAGGACGATAGCGCCAGCCAAGCAACAAAGCTAGACAAGGTCCTCGCCGAGAATAAGGAAATGCACGATAAAATACAAGACCTGGAGAACCGCTCGAGGCGCAGTAATTTGCGGCTGGTAGGTCTCCCAGAGTCATTTGCTGCAGGCACGCTCCACAAGTTATGTTCAGAGGAGATACCGCAGCTCTTAGGACTCCCCTCACTTTGTAAAGTGGAAAGAGCACATAGGGTGGGCCCCCCCAAGGAGATTAAGCGTAATACGAAGCCAAGAGTGATCATGATAAAGTACTTAGATTACGCAGACAAAGCGGCCATACTGCGTGCTTACAGGCAGAGTGAACAGCAGCTAGAGTATCAAGGCACAGCTCTGAGGCTGTTCAATGATTTCTCTCTAGAAGTTTCAAAGCTGAGACAGAAATTTAATGCGGCATGTAGCGAATGCATACAAAGGCAATGGAAGTTCACCCTGATGTATCCAGCCATCTTGAAAGTCACAGATAACGTGGGTACTACCCACATACTGAAAACTCCCCAGGAGGCAGAGACTTTATTCCTGGCTAAAGACACGGCGGTTATCGCCGCGAAGAGATCATCACCACGACCTGAGGATTCGGGATGAGCAGACAAGAAACCAAAAGACGGGCACTGACCACCCATTCTAAAATCTGCATCCTTGCAAAGGTGGACCGATGGAACACTACAGATATTCGTAAGACTCTAAATACTTAATACGCAAAACATATCAAGCAGACGATAACTAATACAAATTTGGCTGTTCAAATGCTTAGATGCATGCCAAGCTAAACAGTTTTAGGAGCCGTGACTCTGTCCCTGGCCCTTTCCTTCTAGGGAAGAAGTGGAGTCACACTACAGGCCTACTAATGGTGAACTGGAGGAAGTCCAGGAACCAGGCTTCTCCTGGTACAGCTGTGTAAAGTATATAATAATTTTCAATGTATACAGGGGTTTGTTGGGGAAGGGGTTAATGTTTTGGGCAGGGTTTTGTCACTGTTTCTCTGATAGTATGAATCCACATAAATTTGATATGCATGAGTTGAACGATGTCCATCTCTTCCAATCGTCATGACAATTAAAATTTGTACTTGGAATGTAAAAGGGCTCAGGACACCACGCAAACGCTCAATGGTGCTCCGCCACCTTAAAAAGTTACAAGCGGAAGTGGCACTCTTACAAGAGACGCACCTCACTCAAGAGCATTACAAATTTCTCAAAAGGTACTGGGTGGGTCAAATATATGGTTCTCCAGCCAGTGGGAGGAAAGCAGGAGTTATTATCCTGATACATAAAAATTTGAAATTCGATATGGAAGAGATGAGACATGACGATGAGGGGCGATGGGTATCGATAAGGGGCAAGCTAAACGGGGAAAGGGTACAGATTGTAAACATATATGGACCAAATGAAGACAATAAAAGATGCTTATTAGAAGTACAGGGCTTGCTCATGGCCTCTCCCATTGCCAGCTGGGTAGTAGGAGGGGACTTTAACACAATAATGGACGCCAGTGAGGATAGAACCCTAAATAACAAATTAACCTCCCTATATCAAAAGAAAATTGAAAACCTAAGTTCCTTTGCGAAGGAGACGCAACTCATAGACATGTGGAGGCTTCTGCATCCATATGAAAGACAATACTCCTTCTACTCGAGTCCCCATGACATGTGGGCACGCCTGGACTTTATTCTGGTGTCAGCTCAAATTGCCAACAGAATAAAATCAACAGAAATTATGGACATGGTAATATCAGACCACAGCCCGGTCCGGCTAGAGATGGGTGAAATCATACAAAGGGGGTCAGATATCCTTTGGAGGTTCCCTACGCATCTATATGGGGATGAAAGTTTTGCAGCAATGCTAAACCAATGGTGGTTAGAATATAGCGAGGACAATAAATCACACATGTCAGACCCAGTTTTGTTTTGGGAGGCTGCAAAGCCGGTCCTGAGAGGCAGAATCATGGGATATGTAGGGGGCAAGAGAAAACAGACGCAGGAGAAGTATAGCGAAGCAGTGGAAAAAGTCAGAAAGACACTCAAACTTTATCAGGAAGATCCAATCCCCAGTAACCGCCAGGAATGGCTCAAAGCCAAAGCAGAAACAGACAGGTGGCTGAAAGCCAAGGAAGACTTAGCAAGCACATTTAATGACATAAAATTCCGCAGATACGGAAATAAAACAGGCAAGCTTCTTAGCAACATCACCAAAGGGGACCGCCCCCAGACCCATATATCTGCCATAAAAGATACAAACGGTTGCATATTAACTGACCCACGCAGCATAAACACTTGCCTGCAGCACTTCTATGCTGATCTATACGCAGACACACCCGACACAAAAGACGCCAACAAAACTGACGATATATTAAAAGATATCCCTCTGCCATCCTTATCAGAATCAGACCTAGAATACCTTAATGCTGACATTTCGCTAGAAGAAATCAAGGACACAATCAAACAATTAGCAAACCATAAATCCCCGGGCCCAGATGGCCTCTCGGCTGAATTCTTTAAACTACTATGCACAGAACTACCCCAAACCCTACAGTCAGTATTTAACACAATAATCAAAACGGGAATACTACCCCCAACGTCACAGACGGCCTATATCAAGTTACTCCCCAAACAGGGCACAGATTTACTTCTCCCGAAGGCTTACAGACCCATTTCCCTGATGAATCAGGATATTAAAATCTTGAACAAGATCATGGCTAAAAGATTGGCGGAACTCATGTATAAATTAGTTAGCCCCTCACAGTCAGGCTTTATTCGGCATAGGTCAGCAACTATGAACATCAGGAAGGTGCTGGCAGTCCTGGACTTTGCGCGGTCATACCCGGCCACATGCCGAAATCATGCTATACTACTATTAGATGCTGAGAAAGCTTTTGATAATGTGCGCTGGGTGTGGCTGCGGAAAGTCCTGGAGAAGATGAACTTTTCAGGACCCTTTGTAAATTTAATAAAGGCCATGCACACTAACCCCAAAGCACACATTTACACGCCAGGTTTTATCTCATCCAGCTTCCCTCTAACCAAAGGCACACGTCAGGGGTGCCCCCTTTCACCCCTCCTTTTCGACCTAGCACTGGAACCAATATTAAGGGCGCTAAATAAGCATATCAGGGGCATACAAGTGGGAAGTAAAACAGTTAATCAAGCTGCTTTTGCCGACGACATTTTATTGTTCATGGCCAATCCGAAAGAAGACCTTCCCAAAGTCTTTAACCTGCTACACCACATAGGCCAACAAAGTGGGTTCAGGGTAAATAAGAGCAAGAGCGAGCTGCTACTGCTGACCAATGGTAATGACTCTATTCCAGAAGCTCAAAAACAGGGTTTAGCGATCAAATCTCAGGTCAAGTACCTGGGTATTAAGTTAACAAGAGACCCTAACTCCCTTTACACCCTCAATTACACACCCCTGTTCCACAGCATTAAACAACAATTACAGAGGTGGGCAAGCCTGCCACTAAACCTTATGGGAAGGGCGGCTGTCATAAAGAGCGTGATATTTGGAAGACTGTTATATCCTCTACAAACTATTCCTCTTCTCTTGAAACATAAGGACATTCAGGAAATGGATAAAGTATATACAAAATTCCTATGGGCGGGCCGTAAGCCCCGAATAGCCATAGCCAAACTAAAACTACCCAAAGAATGGGCAGGGGTGAGCCTTCCAAACATACGCTTATACAACCTAGCCTGCCTCTTCCGCCATGTACGGGACTGGGTAATGAACACTAACATCTACTCAAATACACAACTAGAAGAGGCTCTACTTGAGCCTTGGACCACAATGGCAATCCTCCACACACCCTATAAACACCTCCCGACCAGACTCAAACACAGTAGGACAATAATCGATACATGGGCAACGTGGAAGGCGGTTAGGAAGCTTTTCAATAAATCATATCACTTGTCTAAATACATGCCTTTGTGGGGGCACCCAGCCTTCCCAGCCAGCATAGCACACAGTGGTTTCCTAGATTGGGAAGGAAGGGGGATAAATAAACTGGGGAATGTGTGGTCATTCAAGAAAAACGGTTGGTACTCTTTCCAAGAGATAAGAACGCTATATGGGGTCCCTAAACAACACTTTCTCTATTATGCGCAATTAAAATCTTTTGTCCAGTCCCAAACCTCCGATCTTCCATCCATTATGAAGGCAGACTCCTTCGATCGTTTCCTTCAGCCACAGGGGGGACCAAAGACACTGGCAGAAATCCACCACAGTCTCCAATCCATAAATCTCGAATCGTTAGCAAAAAACAATTTCAAGGCATGGCACAAAGACATTGAGGTAGAGGATCTGGGAACGGCAATCATAGAAGGGAACAGAGTGGTTAGATCACTGGTATTAAGTGAAACCTGGAGAGAATCACACTATAAATTAATCCACCGGGCAAAATATGCCTTTGACATCAAGTATAAATCCCCACCGCCCCATTATAAGCCCGAGTGCCCTAAGTGCTCAACCGCAAATGCTAACTTGTTCCATTGTATGTGGACCTGTGATAAGATAAAGTGTTACTGGAACAGGGTCAAAACTTATATAAAAAAGGTGTGTAATGTGGACATAGAACTATCTCCCCAGCTGTGCTTGTTTCATCATGTCCCCGTTGTACAAACACCAGCCAGTGAAGGAAAAACCAAGCCAATGTCAAGATTGGCCCATCTCATACTAATTGCAGCAAAGAAAGTCATATATAACAAATGGATATACTCTAGTGCTCCTACAACCTGGGACCTTAAAGAAGAACTGCTACATCTCTTCAACCTAGATAATCTGGAGACAAAACAGCACAAAGAAAGAGCCACCAAAAAACTTTTTGCAATATGGGAAAGGTTCATCACAGCCACCTTCACACAGCAGGAAATAAGAGACATTATGGAGCCGTACAAATACACGACTTGGTATGCGATAAGAGACTTACAGGGAGACCTGAGGAAACTCAAAGTATGATCCAAATACCTGCATAAATGTCTTTTGTGTTCTCTCCAGACCCACAACGGTATGATCACAACTGATAGCTCAAAGGACGAATGTTTTATGTCATGTAGCAAACTTTATGCATGCAGAGAAATAGTGACAAAGGGTGGGGGGAGGAAGGGTGGGTCAATTTCTTCATGTTAGGGGGGGGGAGTTTCCTAAGGGTTTTTATGTTCTCAGGGGGTCTCAGGGAGGTTTCCGCCGGGAAGGCAACAGACTAAACCGCTGGTTACATGCACTGGACATGATATATAATTGTATGTAATATCCTGAAAACTAGCATGTATGTGACCAATGTTATGAAAAAAAAAACATTGTAAACTTCTTGGAAACCTATGAAACCAAATAAAATATTGTTTTAAAAAAAAAAAAAAGATGGGCAGCACAGTGGCCTGTGCAGTACCATTCTCCGCCAGAGAGAGATGGAGAGAGCACACTGCGCTTGCTCAGACTGCCCAGGACTGGCTGAATTTACGGGACCCGGTAACGGCAATAGAGAAGACTGAGGACGGTGTCGTGGGAGCGATCCATGCTGATGAGGCTGGAGGAAGCCCCAGGTATGTATAAAACTTTTAATTTAACTTGTCTCTGGTTTCCTTTAAGGCTGGATTCACATACCTGGATGAAAAACTGATCCTATAAAAACTGATCCATTCCATTTAAACAAATCAGTTTGTTACATTGGGCATCAAGTTTTCTGGTTAAATCATTTTTATTGGTCATAAAAAAGGAACAGATATACCATAGAAAAGACAATTGAAACTAGGATGAGCTATACAATCACATGTCAATGTCAACCCCAGGTGCAATAAACTCACAGCTAGGGATATACACATCCAAAATACCTGACACAAAGCTCAAACAGTGAAACATAGTAAAAACTAGGCAGTCCATCAATGGTGACATTGCTCGTCACATACCGAGACTTCAAGACATCTCAAACTACACAAGAGTTGTATGTGCTGGCTTCCTATCATGTGACAAGATATCATCCAGGGGACAATATAAAACACAGCAAAATAAAATAAAAACAAGAACAATAAAAAACGGGCATCAGGTTTTCATCCGATTGTCCAGTCCTTTCACAACTGCCACATTCCATTCAAGTCCTCCACTGCTGCTGCCATACATTTGGGTCCCTAAGTGCTAGAAACGCTGGTATCCCGGAGCCCCATCAGAAGCATCAGGGGCAGTGAACCAATGAGAATCTTCCCTGGGGAGAGAGGATTGCCATTTGTCTATTGCAAACCAATTGTAGCCTGATGCTTCTGATGGGGTTTTGGGATTGGTATACTGGCATTTCTAATGTGCAGTGACCCGAATGGATGGCGGCAGCGGTGGACACAATTACAGTGGGATGCGAAAGTTTGGGCAACCTTGTTAATGGTCATGATTTTCCTGTATAAATCGTTGGGTGTTACGCTAAAAAATGTCAGTGAAATATATCATATAGGAAACACACACAGTGATATTTGAGTAGTGAAATGAAGTTTATTGGATTTACAGAAAGTGCGCAATAATTGCTTAAGTAAAATTAGGCAGGTGCATAAATTTGGGCACTGTTGTCATTTTATTGA
Source organism: Hyperolius riggenbachi (assembly GCF_040937935.1). Taxonomy (NCBI): domain Eukaryota; kingdom Metazoa; phylum Chordata; class Amphibia; order Anura; family Hyperoliidae; genus Hyperolius; species Hyperolius riggenbachi. The sequence goes on along the minus strand of NC_090646.1, from coordinate 189,803,881 downwards.
TTCCAAAACCTTTAAAACTAATTATTGGAACTCAAATTGGCTCGGTAAGCTCAGTGACCCCTGATCTACATACACAGGTGAATCCAATTATGGGAAAGAGTACTTACGGGGGTCAATTGTAAGTTTTCCTCCTCTTTTAACTTTCTCTGAAGAGAAGCAACATGGGGGTCTCAAAACAACTCTCAAATGACCTGAAGACAAAGATTGTTCACCATCATGGTATGCTGTCTCAGAGATTTCAGCTGTCTGTTTCCACAGTTAGGAACATATTGAGGAAATAGAAGACCACAGGCTCAGTTCAAGTTAAGGCTAGAAATGGCAGACCAAGAAAAATCTTGGATAAACAGAAGTGACGAATGGTGAGAACAGTCAGAGTCAATCCACAGGCCAGCACCAAAGACCTACAACATCATCTTGCTGCAGATGGAGTCACTGTGCATCGTTCAACCATTCAGCGCACTTTACACAAGGAGATGTTGTATGCGAGAGTGATGCAGAGGAAGCCTTTTCTCTGCCCACAACACAAACAGAGCCGCTTGAGGTATGCTGAAGCACATTTGGACAAGCCAGCTTCCTTTTTGGAATATGGTGCTGTGGACTGATGAAACTAAAATGTAGTTATTCGGGCATAACAAGGGGCATTATGCATGGAGGAAAAACAACACAGCATTTCAAGAAAAACACCTGCTACCTACAGTAAAATATGGTGGTGGTTTCATCATGCTGTGGGGTTATGTGGCCAGTGCAGGGATTGGGAATCTTGACAAAGTTAAGGGACACATGGATTCCACTCAATATCAGCAGATTCTGGAGACCAATGTCCAGGAATCAGTGACAAAGCTGAAGCTGCACCGGGGCTGGATCTTTAAACAAGACAACGACCCTAAACACTGCTCAAAATCCACTAAGACATACATGCAGAGGAAAAAAGTACAATGCTCTGCAATGGCCATCTCAGTCCCCAGACCTGAATATACCGTATTTTCCACTGTATAAGACGCTCGGGAATATAAGACGCACCTAGGTTTAGAAGGCAAAAACCAGGGGAAAAAAATAATACTAAACCTGGTGCGTCCATATTCCCGGAGTGCCTTGTACATGTTATCCCTCAAATGGTATCCTCCTGTGTCCCCCATGTATCCTCCATGTCTGCCCCATGTGTCCTGTGTCCCCATGTCTCCCCATGTGTATTCCTGTCTCCCCCACCATGTCTCCTTCTGTTTCTTATATGCCCCCTATGGTCCTCCTGTCACCCCATGCGTATTCCTGTCTCCCCCACCATGTCTCCTCCCGACTTTTATGTGCCCTCCATGGTCCTCCTGTCACCCCCATGCATATTCCCATCACCCCCATCATGTCTCCTCCTGTCTCTTTCATCTCCCCCCTGGTCCTCCTGTCACCCCCATCATGTCTCCTCCTGTCCCTTCTGTCTCCCCCATGGTCCTCCTGTCACTTCCATGTATCCCTCTGTCTCCCCCATGGTCCTTTTGTAACCCCCCACCATGTCACAATGACGTGTCATTACAAGCCGGCACTAGAGGAAGCCGCACACAGAAGCCGGAGGTCTGCAGTCCGGCAGGTGACATGGTGGGGGGTTACAAAAGAGACAGGAGGAGGAAACAGGAGGATGCACACAGGCAGGGAATCCCTGACATGGCGGCGGTTCGTATCAACGGGCGTTCGGAAGTCAGGGATTCCCTGCCTTTGCCGTATGAGACGCAGGGAATTTTTCTCCCCATTTTTTGGGGAGAAAGAGTGCATCTTATACGGCGGAAAATACGGTAAATGAAAATCTGTAGTGTGAGTTAAAGAGAGCTGTCCATGCTCGGAAGCCATCAAACCTGAATGAACTACAGATGTTTTGTAAAGAGGAATGGTCCAAAATACCTTCAACCAGAATCCAGATTCTCATTAGAACCTACAGTACGCGTTTAGAGGCTGTAATTTCTGCAAAAGGAGGATCTACTAAATATTGATTTCATTTCTTTTTTGTGGTGCCCAAATTTATGCACCTGCCTAATTTTGTTTAAACAATTATTGCACACTTTCGCTAAATCCAATAAACTTCATTTCACTTCTCAAATATCACTGTGTGTGTCTCCTATAGGATATATTTAACTGACATTTTTTATCGTAACAACCAACGATTTATACAGGAAAATCATGACAGTTAGCAAGGTTGCCCAAACTTTTGCATCCCACTGTAGATGGCAGCAGGTGAGTATTTTGCAAAATGTAAGCGGTGAGCAGCCATAGGCTAGCACTGATTCTGTCAGCCTCCATTGCCATTCGCTTTGGCCGTCCAATCCAGAAAAGTCTGATGGGACCCAAGCACAAGCATTCCGCTCACTGGAACAGACCAAACAGATCTGTTCTGAACAGACTAATGTTGCTTTGCATAGGATCCATTCTACTTTATTTAGCTAAATTGATCATTTTTATTGCCAGAGTGAACTTAGCCTAAATGTATAAATGCAGATAAAACTCAGATGTAGAAATAAATATACATGATGAATAGGCCCAGGTAAGTATACAATGACATGTGTGATATTACATGACTAAAGGATAGGCGTGTAGGGCGGTTAAGGTTAGGCATCAGTAAGAAGGTTCTGTGTGAGAATAGTATTACGTTAAATAAAGCGAACACTGAAGTGAAAAAAACGTATGATATAATGAATTGTATGTGTAGTACAGATAATTAATAGAATATTAGTAGCAAAGAAAATAGTCTCGAATTTGTATTTTCAGTTATATAGCTTTTTTTTCTACAACATTGCATCTGTTGGCGCTTTATAAATAAATAATAATAATAATTCTGTCATATATGCAATTACAAACCACACACTGTATTTTAAACTATGACACCGAGCAGAGCTAATGATCCTTTTAACTCCCCTGTAGTAAAATTTTATCTGAAGCTGCCTCTCACTGTTTCCTTAATGTATAAGTGCTTTAGAAAATAGGATTGTCTCAGACCCAAGTTGGGTCGGAGATCTCAGAAAATCTCTTTTGCATAGATAACAACTGAAGTTTCTTAACTCTTCCTGTACTGGAGACAATAAAAGACTGTTCTTTGCAACTATTTCTTAGCTGTATTACACATACAATTCATTATATCATAAGTTTATTTAACTTCAGATTCCCTTCGACCTCCCTGGCGTTATGATTATTTCCAGATTTATGGTCTAAAAGCTAAGCAATTTTTTCACAAGCTTTTATACCCTAAAGTCAAGAAAAAAACATACCACAGAGAGATGTGCAGCAGCCCCTGCATATAACTCTATCAGGCATGGGACTACCACTCTGAGCTGCAGATTTCCATCCCGAGCCTGACTCGGTATTACCGCTAAGGATAAAGTTGTAGTAAAATATCGGTATTATACTACAGTAATTTACACTTTAAAAGGGTACATTTTACCAAGCTTCTAGTAGCTGAAATTGGTTGACCAAAGTTCCTTGCACCCATTTTCATACATGCTTAACAAATGCCCAGACTGCTTGCATAAGAAAATCACTACGCTTAGAGACAATATACACTGACATTTCTTAGCTATTAACAAAATGCAGGGAAAAGAAATATATCTAATGATTATTATATATTACCGTATATTACAGTGTCTGAGCCCTTTTCAAAAATGATTTGGCCTTTCAGAGTTCAATATAAAAGCTAAATTGTTTGTGAATAACGGCAGATGTATACACTTTCTATTATGAACTTCAAGCATCATATAATAGCTGTAAACATCATTATTTGGCAGTAAGTGTATGAAATATCCATTCAGGTCACTGAGAGACTTGCTTTCAAGGCTTAGCATTACAAAGGTGTCAATCAATGTACAAACAAAATTAGATCATCACCGTAGAAGCACTATCAGATCAGTTGTATTCACAGCCAAAACTCACCCTCCAAATGACTGACATCACTCTATTAAATACTTCAGTGTGCGGACTGTTTGCCCCACTGAATATTAACATGTGTCAGTCTTGTAGTTCAGTGTTCCAACATTGGCAATATTCTTTATATCATGCATTTTTTATACCTGTACAGTATTACAAACTTCATTACTTTACTATTAATGTGGGCCTGTACATCCTAGTACATCCTATGCTTTTCAGAACAGGAGGTTACAGACGAAGGAGGTTAAAAGGGTGTCGGAGCCTTCAACAGCCTGTTTAAAAATATGGCCGCAGTTAGCACAATAAAATATATTTTTGGGTGTCTAGGGGTGGCTGAGGTTTATAGCCGCTATTTACCATTATAAATAGCAAGCAAGGGAGCTCAGAGCAAATATAGGTACAAAATGTATTGATACGTGTGAAAATGAGGGCAAACTCATTGTCATACGTATCAATAAATTTTGTACCTATTTTTGCTCTGAGCTCCCTTGCTTGCTATTTCTGATTTATCAAATTAAAGGTTAGACGAGCACTACATATTATATGTAGGATATAAAGGTTGATATCCCGTTTTTGATGGTTTTGGTTTCAGGTGTATTTACCATTATAGTCGATATTTAGCCATTTATAGAATCAATTTACCATTTACGGAGCTAATCGTAGCTTTTAACAGTGGAAAAATTATAGGAGGGTTAGGGTCAGGAGGCAGGGGACGTTAGTGTTAGGAGTATGGGAAGGTCCATAGGGGTTGAGGTTGGAGGGGGAAGGAGGGGTGTTGAGATTAGATGCCACTGGGGGAAGGGGGGGTTAGTCATTGGCAGAGGAAGGGTTCTCTTTGAAAGTAGGGTTAGTTTAGGCCATACTAAAATATTGGTAACAATTACAGATATTTTACCATTGTAGTTAAAGAGGAACTCCAGTGAAAATTATGTAATAAAAAGTGCTTCATTTTTACAGTAATTATGTATAAATAATTTAGCAACTGTTTGCCCATTGTAAAAGCTTTCTTCTCCTTGATTTACATTCTGACATTTATCACATGGTGACATTTTTACTGCTGGCAGGTGATGTAAGTGGAAGTACCTGCTGCTTGCTTTTTTTGGCAGTTGGAAACAGCTGTAAACAGCTATTTCCTACAATGCAATGAGGTTCACAGACAGGAAAATGGTCCTCACAGTCTACTGTGGGAGGGGCTTCACCACAATATCAGCCATACAGAGCCCCCTGATGATCCATTTGTGAAAAGGAATAGATTTCTCATGTAAAATGTTGTTTCAGTTAGTGATTGGGATGAAGTTCAATTCTTGGTCATGGTTTCTCTTTAAGTAGTAGAATATTGGTCTTTTTACCGATTTCCTATGGCGGCTATCTACAGCGGGTTTTTTTTAACCGTTTTTTTACATGCAAGTGGTTACAAGCTAGTTTTGAGATTTGTCTTTAGAATACAAGACTATTAAAGCAGTCTGTCTACCATTGATTTGATATAATTAGTAAATTCTGATTTCGTTAATGACACAGCTAGACTGCATGTTGTGTCTAAATCAGTAAAGGAGCAATGCTAATCAGAACCTGTCACCAAGTTAATAAAGCAAACCAAAACAATCCTATACATCAATACTGATGGATTGCTCTGAAAATGATGACCAGCTGCTGCAGTTTTTCGGCTTTTCTTGTACTACTTGTGTCAATCTGTCAGTCTTTGCTACACACAGAGAGGGGAGGAGAAATTGAATGACATCCACACACTTGGAACAGCCTATAGGAGCGCTTGATAATAAACCACTGTGATTGCGGAATGCCTGTGCATTCACTAGTGGAACTGTATTTTTGAATGCCTCTATATGAACACATGGGACAATAAGGGATCAATGGTTGGAGAGTTGTCAGCTGCTGGAGAACTGTGCTGCAGAACTGCCAGGAAACCATCTGTGTGAAATAACCCTAAAGCCTCATCTACACATGTAGATGAGGCGGCGATCCGGCGGTTCGATTAGCAGCCGGATCGCCTCTTCCGCATCCTCGCTGCGTCCCCGCTCGCCGGAATCAATACCCGCTCGATTCCCGCTCGTCCCCGCGCCGCGCCGCTTATCTTCCGCTCGATTCCCTGCCATTGTCCCCTCGCGGGGAGCGAGCAGGGAATCGGCGGTGGGGAGATCCATCCTGTCGGATCTTATCAATCGAGCCGCATCAGCAGCTCGATTGATAAGGAACATCGCGGCCGCATCTACGTGTGTAGATGCGGCTTTAGGGCTAAATTACACCAAGAGGCATCCATTATACTGCAATGCACCAAACAGCATGCTATCCAGTACAGTGATGACACCTTTCAGTTACATGGAATAGGACAGTGCTCTGAGATGAAAGGTTTGCTGCTGTGTAATAACACATCTCTGCACCTACTACTAATGCTAAGCTACCAACTACTTACTCCTAACACTAACCCCTCCCCCGCCTAACCTAACCCTAATAGTACCCTCTTTCCCCGAAATTAAGACATCCCCTGAAAGTAAGCCCTAGTAGCAATTTTGAGCATACTCAAAATATAAGCCCTACCCTGAAAGTAAGCCCTAGCAGCAGTAAGGGGGAAACATATGGAAACTTGTGTTATTACTGGAGCCCATAGTTTTGCGAGCAAGTAAACACGGGAGACAGGAGGACAGGGGATAGAGGAGGACACAGGTACAGAGAGGGACACCAGGGGACACTAAAGGTACAAAGGGGAAAAAGTGACACACAAGAGGTGGATCCGGAGGAGGAAAAGGTGTCAGTGTCACAGTGGGGATGTCAGGAGGACACACAGCTCAGGAACTTGTGTGTTCATAGAAATAAAAGACATCCCCTGAAAATAAGCCCTAGCACATATCTTGGTTCAAAAATTAATATAAGAAACTGTCTTATTTTCGGGGAAAGACAGTACTTGGTACAATGTGCACCGAATCACTTGCTGTCTGCACCGTCCCTCCACTGCTATTTTTTTATGTTTCGGTCCTTCAGCTTTTTTCTGTGCCTCTGCCATCTAAATTATACAGTAGCTGCCACATTTAACATTGTGGTCTATGCGGTGCCCAAATTACCAGGCCCAAATGAATTGCTTTGCCCTCAATATACCAATAAGCAGATATCTAAATATATGTCTATTTATGTCACAAACCTGGTTACCTAAACCAGGCATTAGGTGTCCACACCTAAAAATATGTGCAGGGATTCAGTAGGTTGTCACCAAATCAAGAACTGCAACAATTGTGCCATTAAAAGTTAATACAGAGGATGGCGCTACGAACAGGCAGAGCCGAGACTCAAACCCCGGTCTCCTGTATCAGAGGCAGAGCCCTAAACCATTACACTATCCAGCCACAACTGGCTGGACTATACCGGGTGTATAGTTATTATGCACACAATCCAATATATATATAGGATAACGTTAATTTTTCAAGGTATATAAATTTGTTTATTAAAAGTACAATTTCACATAAATAATAAGGTCTGATAAAAATGGCAGGCTTGCTCTAATGTCTCACAATTAAAACAATGGTCATATGAGTATTTCAAACCAACAACATTCACTCACATATTACATACTATGCCGTGCTCTCACATGCATAAATCACTCACAGCTTGCACACAATGGAGCCACCTGATCCAAAAGAGACAAAAAATGATAAAAAAATAACCTGAATTAGAAAAATGTATACATATATAGATCTCTTCTGCTCAAAAATTGCCCTCACAAGTTCTGTGTAGCGCTATAGTCTGCTGTAACACTATAGTCTGCCACTCTAATAGAGCTGCCAAATAGCTTTTGTTAGGAGTGCTTGCAATAGCAGTGCTTAATCGCGCTTCTCATAAAGTTACTCACGCGTCTTCTAACAGTTATTGGTTCTTTCCATTCGGGCTCCGGCCGGTAGCCTCGCACTAAGTCCCCCACTCAGAGTGCAGTACGTCCGCTTTCTATGCGTAACTGTGTCCGCGTAGTTCCAGCGGTACAGTAGCGGTAAAATCAGCTCTGCCTACAGCTTCCGGGCAAGTGGTTGACTGGGAGTGACGTCACTTCCCCCTGGAGTTTCTTGCGTTCCACCTTGCTTTCCAACGCGGCTGTCAGTCTCCAGGCTCGTATTAGCAGCCCGTGGATAAGGCAAGAGTGTCCACATTGGTAGCTTTTCTATCAGCTTGCTCAAAACTCCTTTTAGATCGACATGTTTCAATGGCTGAAGGCCATCTTCCTCACGATCAGCTGCCATTACCAGAAATTGCTTGGCTTACACCAAACTGTTCCCAAATTCAAGTGGGGAGTTGCTCCATAATGTGAAAAAGCTCAATACCAGGTGAATGCAGTGGCGTAGCAATAGGGGATGCAGAGGTGGCGACTGCACCAGGGCCCTTGGACCACAGGGGCCCTCCTTCATCCATCTTATTGGCTGCCCATTGGTACTATGTTAGTAAGAACACCACTGTATGTGAAATTAATAGTATCCTGAAAGGACCTCTGTCATGAAAAATTAAAATTTAAAGTATATGTACACATATACAAATAAGAAATATGTTTCTTCCAGAATAAAATGAGCCATAAGTCACTTTACTCCTATATTGCTGTCACTTACAGTAAGTAGTAGAAATCTGACATTATCGACAGATTTTGGATTAGCCCATCTTCTCATAGAGGGTTCTCAGGGTTTTCTTTATTTTCAAAAGCACTTAGTGAATGGCAGTTGCTCCATCCAACTGCCAAAAAAGGTGTGATCGGGGAGGCTGGCCAGCATCTTTGTATAAATCTTTTTCAGGGAGTATCTTTATAAAGAATAAAGGCCATGCTGACAATCCCCTATGAAAAGTTGGACTAGCCCAAAATCTGTCGGTAATGTCGGATTTGCACTACCTACTTTAAGTGACAGTAACATAGGAGAAAAGTAATTTATGGCTCATTTTACTCAGGAAGAAACGTACTTCTTATTTGTATGTGTTTTAAATTTTAAGATTTTCACGACAGTTCCCCTTTAACAAACTCTTTTCCTTACTCTAATTACCCTTCTCTGACACTGCAGCTGTCCTTGGTAGGTTTTGTGGCTCCATATCCATAGAGTGCTTGGGGCCCATGTAAAAAACTCATACTGGGGACCCAAGTTCCTTAGCTACTCCACTGGGTGAATGCAATGAGTAGGAAATCAAATGTGCATCCGGGATGCAGGATGAACATTGAACTCTGCAGCTAAAGAGACAAATGTGGAAACTTTTCCGTGCTCCACCCTTGAAACGGACTATTTTGCCAACCTCTTTGCTTCTATACACTGTTTAGATTTCTTTATCAACCTGATTGCTATTAGTTTGACCTGTTGAGTTTCAGGTTTACAATCGTTGGGCTTTAAACTGCAGATACAGATCACATTTGGAGCAGAGGTAACTATTAATGGTTAGACATAAATATTATATACTTTTTCCTTCACTTACATCCATCATTCTTACCTACACTACTGACAAACAGCACTTACTCTCATAGCAGTCTGGGAATTTCCTGATGAAATATGTGCCAAGCCCAATCGATATGCTGCTCCTCCTTCTAATTTTTTATCTTGACCTGAAAGAAAAAATAAATACAAATAAATGAAGCCCATCTTAGACAGGGATCTAATAATACTACAGCATTAAAGTGAACCTCCAGACTAAAAAATCTACTCAGCAGCACTGAAAAGGCTTGGTGTTACTTTAACAGTTTCACAGCATCAGAACTTTGTTTTTCTTACCCAAGCCTCATTTTTAGCTGCACAGAAGCTAAGTTCCGCCCCATCAAAGAAATTTGCCCAGGCATTTTTCCACTAATGCTGTGCAAAGCATGATGGAATTTCTGATGTTGTTGTTCTCCTTCTGCTGTTTTGACGCAAATTTGGTTGTTTAAATTTTGAATTTGAGATTTGAAGCCTAGTGCGCATAGCTGAGAGGGGTGATCAGGACACAGGACAGTTGGAACTGTGTCTCATGCTGTCACCTCCTTACAACAAAAAAGATGGCTGCCCCATGAAACCACAAACATTTGCCTGTTCTTTTAAAACAGGGTGGGTAAGAGATTATATTACCTATCTATTCTAATTAATATAACTAATGTAACTCAATGACAGTATCTTTGTTTAGGCTGACGTTCCCTTTTATTATCTCACTAATCAAAAATGCTCAGATTTTTTGGGGTGTACATTTCATTTTACATTGTACTGGTAGCGCATGTAAACGTTAATGGGCCTGATCCAATTCACTTTAATGTTTACCAGAGATGACATGTGACATGATGAAATAGACATGTGCATACACAGTGGCAAGCATACAGACACCTATGCTGTGCTCCTTTTCTTTTTTCCCTGCTTAAATGAGTTTATAATTAACTATGGAACTGACAGTTTTTCTCCAGTCAGGACTCAGTCGGCTCACTGATAACAAATTACAGCTTTAAATCGCTTTCCTAAGCAGATACCTGTGCTTTTTAATGTGAGAGGAAAAGATAAAAAGGTCAATAGTTCGGTTATTTTCACTCTGGGACTCTTGAAACACTGCAATCGAGCAGAGACTATGAAACATTAAATCTGCTTTGTAAATGTTTATACATAAAATAAAACCTTGAGATATCTAAAAGAGTCATTTTTAGGAGTAGAAGAACAGATCTGATTTTTTATCTCATTAGTTTATTTTCATCTCTGGTTAACTTTAAAGGGAAGGTTCAGGGAGGGTGGGTAAAAAATAAAAATCAATTTCCACTTACCTGGGGCTTCCTCCAGCCCGTGGCAGGCAGGAGGTGCCCTTGCCGCCGCTCCGCAGGCTCCCGGTGGTCTCCGGTGGCCGACCCGACCTGGCCAGGCCGGCTGCCAGGTCGGGCTCTTCTGCGCTCCAAGGCCCGGAACTTCTGCGTCCCACGCCGGCGCGCTGACGTCATCGGACGTCCTCCGGGCTCTACTGCGCAGCCTGGCCAGGTCGGGTCGGCCACCGGAGACCACCGGGAGCCTGCGGAGCGGTGGCGAGGGCACCTCCTGCCTGCCACGAGCTGGAGGAAGCCCCAGGTAAGTGGAAATTGATTTTTATTTTTTACCCATCCTCCCTGAACCTTCCCTTTAAAGGGGCACTATAGCGAAAAATTGTAAAATTTAAAATATGTGCAAACATAGACAAATAAGTACATTTTTTCCAGAGTAAAATGAGCCATAAGGTTGCTGTCACTTACAGTAGGTACTAGAAATCTGACAAAAGTGACAGGTTTTGGACTAGTCCATCTCTTCATAGGGGATTCTCAGCAAGGCTTTTATTCTTTATAAAGATATTCCCTAAAAAGGATTTAAACAATGATGCTGGCCAGCTTCCCTGCTCGCTACACAGTTTTTTGGTAGTTGGACAGAGCAATTGCCATTCACTGTGCTTTTGAAAATAAATAAATCCCTGAGAATCCCCTATGAAAAGATGGCCTAGTCCAAAACCTGTCACTTCTGTCAGATTTCTACTACCTACTGTAAGTGACAGCAACATAAGAGAAAAGTAATTTATGGCTCATTTTACTCTGGAAAAAAAACGTACTTCTTATTTGTCTATGTCTACAAATATTTAAAATTTTTCAATTTTTCGCCATAGTGCCCCTTTAACCTCCTTGCCGGTTTTCCTGAGCTCGGGGTAGAAAAAATAAGCTATTAGCGGTGATCCCGAGCTCAGGTCGGGGTAGGCATTGCAGAGCTTTACTTGTAGTTGTGGAGTCCCGCGCGCGATCTCGCTGCGCAGCGGGACTCCAGCCTCTCTCCCCGGCAGTGTGGGGTCTTTCCCTGGCCGCCGGGATCCCCCATGTCCCCGCTATTCTTCCGGGGACCCGGCAGCCAGTTGGAGCAGCGCAGCCGTGGTGGTGGCAGCAGAGCGGTGGTGGCAGCGTGACGTCATCGGGGGCGGGGCTAATATTGAAAACGAACTTCTCTATATTAGAGAAATATAGAGAAGTTCGTTTATATGTATATAAGCGCCATCTTGTGGGCAAAGAGAAAACTGCAGCACAGGAGCCCAGGAAGGTACATTTTTTTTTATTTTGCTGCAGATCTCCCTGCCAGAATGATTTTTTTCAGGTTTTAGGGTCTGAAAGAGTGGAAAAAAATTGCACCGCTTTTAGACCCTAAAATCTGGAAAGAATCAGACCGCCAAGGAGGTTAAGCCACCAGCAAGCAAGACATTACTGGGAAACTGTCCACAAAATGTAATTTTCCCAAGAAATACAAAAAGGAGAATGAATGCTGGGCTGCTAATTCAGTAACAGGAGTCTATCGCAGCTACAATGTTTTACATAATGGCGGAAACCCTCTTTAATTAAAGGACAACTGAAGTGAGAGGTATATGGAGGCTGCCATATTTATTTCCTTTTAAACAATACCAGTTGCCTGGCAGTCCTCCTGATCCTGTGTCTATAATGCTTTTAGCCATAGACACTGAACAAGCATTCAGCAGATCAGGTACTCTGACTCAGCTGACTCGGGTTAGCCATATGCTTGTTCCACGGTTTTGACTCAGACACTACTTATGCCAGAAGATCAACAAGGCAAGAAATAAATATAGCAGCCTCCATATCCCTCTCACATTGGGCTCCCTTTAACAAAAGAGAAATAAAACAAACATTGTTTACTTTTTTAAAAGCAGAGTTGAGAATTTTTTTTCCCCCAAAAAAATGTTTAGCATTTGTTTTCCAGCGCACGTTGGAAACATGCAAATATCTGTTTTCATTATTGCTTCCCTCAGACATTGCACATTTGACACAAGGAAGTCTGTTTTACAGAAACTAAATATATTGATGGCATTTGTCTCTGAAATGGAAGGGAATGATCACCTAGACAAGCATTTCACTGCGTTTAGTTTACTCATGGGCAAAAGACGAGTAGTACATTAAAAAAGGAAATGCAGTGGCTTTATTTTCCACCTACCTTCTCTTGCCATATCAAGTGCTTTTATTAGAGTTTTGATGGCTTGTTGCCATTCTCTGTTCTCCAGCATTTTGTCTGATAGCAGTGTGTATATTCTCCAGAGGTTCTCACAGGCCAGTGAGTTGTGAGTGCGGCCTGTCTCATCTTTCCATATCCGGCCTACTGTTAGATGATAAAATGCCTCATAATGTTCAGCAGCTTTCTCCAACTGACCTGCAATATAGGAGACATGTTTAAATACAGTCACTACACAATGCGCAGCAGCAATATGCGCAAACGCTGCATACTCAGTAAGGTGCATCAGTCTATTGCTTCAAGCATCGTACTACTATCCATTCGGATATTCAACTCCACTAAATGCAAACCATTCATCTAGTTAATAATAATAGATAGGTATCATTTAAGTTGAGTTTACTTATTTTCTAGAGAGGTTATTTACTTTTAATTTGACAATTTGAAACATAAAGAAAAAAAAGCCCGGATGGACAAGATGGCTAAGAGGTGACCTCATTAACATGCATGAGAGGATATCGTAAAGTTTAAATTATCGCCTTTAAAAAAATTTGACAGAACGTTTGTTTTGATTTGTAGTTAACTCTTCTCTACCTAGTCAACATTCAGATTTACAGCTTTACCAGCATTTCCTGACACTCCGAATACCATTATTGCAGTCTGCAGATTGAGCCTTAAAGAGAATCTGTAATGGCAAAACGTCTCCTGGGGGATACTCACCTCGGTTGGGGGAAGCCTCCGGATCCTAATGAGGCTTCCCATGCCGTCCTCCGTCCCCCAGGGGTCTCGCTGCAGCCCTCCGTACAAGATAACGTCATAATTTACCTTCCCGGCTCCTGCGCAGGCGCTCTGATGGCTGTCGGCTCCGAAGTAGGTGGAAATACCCGATCGCCGTCGGGTCTGCTCTACTGCGCAGACGCAAGTTTCCGGCGCCTGCGCAGTAGAGCGGACCCGACTGAGATCGGGCATTTCCGTCTACTTCGGAGCCGAAAGCAGCCACAGCGCCCCCGCTGGAGCCAGCAAAGGTAAATATTGAATTGACAGTCGGGTCTGTCGCCGGCTGTACGGAGGGCTGCAGCGAGACCCCCGTGGGACAGAGGACGGCGTGGGAAGCCTCATTAGGATCCCGAGGCTTGCCCCACCCGAGGTGAGTACCCCCCAGGGGATATTTTTGATGTTACAGAGTCTCTTTAAAGGTAACCCAAAGTGAGGCTTCCATATTTATTACCTTTTAAGCGATACCAGTTGCCTGGCTATCCCTGCTGATCTCTTTGGCTGCAGTAGTGTCTGAATCACATGCCTGAAAAAATCATGCAGCTAATCCAGTCAGACTTCAGTCAGAGCACCAGATTTGCATGCTTGTTCAGGGTCTATGGTTAAAAGTATTGAAGGCAGAGGATCAGCAGGATAGCCTGGCAAGAAGCATTGTCTAAAAGGAAATAAATATGGCATCCTCTTGATCCCTCTCACTTTAGGTTACCTTTAAGCTATTTTGGTTCCTGGACATAGAAACTACGTCCAGGAACCATGCGCGCTACCGCGCGGTCCCGCGGCCGATCGCGCGCGTGCACGCGTGCTCCCGACCCGCGGTTCGTTAGCCAGGCAATCAGTGTATCGGGCTATAGTGCCCGATCACTGATTCCTCTCCCCCGCTGAAAAAGCGACAGCTTCTCTCGGAAGCTTTGCTTTTTCTGGCTGTAACATACCCCATATGTCGCTCTAAGCGTGTGTTACGCTTAGAGTGACGTCATGTAAACAAACTCATGGCCGCCATCTTGTGACCAAAAAGTAAAACTACAACTAAAAGTAAAAAAAAAATTAATTCAAACACACATTTACATTATAAATCACATGTTTACATCCCACCCTCCCAAAACTACCCAAATAAAATGTTTAACCCATTCGCGTTCCGTCGTTTTCACTTGAGAAATGTTCACCTCCCATTCATTAGCCTATAACTTTATCACTACTTATCACAATGTACTGATCTATATCTTGTTTTTTTCCGCCACCAATTAGGCTTTCTTTGGGGGGTACATTTTGCTAAGAGCCACTTTACTGTAAATGCATTTTAACAGGAAGAATAAGAAAAAAACGGGAAAAAATTCATTATTTCTCAGTTTTCAGCCATTATAGTTTTAAAATAATATATGCCTCCATAATTAAAACTCACGTATTGTATTTGCCCATATGTTCCGGTTATTACACTGTTAAAATTATGTCCCTATCACAATGTATGGCGACAATATTTTATTTGGAAATAAAGGTGCATTTTTTCCGTTTTGCATCTATCACTATTTACAAGTTTAAAGTAATAAAAATATAGAAATATTTCATCTTTACATTGATATTTAAAAAGTTTAGACCCTTAGGTAAATATTTACGTGTTTTTTGTTTGCTTTTTATTGTAATGTTGTTTTTTTTATATTAAACATTTTATTTGGGTAGTTTTGGGAGGATGGGAGGTAAACAATATGTTTATAATGTAAATGTGTGTTGATTTTCATTTTTTTTTACTTTTAGTTGTAGTATTACTTTTTGGCCACAAGATGGCGGCCATGAGTTTGTTTACATGACGTCACTCTAAGCGTAACACACGCTTAGAGCGACGCATGGGGGAGGTAACAGCCAGAAAAGGCGCAGCTTCCGAGAGAAGCTGTCGCTTTTTCAGCGGGGGAGAGGAATCAGTGATCGGGCTCCATAGCCCGATTCACTGATTGCCTGGCTAACAAACCGTGGGACGGGAGCGCGCGTGCACTCGCGCGATCGGCCTCGGGAGCGCGCGGCAGCGCGCATGGTTCCTGGACGTAGTTTCTACGTCCAGGAACCAAAATAGGTTAATATATATATATATAAAAAAAACATTACAATAAAAAAAATGTAAATATTTACATAAGGGTCTAAACTTCTTTTTTTTTTTTTTTCATCATAAAAGATTTTATTGAGCAGATGTTAATTACAAAAATTCAAATAAACTTGCAGTTGAAAAGCTGTGAATCTTATATATGACTACAATATAGGGTCTAAACTTTTTAAATATCAATGTAAAGATGAAATACTTCTATATTTTTTTTTATTTTAAACTTGTAAATAGTGATAGATGCAAAACGGAAAAAATGCACCTTTATTTCCAAATAAAATATTGTCGCCATACATTGTGATAGGGACATAATTTTAACGGCGTAATAACCGGGACATATGGGCAAATACAATACGTGAGTTTTAATTATGGAGGCATGTATTACTTTAAAACTATAATGGCTGAAAACTGAGAAATAATGATTTTTTTCAGTTTTTTTCTTATTCTTCCTGTTAAAATACATTTACAGTAAAGTGGCTCTTAGCAAAATGTACCCCCCAAAGAAAACCTAATTGGTGGCGGAAAAAACAAGATATAGATCAGTTCATTGTGATAAGTAGTGTTAAAGTTATAGGCTAATGAATGGGAGGTGAACATTTCTCAAGTGAAAACGACGGAACGCGGATGGGTTAAACTAGTCTTCCACTTTAAGGATGACATTTTTTGTTTCCGGGAACACTTGGTGTAAGGGCCAGTGCACACCAACAACCAGTAGCGGATACGCAAACGCTAGCGGTTTCTGAATCGGTTTTTCAGAGCGATTCTAGGCATAGTTATAGCAATTTTCTAAACATGCCTAACATCTTTTGGAGTGTTTCTTTGTAGCAGATTTTATATTTTGTTACAGTAAAGCTTCGTTTGGAAAATCGCTCTGATCTAGTGCTTTTCAGAGCGATTTTCTACTTTCCTATACTTTACACTGAGGCAGAAACGCCTCAGAAATCCGAAAAAATGCTGCAGGACCCGAGTTTGCATTTGGGGAAAAAACCCCTCTTGGTGTGCACCAGCCCTAACATCAGGAGAATAAGGAGGAGGATGCAAGATCTCAAAGCCACAAGCCCTTGCTTTGTGAACAGCAGCTAGTGAGCTGTTGCATTGCAATCACACTCAACCTTTTCCATCTCACACTTTATTCACTTCTGTCTCAATTTGTAAAAGACATAAAGAACACAATGAGCTGATTTTCTAAAAATCATGCACTTAGCAATCAATCATGACACTGGCAAAATGTAAGTTGTACAGGAAGTTATACACTAGTACATTTTTTTTCCTTTTATGAACCTTCATACTAATACGGCTCGTAAATTGAACATGATAGTATTCACAAATAGCGTATATGAAGAGGATATCCTTGGTACCAAGTGATGTAACTGTAATGGGGGCCTCCACTCTAACTATGAATCGGATGCTATGCCACATCCCCTCTCCAACCAGCTGTCTAATGACAGAGCCACTGCTAGCAAAAGCAATGACTACACCAGTATACAGTAACTAGTTGGCCACCCACAGTACATTGGTTGGTGACTAATGCTGAGTAGTGGTATGACTGCTTCATTACCCCTGACATCCACCTTAAAAATGCCTGGAAAACTGCTGTATGATCAACTGATGCCTACTCTCAGATACTAATTTCAGATTAAAACTTTGGAAAAGCAGGTCTGTGATAAAGTTTTAATTTGATCCAAGTGTAAGTATACGAATGGATGATGGCACATAAATAGGGGCCAAGTCACAAAATTTTGATAGGCAGTACATAGTAATTTTACTGATACTTATGCAAGGCACATAACGCATGTTGTGCAAATAGCGCAACACATTACCTAGGCAATGCGCTAGTTGCTAGTAATGCACACGTTACGTTAAACTAGCAATGTGTTTTACTCAAGTAGTGTGCATATCCTGGGTAACCCAAGTTGCGCTACTTGTGCAACGCAGTTTCATACCATGGGTAAGTATCAGTACAATTGCCTGTGCACAGCTTATTTACCAAAAATATGTGAATTGAATACATTGATAGACAGATTTCCTTTGTATATAAGTTGTTGTTCATAGGACCATTGTTGCCAAACACCAAGGCTTGACCTTTGTCTCGGGCAGCACATGTCTATTATATTGCCTCAGTGCCCCTGCTGCCTCATCCTTATGTTATAATGAACTATAGGTAAACAGCACAGTCACGCTATGCTTCCAGCATCATATTAGCAAAATACGTCCATAACTGTGACAGTGCAGAGATTATTGGTGGCAATAAGTGGGCAGCACTATAAATGTAGTCTCAAGTGGCGCATAAAGTCTGTGCACTCTTGGTTACACCTGTTTATTCACATAATACACATTTCCAAGCATCAGAGCATCATTCACTCATTTATTCAGTGTACGCAAGCCGTAACAACTGACCAACCATTAGAAGCAGAAACATGTACACAACTTCATCAGCTGTGTTATTTCCTCCGCACAAAGACTGATATTAACACAAATGGGTTTAAATGTGAAGCTGCCATAAAAGCAAGCACATAAATGTAATTCTTCCAGACGCTATTTTGATGCACATTTTTTGATGTCATGAATATTTAATGAAATGGCCCAAACTGAAGCCATATAACATTCTTACATTACTGATGCCTGCGCCCGTGAGCTACAAACATTAGAGCCATGATTGAGTGTACTAAAATGAACTCATTCAGCATCGCATTGATTAGTCGAAAAGCAGAGCAAGAGAGGAGACGAGAGAGAGGCAGAGAGATGCGTTACCCCACTTAAGAATAAAAGCTGGCACAATTGAAGGTTCATTGCTGGAGCAAGAACAGCATTATACACTCAACCATAATTAAATAAATAAGGTATCCTTGTAAAGCACTGCTTGCCGAGACCTGACATTAATCTGGTGGGATGTTAATTAGGTTCAAAGACTGCTTCCGGTGTTGTTCCAGTAATTTATTATGTCACAAATTGCAAGATGTGCTAGCTGACCTGCCCGACTGCTTCATATCAGCAATCTGGAGGGCAGCTAATTATCTCCTTCCCTATAAGCATGTGCATTTTTTCCCCTTGACACTGGAAGTTAAAGCGGCGGATACACTCCTAGGAAAATAATTTGACAGTTCCAGGAGGTACATTTTTTAGTTTGTAAGATAAGTAGCAAACAGAGCGCCCGTTGTACACTGTGCACATCCTGCTCTGCAGAAAGCAAATTAAAAATCTGACCAACATGTTTAATGAATCATATGTTTTAAAATCACAAAAAAACGAAACGAAATTTAAAGCAGCACTCTAGGCAGCAATTCAGCCACGCATCCTGATAAATAAAAACCACCATATTAATAGTTTATTGAATTGTGTCATTGTCTTTGAAGGTATTGTAAGATCCACTTTTGGGTCATGTGGTCTTCAGCTGCTGTTTACAAAACAGTAAGTTTTGGGTTGGTTTACAGGTACTTACACAGAGAGCAGCTCATTTAGCACACTGAGAAGGCAGGTTAGAAAGACAGCAGGAGTTCAAGAATAACCACATTTGCTTCATTTGTTTTATGAAAATGCTGCTAGAAACCAGGCTTTATTTAAAGAGATACTGAGCACCTACAAAAAACACAATTGGTACTTCTCTGGGGCTTCCTCCAGCCCACCATAGGGCGTGAGGTCCCCTGGCGTCCTCCTGGCTCCTCTCCCGTTCCTGCTGGCGGCACCGTTAATTGGTGACTTCCGCCTAAAGACGCCAGTACAAGTCCCTGCTGCACATGCTAATCAGCATCAGCCGGCTGCTACGCGTCATCACAGCAGCTGGCATGAGAGTCCTGCGCATACGTTCAGAGTAGAGAACCGCGCATGTGCAAGACTCTCACGCTGGCCGCCGTGATGATGCAAAACAGCCAACATGATGACGATTAGAATGCGCAGGGGTGACTCGTAGTGGCGACTTTAGGCGGAAGTTGCCAATTAACAGAGCCGCCAGCAGGACCATGAGAGGAGCCAGGAGGACGCCAGAGGACCTAACGGCCTACGGTTGGCTGGAGGAAGCCCCAGAGAAGTACCAATTGTGTTTTTTTGTAAGGGCTCACAATCCCTTTAACCACCCTGGCGTTCTATTAAGATCGCCAGGGTGCTGGCGCAGCAATATTTTTTGATTTTTTTTTTAAACCATGTAGCTAGCCTAGCGCTAGCTACATCATTCCCCCTTCCCGGCGGCGTCTTACTCACCTTTCCGATCGCTTCCGGCGCATTAGCCCGTCCGAAAATCCCGTTCTGAACGGGATTTCTTAAAGAGCTTCCCTCGTCGTCATGGCGACGATCGTGATGACGTCATCGATGTCATCGACGTCGTGACGTCATCGGGAGTCCCGATCCACCCCGCAGTGCTGCCTGGCACTGATTGGCCAGGCTGCGCAGGGGTCTCGGGAGGGGGGGTCCCTTACGCGACGGGTATCGGCGCATCGGCTTTGAGCGGCGGCGATCGTCCCCCACACGCAGCTAGCAAAGTGCTAGCTGCGTGTTTTAAAAAAAAAATTGGTAAAATCGGCCCAGCAGGGCCTGAGCAGCACCCTCCAGCAGTCATGGACGAGCTGAGCTCGTCCAAACCGCCAAGGAGGTTAAGAAAGATTATAACGCCCATTACACAATTCTGCTTTAATTAACGAGGCCAGATTTATACTTTTTTGTCCCTCTAGGCCAAGTATGCTGTGGCTACCATTTCTTGTGCAGCAGTGTCCCCTCCCATTCCATGTGCAACCTCCTCTTGGATGTATAACACCCATGCACAGCAGCCCATTTCTTTCATGAATAGCTTCCTTGAGCATCAATTTTACTTTTTCATGTTTTACCCCCTATTTTCAGCTTATGGAGCAACCACTTTCTCATGTCCAGGTGCCCCCTTGGGCTGCAGCCGCCCAAGGCCCATGCCTTTGTGGCCTACCCAGAAATCCGGTCCTGTTAACTACTTGCCACATCTAGATGTACATCTAGATGTATTGCCACTCCTGCAGTGACTTAGCAAACTGTGCATTCACATTTGAAGCATGCTGTAACAGACGAGGCAGCTGCGGCGAACAGCACCGCCGCCGCAGCTGCCTCCACGCCGCCATCCGTCCTCCCGGCATCCAGGACGCCGAGGACAGGGCGTTCGTTTGTTCGTGAGGTTGCCGTCTCGCGCGGGCGCGCGCACAGACAGGACCTTTATGCGGGGAGGAAGCCTGTCAGCTGACCTGTTGGTCGGCTGACGTCAGAGGGGTCCCATGGCGCCCAGGATTGGCTGATTCCTGGGGGCGTGCCAGTGGGGTCTCCTCTGCTTCTTAAGCCTCCAGGCTTCAGTCAGAGGTAGTCTGTTGTCGTGAATGCCTCGTGTGTTAGCGCTCAGACCTTAGATTAGATCCCAGGTGTTGGTGCCAAGGATTTCACACCTAGACTAGGATTATTGATATTGTATTGATTATTTGTGTATGACTCTAGGCTAGTACTCTGACTCTGATCTCGCTTTCTGATTCTGTACCTCTGCCTATCTGCCTTATATGTTGCTGAACCACTGCCTGATTACCGATTACTCTCCTGTCTCACGATTCTGTACCGATACTTACCTCTCTGTTGCCGAACTTTGCCTGTCAGACCATTCTACTCACCAGTGGGCCCTCGCCACTGGTGAGGTGCTAGCTTCACCAGCTCCTCTGGTGAAGTTATTCTTTAGTACAGTACTCTTTGCGTTTCCTGCTCCTAGGCTGCAGTATAGTCTGAATCACCTGTTTTCCAAGCGATCCTTAGTGCAGTACTGTTTGTGTCTCCTGCTCCTAGGCTGCAGTACAGTCCGAGTCACCCGCTCCTCGGCTGCAGTACACTCTGAATCACCCACTCCTCGGGAGATTCGGTCTCTTCAGTATTGTATTTCCAGCTCGCTGGAGCTTGATCTCTAGTACACAGTCAGTGTACTGATAGTACCTCACCAGCCCCTCTGGTGAGGCCTCATAAGCTATTAAAGTTACGGTTGCACCAAACACTACACACTAAGCCCTTTTGTGTTGCTATACCCGTATTATTGGTAATTCTGCAGATCACACATAATCAGGTATAGCGTCTGCATTATTGGTGATTCTGCAGATCACCAAATAATCAGACATCTGAGTTGCGACACCCAACCGTTACACATGCTTGTACTTAGAGTACACGTCATATTTCTTCATCCACCTGTGAAACAAAATAGGATCCTATACTCATTCTAAAAAAAACCTGGGCTTTCTGCTACTATGGTATGTAGCACTGCTATCAATCCTGTCCACCACTAGAGGTTGTTGTTGAGAGACAAAAAATTTGCTTATTATTATTCAGGTATACGGCTGATTCACACTATGTTGGACTAAACTGGATTGGTACTATATCCATATTGATGCGCTGTACCACTCCAGGAGCCAGTGACACTTTGAAGGTGATGTATTCCATTTATAGGATGAATGGCAACACATTAAAGTCATACCATTTGGATTTTACCACAGTGGACTGCACCATTATGGACATGTGTGAACAGACCCACAGTAAAGTACAGTATCTACTCTTTCTGCATATGCATTTGTCCAATGAAGTAAAATGCTGGGCAGTGGACATAATGTGAGCCTAACAGGAAGCTTGTCTTCCATCAAACATTAGCCACCTTTAGTGGTAGGCTCTAATGGGCACATGTAAAAAATACAATCTACCCTTGGCTGCATTCCCCTGTGGATCAAAACAAACAAGAATGGACACTTTTCCAGAGACATGCATGTGAGTGTGTATGTCTTTGTGGTAAGGATGTTACATGTCTAGGAACTAGATTGTAAATGAAAGTCATTAATGCTAGTTAAAGACAATTAATCTAAGTCTATATATCATGGGTGCTTTTGTACCTCTGGAAAACAACAGTGATGATCTGAAAAATGTTAATGGATTGTTTGATTGCACCCCTGAGAAGGAAGATAAGCTGATGGGGACTGCTCCTACCCACAGACATCACAACTGTTTTCTGATCTGACTACTGGATGACACACTCAAGTGAACTGGCCATATTTGGCTGGATAAGACAACAGATTCATACCTATGAGAGCTCTTTAAAGGATACCCGAGGTGACATGTGACATGATGAGATAGGCATGTGTATGTACAGTCCGTAGCACACACATAACTATGCTGTGTTCCTTTTTTTCCTTCTCTGCCTGAAAGAGTTAAATATCAGGTATGAAAATGGCTGACTCAGTCCTGACTCAGACAGGAAGTGACTACAGTGTGACCCTCACTGATAAGAAAGTCCAACTATAAAACACTTTCCTAGCAGAAAATGGTTTCTGAGAGCAGGAAAGAGATACAAAGGGTCAATAGTTCATAGATTTTAGCTCGGGCATACTTCAATGAACGTGTCCTTGAGCAAAAACAGTAAAACAGTTAAAACTTAAAAAGTAGATTCAAACATAAAATAAAACTGTGGAATATCTTAAACAAGTAATTTTTAAGAGATAGAAGATAGATACAATTGTTTATTTAATTTGTTTATTTTCGCCTCGGGTGTCCTTTAATACTGACAAAGTGATGTACGTGTTCAAAGTGACCAGGTGAATGGTGCAGTGTAACGGGTACAATATAACACAGGGTAGGCAAAGCCTATGCAACGTTCCCAGTTAGATCGCACATCTAACAGCTTGTGGCATCCCAATACAATGCATGCAGTGTGTTACCTGTGTTACCGCAAAACACACACATTAACCGTGACAGTGAAGAACACTTTTCATTAACTGTATGTTTCACTGTATGCAATTTTAATGCAATGGTTGTACAACATGCAGCGCAACTTTTTCAATCGGTTGCATTGTGTTCCCGCTTTCACAGGGAATGTAGCCTAAGGCTGCTTACACACAGGGACGTTACAGGCGCACATTAGTGCAGCCTGTAACGCTCCCCCAACGCACAGCAATGTAACACAAGTGGGCTGTTCACACTGCCCACGTTGCGTTACATGTAATGCTGCACGTTCTCCCGAAGGTGCAGCATGCTACGATGTTACAGCGGCTTAAGCCGCGTTAGACTGTTTGCACATAGTCAGGTTGGGGAGGAGCGGAGAGCGGCCAGGCACATGGCTAATTAATATTCACTGCACGTTGTGACGTGCAGTGTTTACTTCCTGGTGCGGCCGCTCTGTTCGGCGATTGGCCGGCGGGACCACGTGATGCCGCATGCATCCAAGAGTATGCATCACGGCATCACGGACGCCAGAGTGAGCTGCACAACGCGGCTCACTCCGCCGTCCACATCAAAGAGCACCAGGCCTTGCGTTAGGTGCACGTTATGCGACCTTAACGTACCACCTAACGCAATGTCTTGGTGTGCAAGTAGCCTAAATGTGAAGGCAAGCCAGGCTAAAATCCATGTTCTTGTGTCAGTTTGCTGGCCCTCGGACAGTGTCTGCCCCTTGTGACTGCCCTTGCATATCTATGAATTAATTCGATCCTCATAATGCAGTTTGTTAATAAAGATTAAACAAGGAAGAAGACAATACTTCAAAACTGCTTAATGCCATCACATTATTGTTGTACATAAAAAAGTAATCTCTTGTTATTGTCTCTCGTCAAGGCACTTCCCATGCTATTTATTCATGATCTACAACTTATCTTAATGTAACACTAATTTAATATAGCCGTAAGGTTTTGTCTGCATTTTAATTGATGGAATTTGCATAATAATCAATACACTGGTGCAATTAATTCATATATACATAAAAAAACTGCACAGGAAGGGTAACATTTATGCGCAGCACTTATTAAAATATTTGAAAAGCTCATTGCTTCTTTTCTTTGTATTAGTAATCACATTATGAATGCATGCGATTGAAAAGGTTTCCTTTATGAATATAGTTAAATCCGCAGTGGGTCAACAGATAAAATGAAGTGCATAGCAATTTTATTGTGTGCATCCCTTGCAACTGATGTACTTTGGATACTATCATTAATTATTCCGAAGGTCATTAATAGCCTCTGAAAAATACAGACTTGTGTTACTTATGCAACAAATTTTATTTGGGCAGACTTTTGTTGCTTATTCCTTTCAGCTGCTTTTGATCTCAAAGGGCTAATATAGATGTAAGATTCACAGCCTCACTTCCTGTTGACCAATATCATCCAAGATCAATCACTTACAAAGGGATTTAACAAATCTTGTAAATGTGTTAAATTCATGCTCGTAATGATCATTTATAAAGGAAAACTGTACTTTTAAAGGTTTATTTACAGAAAGGTTCGGAACAAAGGTTTTATATTGTATGTGATGCTTTTTTATTTGCAATAACAATCACTTCTTAAAGGATGAGCTTTTCAGAGTGTGTCAGACGTAGAAATATTTGCTTTTCCTTACAGTTAGAGGCATCTACTTTACAGAAAGCTTTATATATGTTACAGCCAGAACTCAAAGTTTGGCCACTTCTCGTTCTGGCCGGCCACTTCTCGTTCTGGCCGGCCAATGTGCGAAGTGGCCGCTGCGGCCAATGTGGGACATGGAATGATTTCTTTAACATTAATGTATCTTCTGGCCGTCTCGCTGCGGCCAAATTTATCACAAGTTAGTTAATTTAACGAAATGAAGCCGGCTGCAATGTAACAGATGAAACCGACAGCTTTTGCTCTGCCTCTCTCTCCTCCCCCCGCCTCTCTCTCTCTCTCTCTCCTATGGGCAGCCGGCGGGGACACACGTGTCCCCGAGAGTCGTTCGTCGTGCCAGGAAAGCAGAGCGGGGAGGCTGCAGACATTGCTTCTGCCAGCACCCGCTTTGCAAGAATGGCAGGATTCCCTGCCGTGACGAACGACTCTCGGGGACACGTGTGTCCCCGCCGGCTGCCCATAGGAGAGAGAGAGGCGGGGGGAGGAGAGAGAGGAGAGAGAGCCAGAGAAAAATCCGGCAGCGTCATCTGTTACATTGCCACCGGCTTCATTTCGTTAAATTAACTAACGTGTGATAAATTTGGCCGCAGCGCAGCGGCCACTTCGCACAATGGCCGGCCAGAACCCGAAGTGGCCGGCCAGAACGAGAAGTGGCTAAACTTCGGGTTTTGGCCGTAACATATACGAATCTTGGCAATCCAGCAAGAAAAGAGTTTAACTTAACACTGTTGTTTCAGTCTATCTGTACATTTTTGCAGAGGGACCTTTAAGCTTTCGACACACTTACGATCACATCACAGTCACACTCGACCTCTTGTACATGTTTTTGGCTGAGTGCAGTACAGATGTGTCATTAGCCTAGAGGCTAGTGAGTCATCTGTTGCTATAGAGGGGGTAGGAGGATAATAACCTTAACATTTGTACAGCACTTTTCTACAGCTAGACTTAAAGCGCTCAAGAGCTGCAGCCACTGAAGGCATGCTCAAGGGGCCTGCAGTGTTAGGAAGTCTTGCCGAAGGACTTCTTACTGAATAGGTACTGATCCTACCCAGGATTCAAACCCCGGTCTCCCATGTCAAAGTCAGAGCTCTTAAAGCAGTAGGATTAGCCATACTATGCCAGGGAAAAAAACACATATATAAGTAGATAAATACTTGATCTACTTACATAACACATGTATTGTACTGTCCACGTTTTGATTTCAATGAATGTTATATAGTAAATGAAGAGAATCCTGTTCCTGGTCGGAACCATGTCTTTTGCCCACAGTTTAGGCTAAATCCTGATGTCATTTCTGCCCTTTACTTTTTTTTTCTTTTCACCTCCAATCGCTGAGTCACCTCAGCCTTGCTTGTAAATACAAGTGAGCAGGGGATCGTGTTTCAGATAAGCAGCTAGGCAGGGAAATAAATGGAAGAGGAAGAATATATTATAGATAAAAAGAACCCCCAGCATGCAACTGTTTGGCAATGACTACTAAAGGGCCAGTGCTCCTTAAAGGAGTTGTCAGGCATATTTGAATAAAATAAACGCTACTTACCGGGGGCTTCCTCCAGCCCCAAGCTCCCAGGACCTCCCTCGCCACAGTCGTTTGCTGGAGCTCCGACCCGGTCTTCAGCGATGACGTCAGGTTTGGAGGTCGCTCTGTACTGCGCCTGCGCGATCGGCGCTGTCAATCACCGCCACGTGGGCCGGAGCGGACTGCGCAGACGCAGAACTACTGCGCCTGCGCAGTCCGCTCTGGCCCTGTGGCTGTAATTGACAGCGCCGATCTCGCAGGCGCAGTATGCTGGGACGTCATCGCCGGGGACCGGGTCGGAGCTCCGGCAAACGGCTGCGGGCAGAGCTGCGGCGTGGGAGGACCTAGGAGCTTGGGGCTGGAGGAAGCCCCCCGTAAGTAGCATTTATTTTATTCAAATATGCCTGACAACTCCTTTAAGTATGTCATAACTCCAAATCATAAAAGCAGAAAAAGTTTTGAATGCAGGATTAGCATCTTTATCAGTTAATACACTCAGACCAGATGCTGTTGAAATTAGATTTTTATGGCTACAATCCTGCTTTAACCAGTACATTATTCAGCCACGATGATGCACGCACAAGCCGCTTTGACCAAGAGTGGGATATGTATGTGTACTGGTAGAGCTGTTAGTAGTGGAGGAGGAGGCAGTGGTTGCCTGACATCCCTATGAGGATTATGGTGGGGTGAAATTGCCATTCACAGACTAGTCTGCTCAGTCACAGTCAAAAAAATAGTGTGAGATCGCACACAAGCGATGTCGGGGATAAGCGTGCAACGGATCCACCCCTGTACCCACAGGGTATAGCGTATAGGAATTAACACAGAGTCCACTGAGTCCACAGAGTCCACTGCGGCAGCAATAGGTCGTCCGGGGGGCGGTGGAGGTCCTTATGTATTTTCGGCAGTGTATAGAATAAGGAGACTGCAGGATGTTCATTAATCAATAACTGTTTTAGGTCCTCTTCCACAATGCCCTGACCAATGGCATTATCAATAAGTCCCTTAAGTTTCTGTTGTACTCGATATGTAGGATCACAGATCGCAGTTCTTCATACACATCACCATTGGCCAACTGCGCATATATCTCCTCCACATAATAGACCATATTAAGGACCATCACCACCCCTCCTTTGTCAGCAGGACGAATCGTAATGTCCTTCCGCTCTTGAAGACAAATAATCGCTGAACGTTCCTCCCTAGTTAGATTGGACCCAGTTCTCCGTTGGCCATTTTTACATTCGGCCTCAATGATAGCCAGTTCTCTTTTGACATTAGATATGAAAAGATCAATGGCAGGATTGGAAGGTGGCTTAAATGCACTCTTATTCCTAAGGCCAGTATTCTTAAGGGAAAGACCATGTCCTTCAATTTCCTGAGCAGTCGGACGGAACGTTACTGAAAAAAATGTTAGCGTTCGTTGACAATTTACATAGCAAATGCAGTCATATTCGCTTGGTGGTCAATGCGGACCGGGAGAAAGTGTCCTTTTTGGATACGTGTGTCTTTAAGAAGGATGGGAAGCTTAGCACGGACCTGTTCGTTAAAAGTACGGACAGGAATTCGGTGCTTCATTTTAATAGCTTCCATCCACGTCATTAGGTGGTCAGCATTCCTAATAGCCAGTATGATCGGGTGTCAAAAATTGTTGGGGACACTGAATTGAGGGAAAGGAGATTGGTGGAGATGGGCAGGAAATTCCAGTCTAGAAGCTATCCTTCCGACACACTAATGAGATACCAAAAGAGGAAAACCAAATTGGGTAGAAGGGGTAGGAATGAGGGACGAATAGCATTCGTCTCTACCTTCA
The DNA here is from genome assembly GCF_040937935.1 of Hyperolius riggenbachi. Classification (NCBI taxonomy): domain Eukaryota; kingdom Metazoa; phylum Chordata; class Amphibia; order Anura; family Hyperoliidae; genus Hyperolius; species Hyperolius riggenbachi. Next base: position 189,775,494 of record NC_090646.1, on the reverse strand, counting down.
ATACTATTAATGATGAGGTACAACGCATTGTTACCAAACATTGGCGCACCCTTAAACATTCCCTCCCTCATGTTCCTGAATTCCAGCAGCCTCCTTTATACTCCTACAGAAGGGCCCCCTCGTTAAGATCCAGGCTTGTTCACTCAGACCCTAATCGAGGTTCCAACACACAGGTGCCTCGTGTGTGTGGTACTTTCCCCTGTCTCAGCTGCCACATGTGTCATAGCATTATTAAAGGTGATGTTTTTTCTCACCCTTCTTCTGGGAAGAGATATGCGATTAGAGGTCGTTTTTCTTGTTGTTCACGCTTTGTTGAATATATGCTTAAATGTCCGTGTGGCAGCTGTTACGTGGGAAAAACCACACAGGAGCTTAACCAGCTGAGCGGTCTGGACGAGCTCAGCTCGTCCAACACCGCCAGCGGCTGCCGCTCAGGCCCTGCTGGGCCGATTTTAACGAAATAAAAAGCAGCACACGCAGCCGGCACTTTGCCAGCCGCGTGTGCTGCCTGATCGCCGCCGCTCTGCGGCGATTCGCCGCGAGCAGCGGCGAAAGAGGGCCCCCCTAGCCGCCTGAGCCCAGCGTAGCCGGAACAAAAAGTTCCGGCCAGCGCTAAGGGCTGGATCGGAGGCGGCTGACGTCAGGACGTCGGCTGACGTCGATGACGTCACTCCGCTCGTCGCTATGGCGACGATATAAGCGAAACAAGGAAGGCCGCTCATTGCGGCCTTCCTTGTTTATTCTGGGCGCCGGAGGCGATCGGAAGATCGCCTCCGGAGCGCCCTCTAGTGGGCTTTCATGCAGCCAACTTTCAGTTGGCTGCATGAAATAGTTTTTTTTTTATTTAAAAAAAACCCTCCCGCAGCCACCCTGGCGATTTAATCAGAACGCCAGGGTGGTTAAAGATCGTGTTTCTAAACACAAATCTAATATCAGGGGTAAAAGCTTGGACCATGCAGTTTCAGAACATTTTGTTCAATTTAGACATGATGTCAGTCAGCTTAGAGTTCAAGTAATTGACGGGGTGCCCCATGGGTTTAGGGGTGATAGGGGTAGAGTACTGTTAAAAAAAAGAGGCACGTTGGATAAGGGAGTTGGGGACCATTGGTCGTGGGGGATTAAATAAGGAATATGATTTAAATGATGTATGGTAGATGTCCTATGGTTCTGTGCATGCTGTTTTGGAGGTGGGGGGTGCCTTTTAGGGGTTCTTTTCTTCTTGTCCTCTTGTATCTTATGTTCTTTTGCACTTTTGTGATGCAGTATAGAACTAGGGGTGTTACTTTACGGGTTGAAACCAGGTCATCTATTGATAGCATTGGGCATGCATACTTTTGTTTGTGTTAGTTCCATATTTTGATACGCGTACAACGCGTCTGTTTTTCCGCATCGCGGCGGTAATTGGACGCCTATATAGGCGTCATTGCATACATCTTTCCGCATTGGCGGTCATGTGACGTCGGTTGCCATGGCGACGGTGGGCAGCGCTCGGTGTACTCTTATATGCAGTTTTATACTGCCGATGACAAGTCTGTGCCCATGCCCTCTGCATCATGATGCCCTGGACTTCACCCTGGATCTTTTTAGATTTCTTATAAGTGCAATAGATCAGAGTTAGAAATGTTTTTCATTTACATGTTTATGTTTTTGCAATGACATCATGCATTTCAAAATGTTTGACCAATGGAGTGGGAGGGCGGTACCCTCTGTGGACAAGCCCTGTAGTTCCCCATCAGGTCCAGTCATCTGCATAGGTTCCTCTGATTGGTTGCCATGTCATAGCTTTGACTATATAAGGAGCATGCATGCAGTTGTTCATTTGGCTGTGTGGCGTGAACAAGGACTGTGATGGTCCAAAACGGTGGACCATAGTCACTATGCAGCTATATTTATGCTCAGTCACAGTGACATCAGTGGTATTAAAAAAAACACAAAGTTTGGGTCTATTTCTGAATGATACATCAGCCCTTGCCACGGCAACGGGTTTCTAAAAGGGAGGAGTGAGATATATGGAGAAGAAAGCTTCCTGTAACATAGCACCTTCCGCTATACAGGTGCTGGACATGGACACAGGTAATGTATACATTTATCTATTTTTTTGTTTTTAATGTTGGGGGAACTATGTTACAGTAACTACTCTTGAACCTAGCAGGAACAGAGCCCCAAAAAGCTGTTTCTATCACCTATTGTAGCAGTAGACTCACACTGATGTTTACCAGTTCCTTCTGAAGTTTAACGCAGTCTGCTTGGCTGTATTGCTTTCATTTACCAGCCTGGATGTCAGTCTAATATTGCCATCACACAATACCGTTACTGTTCACAGGCATACTTGTCCATTGTTTACCTTTCCATGGCCCCTTTACAAGTATTCTTTATGTCAGGATAGTGTTCCTTTATTATCAGAAAGGGATTTAGGCCTCGTTCAGACTATACACGCTGCCGTGCGCATTTTGGCAGCGCGTATAGTGTGCGGCACACAAGAATGGTAGAAGGGCATAGACAGCCCTTCTACCGTTCCCATCATATGCGCTGCGTGGCAGCGCAATTGCGTTATCGCGTGCTGCACGCATTTTTGGTAATCGCAGCGCAGATCCCATTCATTGTAATGAATGGGATCTGTAGCGCAGCGCATAGTAGTGCAGATGGCGTGCGATTGGACGCGTTGCGTTCCGATCGCACATCCATCTGTGCTAAATGTTGTGAACGAGGCCTAAGGCCTATCATGCTGTCAGCAACTATAGCTGCCCCAACAGTTACGGTACACTATTGATGCATGATTAGTGTGGTTTCAGTCATAGGTCCATTGTACTCACAGAAGTGGCTAAATAAAATAACAAATATTGTTCAGTTGAAAGTGTACACATATATGTATTTCAGCTGTGTTTTTGTTGTTGTTTTTTTGTTGTTATTGTTTTTTTTTACCCAAATTCCTCTTTAATAGAATTTCAGCAATTTTCACGATTAGTTCAAGGTAATAAATAAAAGGGTCAAGTTTGCTCTTGTACTCCTGACCAAACAGTTAATTTCAAAGCCAGGAATTTCCTATTCTGACTAATTTTAAAGTATCTCCAGGCCATGTGGATTTCTTTTTGTAAGCTCAAAGCTGTGGCTGACATCTAAGAAAGAAGGAGATGTTTCTGTACCGAGCATACCTGGGAAGAGCACAAATTAGTGCATGAAGAGGAGCATTGATATTCCTCAGAAAAGTTACCTGTGGCAGAACCATGCAAACAAAAGACAACATCAGATTTATAATGTAGGCTCCCATTAGAGTGTTTCCACATCCTGGGACTATTCACAGCCCAGGAATTTGTCACAGTGAGCTTGATCTACTAAGGCATTGCTGTGCTCGTTATCAAAAGTCATCCTGCAAATCTGTCTTGGATTAACTTCAGGGTACCTGAGGTGGATGCAATGGGCATAAATGGGACAAAGAGGTATGTCCCAATCTAAACGACATGCCTAGTTGTCCCCTCCGTAGTGCTCTCTGTGGCCCCCTGCCCCCCTCCCCCCAGGTTTTAGCTACAAGGAACTTGTTGCCAATCCTAAAGGGGAACAGGTGTCCTTAGCAGGAGAAGCACTCCTGAAAACGCCTCTTCCCGCCCCTCAGGCCATCCTACTGGCTCTCCCCCGCCTTTCATCCGCCCCTTTTCCTTCCTCTCTGTGCTCTCAGAGGAGAGCACAGTGCTGTGTGTGCAGCATCGTGACCCCGGGGTCATGGCCATGTTTGTTTATTTTTACAAAAGTGAAAAGTCTTGCTGGTAGATGAACAGTGTGACGTGGAACATCAAGAAGCAGCTCAATCTTCTCAAAGAGGAACGCTGATTCCGGTAAGTATGTTTATTTTACTGTACTGTTTCACCTCAGGTTCTCTTTAAGCTACTGAATATGCCCTGTACAGGCACCTCTCAATTACAGACTGTAATTTTTATGTTTTACTTTTGGTGATGTGACGCCTCTTCTCATTACTTCCCAGTAGACACAGGGTTTTTCTTTGGTACCAAATATACAAGTAAAAAAAAATGAATACAAAATAAATATGTTTTAATATGATCTAATTCGTACACAATTATTAGGGCCGGTTCTCTCATGAAGCAAGGTGAAACATTTGCATCAGGCGAAGAGATTTCAGGGACAACATTTTTGTATTGTGTGTACCTTCCTGAGGAGGAATGGAGTGGCAGAGGGTGAGCAGCTTGTTTGTCACAGACTCACAGCCAGCGAGTGTGCTATTGTGTTGAGCTGCAGCATGTCATGTGAGAACATTAAATGAAGCAGAGTAAATTGTTGTGTGCTGTGCGATCATTCCAAATTGGGGGGTGAGGGCGCATCCTCACAAGTTTGCCTCAGGCAGCAAACAGTCTAGAACTGGCCCTGACAATTATTAATGTAATTATTAATATTGGTACAACCATTATTAGTATAATTATTACAGAAAGAGTTTTGAATCTGTTGACATATTGTAACAGCTGATGTTGCCAGCAGTATAGTCTCACCTCTCTCTAGAAACATTCTGAGAAGAGAACAGCATTGTCTGTTGCCCACTGTATGTATGATCACTGTATCTGGTTATTCACATGATTTAGATTTTGACTGACTGCTTTCTTGACAACTACAACAGTACAGTAATGGTGTGTTCCTTCATTCATTAGCACTACTGTGCCTGTCAGAGGAGGAACTGAGCAACATTTTAATACATTGCTTTGGTTGACAGCTATTTGAAACTGACACTCAATGGTTAAGGGCTCTTTTCCACTATGAAATGCGATCGCGATTGCGATCGCGATTCCGATCGCGATCGCAATCGCGTTTCAATTTCCACCATGCGATTGCGATTGAGCTACTATACTCATTATAGTCCAGCTCAATCGCATACAAAACGCGGCAGGACGACGATTGCGCTTTGACCAAAATCGCATCGCAATCGGATCGCACTAATGGAAATTGCTGCTGCAGTTTCCATTATTTTAATGTACCTTGCGATTTGCAGTCAGAAGCAAATCGCAAATCGCAGGCTAGTGGAAAAAGTGTTTACAACTGTTTGCTGTAAGGTGATAACAGTTTTCAACCATACATCTGCAACATAGTGGATAAAGAGCTCATTTTTATATCAACATGTGTAAAAACCTTGATGGTGATTATACTGCCAGGATTTACCTGGATTTAAGTTGCACATGTATGAATGGGGCTTAAATCCAGGGATGTAAATACAAATCATAGGACCCATCGCAAAAAACAGATGCACCTTCTCCCCCATATTCACAAGCCACTGTAGTGCCAGGAAGGCCTTCTGACAATGTCCCCCTAGTATAGCCATGTCCACTGGTATAGCCATGTAACCCTACACAGTCTTGGCCCCACTGTAGTGCCAGTGTACCTTCTCATGCCTCCAATTCCCGCAGTGGATGCTCATGAGATTTCTGAGAAGTGCCAACAGGGGTCCCTCCTCTGTTGCAAGGAGAAGGCAGCTTCTGAAAAAGCAATGCAAGCAGGGGAAGAGAGACTGCAGCACACTTTGAGATAGGCAGCTATAGCAACACCTTCTCTGTACTGCTCGGTATAGTTGTAATTTTAGGCTACTGGAGGAGGGATCCCTGTATCAGAGGGAGGGTAAGGATTTCGGCCTCCTTCCTTGAGTTTAGCCCCCCTTGCAGATACATGGACTGCTTCCCCAATAAGTATGCCTCTACTTCAAGCAAACCTGAACTGAAGCAAAAGAGTGGAAAGAAACGTACAAACCTAATACTTCCATCCCGCATAGTCTGCTTTTCAATCACTTTCTCCACTCCTGAAACCTGTTTGTCCACTGTAATTAATGGAATTATCTGTCCTCTATTTTGAAAATGGTGATGACAGCTTCCTGGTCAGCACTCTGTTAACCAGTAATATCGCTTGAGCCACAGGGAAACATGGGCATTACCTTGCCCCTCAGTTACCCTTTCAGTTCAGGCTTTCCACTTTCTGAGGGACAAATCTGACAGCATCTTGTCAGAATTGGAAGGGATCCTTGTTAGAAGAAAATGGTTAGCTTCTGAGAGGAACTGACGGCTAGGTAAGTGTGGAGATATATGGAGGTGCTGATGATATTAAGGATAACAGGAACATATTCTTTCAGTTTTTTCTGCCAGAAGGGAGCAGGTTACCTTGAGTTGCTTGGGGCAAGGAAATGGGTGATTGTCTTGACCATATCAGGTGCTTTGAGTCTGTATGCAGTTCCTCTGAGAGTGCTAATGGGATTATCTGCCTGACTGTTTGAACTCAGGAGACGGCCCATTGTCTCAATACACAAAGCCAGAGGACCAGAGTCTGGAGACTAACACAGGAACGTTTGAAATGTACATGACAGGCTATTAGAAATGGGTGAAGTCCTGTTGATACCATTTTTTACCTGTGGAAATTAAATCATTAGTGGAGGTGCTATAGTACCCCTTTCATGTATGTGGATCTCTGGAAATCCCATTTATGTCTGAGAACTGAGACAGGAAAAAGCCGTAATCAAGTTTTCACCTGGAGTTGAAAGGCTCACTTCACAATCTTTGATGTATGGACTTTTACCTGGAAATGGAATATGTCTGAGATTTAATTAAAACCTAGTTCCTCCCCTCCCCAAGGAAGTTGCAGCCTACAGGCGTAGCTCAGAGTATAAAAAGCAGAGGCGGATGCCTAGTGACTGTCTTCTCTCGGAGGTAGCGAATAGCTAGGGAGGATCGCGACTCCTGGTCGAAACGGCGTCCTCCCGTCAAACAACGTTCTAACCTAAGCTGGTAACGTTTTTTTAATCCCCATTTTTATTTTACGCAAATATCCGTGTGTGTTATTTTTGTAACTTTTATCTTGTAACATTTTTACTTTGTTTTTTGTAATCTTTTTGTATATATTAAGTTCTGCATTGTTCTATGTTTTTCTAGAATATTAAATTATTATTTAATAAGTTTGACTTCTGCCGTACTAAACTAACACTCATAGCCTAGAAGAGACTGAAGTGTAACCGTGTATAAGTTCATGCCTAATTGTACGCTTGAGCAACACTCCCGTATGAAATTGTAATTGCATTGTGTGTGGGGGCGTTTGTCATACGTTGGCCTAAGCGCGCAGCTGACCCAACGTACGAACAACGCCAGTGCGAGTAGCGACAGCAGAGTGACTAACAGTATCGTTCGGAACGACTGTTAGTGGGTCTTTGCTTCACGACAGTGTAAGATTGCAACTGTGTGTGTGTGTGGGTGCGTGGCGTTCCCGTATTTGGCCTAAGCGCAAAGCTGACCCAAATACCAAAACGCGGAGTGCGCGCTGCGGACTCGACAGCAGAGTGGAAGTGTCTAGCGAACCGCTAGTGGTGGCAGTGAGAGGTGTTCTGAGGGGTCCCAGCCGTGTTTTAGCTTGACTAAGGCTGCTTCCCCTCTCAATCTGTTCAAACCCGCAGTCGGGAACCGTATACGCAGGCGTGCCGCGGGCCGGTTCCTGACATAATTGGCTGGCAGTGGTGGCATCGTTTAGTACATTAGTACGCAGTTTAGCTTGCTATTCTGAGTACTAAAGGCTGGAAGCTTGCTAGAAGCAACTAGCCTACAGAAGTCTACTCAGTGCAGAATCTATATACGTTTTGTTTTTTTTTGTTCAAAGATACACACTTGGTGTTTGCTTTCCCTCCCCCCTTTTTTCTTTTTATTTTGTGCAACACGATGGCTCAGAAAGCATCCAGCTATGCAAGGCAAAACAAAGAGATACTACTCAACCTGTGTGAGCACAAAGGCATCAAGACGGTGAGCGGCCAGACTAAGGAGCAGTTAGTTCGTGCGCTCGAGGAGTATGATGAGGCAGAGCAAGCCCGTGCTTCAACGTCAGTGGATGCAGCTCACGACACGCCAGAGGAGGAATCGCTCCCGCTACAGGATGCGAGTGGAGACGATGTCCTGGATGATCCACCGAACACTGAGATGACATCTCTGGAAGCTGATCTACAGCTACTGAACTCGGCTGAACCTGAACTGCGCCTAAAGCTGATCCTACTGCACCGACAGGCAGAGGAGGGAAGAGCTGAACGGCGACGCCAGGCCGAGAGTGAAAGACGCCAGGCCGAGAGGGACAGACTCCAGGCCGAGAGGGAACAAGCTGCACAGCGACACCAGGCCGAGAGGGAAAGAGCTGAACGGCAACACCAGCTGGAGCTGGCTAAACTTCAGCAGCAGAACCGGTCTGCTGGACCCGCAGAACGCGAAGGTGAGCGAGTCCACAGAATCCCCCTGGATAAGTTCCCCGCTATGGACAAGGATTCTGACATAGACACTTTCCTACAGGGGTTTGAAAGGACTTGTCGGCAGTATGGGGTGCCCCATGAGCAGTGGGCAAGATACCTCACACCAGGGCTGAAAGGGAAGGCCCTGGAGGCGTTTGTGAGTCTCCCCCAGGAGGAAGAAACAGACTTTGAGGCAATTAAGAAAGCCATCATTGCACGATACCACCTCACGCCAGAGGTGTATCGCAAACGTTTCAGGACAGTGCAGCGAGGTCCTAATGACAGTTACCTGGATCATGCGTGCAACCTGCGCACTGCCTTCCAGCAGTGGGTAAAAGGACTGGCTGTTGAAACCTTTGATGCCCTGCAGGAACTGATAATAAAAGACCAGTTCCTCCACACTTGCCCTGTTGAGGTCCGGCAGTTTGTACGGGACCGAGAGCCAAAGACCGTGGATGAGGCCTCGAAAGTTGCTGATGCCTACACGTCCAATCGAGCATCTGATTTTCGGAGGACTACGACGCCCAGCTGGAAGGGAGAAAAGCCTGCGAGACCTTCTCCTCTGAGCACCCAGCGAAGCCAAGTCCAGCAGCCGCCTGGAGGTAGAACAACCACCGTTGACACTCGGAGATGTTTTGCCTGTAACAAACCGGGTCACATCAGTGCTACGTGCCCAGAGAAGAAGAAGGAAGCCCCAAACTCTGGCGGGGCCCGGAATGCGTTGTGTGCCACCAGGAATGCAGGTAGCTATGCAGAGGATCTGCAACCTGTCACGGTTGGGGATACAGTTACCACCGGTCTAAGAGACACTGGAGCAGAGGTGACTCTAGTGCACCCCCAGCTTGTGAACCCTGAGGAGTACATTCCTGGCAAGACTATGGCTGTCAAAGGAGTTGGGGGCGTCACCCCCGCCATACCCACCGCCTTGGTCCACCTGGATTGGGGGGCCGGCAGCGGAATGAAAGAAGTGGGGGTAACGGATGCCATCCCCACGAACGTTTTGTTGGGTACTGACCTGGGGCGGTTAGTGGCCCGGTATGAGCCTACTCCACACCCCATGGAGCCTGCATCCCTCGCAGAAGTTCAGGACTCTTGCAAGGTACTGTGTGATAATGCTGTGCAAGCGGGGAGTGCTGGTGAGGCCCCAGGGGCTACGGACTGTGTACTAGGAGCCAGCCCTAGTGAGTCTCCAGTGCCCAGGCCTGGAGGAGGACACGTTGTTACCATGAATGCAGATAATGTTGATGTAATATGTGATGTGTTGCATGATGACATGTGTACAGTGAATGCTCCGTCAGCTGCAGTGGTGACCCGCAGTGCTCACCGGGCTGCAGCAGACGAATTGTCCACTGAAGGGGCTGATGTCACTGGGTCGGGCTCTTTCACCTCAGAGCCTGGCTCTGAGGACCCAGAGGCCTCTCAGTTTGCCACCTCCCTGGTGCCTGTGGCCGACAGCGCTGAGTTCTCCGAGGCTGTGCGACTTGATAGCAGCCTGGAAGAGCTCAGGAGTCTGGCGGACAGGGCACCGGTGGAGGGCGACAAAGTGAGGGTGTACTGGGAACACGGCAGACTGTACAGAGAGGTTATTCCCTCTGAGCCGTCTGAGGTGGAGGAGGCCGACCGGCAGTTGATTGTTCCCCACAGGTACAGGGAGCAGCTATTAAGAATAGCACATGAGGTGCCCCTGGCTGGTCACTTGGGGATCCGCAAGACCAAATCCCGGCTTGCCCACAATTTTTATTGGCCCCACATGGGGACAGATATTGCTGATTTTTGCCGGTCTTGTGTCGCCTGTCAGCGGGTCGGCAAAGCAGGTGACACCGACAAAGCCCCACTGAGGCCCTTACCCATAATAGAGGAGCCCTTCCAAAGGGTTGCTGTTGACATAATTGGGCCTCTAGCGATACCCAGCAGCACAGGGAAACGTTTCATTCTTACGGTGGTAGATTATGCCACTCGCTACCCTGAAGCTGTAGCCCTGAGCTCCATACGGGCAGACAAGGTTGCGGACGCATTGGTGCGCATTTTCTCACGGGTCGGTTTTCCCCGTGAAATGCTACCCGATCACGGCCCGCAATTCATGTCGCGCCTAATGGAATGCCTCTGTAAACAAATGCAGGTAGAACACATCATGGCCAGCCCTTACCACCCCCAGACAAATGGGTTATGTGAGCGGTTCAATGGTACTCTGAAACAGATGCTAAGGGTGTTTGTTGAATCGCAAGGGAGAGACTGGGAGCGATACCTGCCCCACTTACTGTTTGCTTATCGTGAGGTGCCCCAGGCATCCACCGGGTTCTCGCCCTTTGAGCTATTATATGGGAGGAGGGTACGCGGACCCCTCGATCTCATTCGAGAGGTCTGGGAGGGGCAGGACATGGGTCCCGGGGTCTCCATAGTGGAATACGTTCTAAAGTTACGGGAAAAGATGGACACCCTGGTGGGGTTAGTGCGAGAGAATCTGACTCAAGCCCAGGCCACCCAGAAGCAGTGGTATGACCACGGGGCTAGGGAGAGAGTTTATGAGGTAGGTCGCAAGGTATGGGTCCTAAACCCGATGCGACAGAATAAGCTGCAGGCCGCTTGGGATGGGCCCTATACCATACATAGGAAGATTAGTGATGTGACCTATGTGGTCGCGCTGGATGACCGAGGTAAGCAGCTGAAAACATACCATGTAAATATGTTAAAGGAACATCATGCTAGAACCGCTTGCGCTCTCCCTGTCTGCAGTTTGCTACCGGACGGTGAAGCAGAGGCCCTGGTTGACATCCTGGCATCCACCCAGGAAACCGACTCTGTTGCCGAGGTGCAGATCAATCCGGAGTTGACAGCAGAGCAGCAGGCTGGGCTATCTGATGTGCTGACCCTTTACCGTGGTACCTTTACAGCCCGCCCTGGTCTGACCAGCCTGGCTGTACACCATGTTGACACCGGAAATAACAAGCCGGTTAGACAGTCAGCCTATAGAGTCTCCCCTGAGGTTCAGGCCCACATCAGCAAGGAGATTGAGGAAATGCTGTCACTAGGGGTGATCCAACGGTCGCACAGCACATGGGCATCACCTGTAGTGCTAGTACCCAAACGGGACCAGACCACTCGGTTCTGTGTAGATTATCGAAAAATAAATTTGATAACTGCGTCAGATGCTTACCCAATGCCGAGGGTCGACGAATTGTTAGATAAGCTAGCTGGCGCGCAATATCTAACAATCGTGGATTTGAGTCGGGGATACTGGCAGGTCCCTCTAACAGCTGAGGCACGGGAGAGGTCTGCCTTTATCACCCCCTCAGGTCTGTTTGAATTTAATGTAATGCCTTTTGGAATGAAAAATGCCCCGGCCACCTTCCAAAGGGTTGTAAATGGTCTCCTGGAAGGTTTGGAACACTGCGCTGTCGCCTACCTAGATGACATCGCCGTGTTTAGCGCCAACTGGAACGACCACTTAGCACAACTGTCACAGGTTCTGGGACGCATCACTGCAGCAGGACTAACAGTCAAGCCTAGCAAGTGTCAGATAGGCAAGAAACAGGTACAGTACCTGGGACATGTGGTGCACGGGGGAGAGCTTCGTCCAGATACTGGGAAGGTAGATGCCATTGTGTCCTGGCCCACCCCCCACACGAAGAAGCAGATTCAGTCCTTCTTAGGAACGGCTGGGTACTATAGAAAGTTTGTCCCCAACTACAGTGCCCTCGCCAAGCCATTGACAGATCTCACCAAAAAGAAGCTGCCCAAGCAGATTCTCTGGACGCCAGAATGTGAACAGTCATTCACAGCTCTGAAGAGGGCCCTAGCCAGCCCTCCCGTGTTGCAAGCGCCAGACTTCAGCCGACGGTTTGTAGTCCAGACGGACGCCTCAGCCTTTGGCCTAGGTGCTGTATTAAGCCAGGTAAACCAAACTGGGAAAGAACATCCGATTCTGTACTTAAGTCGGAAGCTGCTACCCCGGGAGGTAGCTTACGCCACCATAGAGAAGGAGTGCTTGGCAATTGTATGGGCCCTACAAAAGCTGCAGCACTATCTCTACGGTCGTGTATTCACCGTCGTAACCGACCACAACCCTCTTAGTTGGTTACATCGGGTTTCTGGGGACAATGGAAAACTGCTGAGGTGGAGCTTAGTTCTCCAACAATATAGCTTCACCATTCAACATAGGAAGGGGAGCAATCATGGGAATGCTGACGGACTGTCCCGTCAAGCAGAACCAACAATGTAGGTGCTGGCAGGATAATCTGGGAAGATCATCTGCCTTGCACCAAGTTAACGGCGGAGGTGTGGAGATATATGGAGGTGCTGATGATATTAAGGATAACAGGAACATATTCTTTCATTTTTTTCTGCCAGAAGGGAGCAGGTTACCTTGAGTTGCTTGGGGCAAGGAAATGGGTGATTGTCTTGACCATATCAGGTGCTTTGAGTCTGTATGCAGTTCCTCTGAGAGTGCTAATGGGATTATCTGCCTGACTGTTTGAACTCAGGAGACGGCCCATTGTCTCAATACACAAAGCCAGAGGACCAGAGTCTGGAGACTAACACAGGAACGTTTGAAATGTACATGACAGGCTATTAGAAATGGGTGAAGTCCTGTTGATACCATTTTTTACCTGTGGAAATTAAATCATTAGTGGAGGTGCTATAGTACCCTTTTCATGTATGTGGATCTCTGGAAATCCCATTTATGTCTGAGAACTGAGACAGGAAAAAGCCGTAATCAAGTTTTCACCTGGAGTTGAAAGGCTCACTTCACAATCTTTGATGTATGGACTTTTACCTGGAAATGGAATATGTCTGAAATTTAATTTAAAACCTAGTTCCTCCCCTCCCCAAGGAAGTTGCAGCCTACAGGCGTAGCTCAGAGTATAAAAAGCAGAGGCGGATGCCTAGTGACTGTCTTCTCTCGGAGGTAGCGAATAGCTAGGGAGGATCGCGACTCCTGGTCGAAACGGCGTCCTCCCGTCAAACAACGTTCTAACCTAAGCTGGTAACGTTTTTTTAATCCCCATTTTTATTTTACGCAAATATCCGTGTGTGTTATTTTTGTAACTTTTATCTTGTAACATTTTTACTTTGTTTTTTGTAATCTTTTTGTATATATTAAGTTCTGCATTGTTCTATGTTTTTCTAGAATATTAAATTATTATTTAATAAGTTTGACTTCTGCCGTACTAAACTAACACTCATAGCCTAGAAGAGACTGAAGTGTAACCGTGTATAAGTTCATGCCTAATTGTACGCTTGAGCAACACTCCCGTATGAAATTGTAATTGCATTGTGTGTGGGGGCGTTTGTCATACGTTGGCCTAAGCGCGCAGCTGACCCAACGTACGAACAACGCCAGTGCGAGTAGCGACAGCAGAGTGACTAACAGTATCGTTCGGAACGACTGTTAGTGGGTCTTTGCTTCACGACAGTGTAAGATTGCAACTGTGTGGGTGTGTGGGTGCGTGGCGTTCCCGTATTTGGCCTAAGCGCAAAGCTGACCCAAATACGAAAACGCGGAGTGCGCGCTGCGGACTCGACAGTAGAGTGGAAGTGTCTAGCGAACCGCTAGTGGTGGCAGTGAGAGGTGTTCTGAGGGGTCCCAGCCGTGTTTTAGCTTGACTAAGGCTGCTTCCCCTCTCAATCTGTTCAAACCCGCAGTCGGGAACCGTATACGCAGGCGTGCCGCGGGCCGGTTCCTGACAGTAAGCATGTAATATTCATTTGCAAGTACATCATGCGTTTATTTTAAATCATTTTACTCAGTTCAGGTAACAGGTTCACTTTAAGGCAAATCAATTATTTAACCAGTATTCTCATGAATCTACAGGGTACATGACACAGAAGGGATACAAATTTCTGATTCATGCATACGGAGACTTAATGATCATGCTATCTCACCCTTGCAGATTCTGCCTGATTATAATTATTTACTCATTGGTCTTGATTTATGAAAATGTAGACTTGTGATTGGTTAAAAAATAGCGTGTTTACTAAACAAAGTAGAATGTAAATTGACTATGTAACTTAAAGCTCGGCTTCTGGGGATGACTGCACTGATTACCCGGCAATAGCTGGAGATAATGTACTTTCAAGAAGTAAAAAAACATGCAGAGAACCAGGCCAGTGTTCCCTGATGACGGCACAAGGCCGAAACAGGTAGGAACTGGAGACTGGGCAACTTATATGAGATCGTTTTTTGGATTTTAAATGAGTACTGGGTTACACTATATGCTTTTAACTACTAAGGGTCCCTGTCAAAAGGACCCTGGAAGTAAGTCATTGTATATGTGATGTAGATTCAGCTTCTAATAAATGTTTATGTGATTTTTGGATGGAGAAGTGACCTTTCTCGATTTATTTCTGGTGATGGTCACTGTGGAAATATGCTTTTGAGCACCGTGGGGTTACTGCAGATGCCGATTTGAGTACCAAGCGCTGTGGATTTGTATGCAAAGAAAATGTTTAGAAAAACAAAACTCTTTATATAATATCCCTGCAAGCTCAATAAGTATTATAATTTCTTTCCTTTTAATTATAGCATAAGAAAGTAAGCCCTCTCTGTAAGTCTTTCTAGCCCCTTATCTACCAGGAGGACATAACTCATAAGCATGGGGTTCCACCCTCTGACCAATATCAACCCACGTGGCTAACCAGCAGGAAAGTGGTGTAAAATCACTCCTCAACACACACCCTTCGTTCCGTTACCTCAACTTCCTTTGTGGGGCACATTGAAGTGACAAAGAACCCCCCGTCCTTCTTCCTCGCCCTCACTAATTTATTAGATATGTCGAGTCAGTTTTTCCTGATTTGTAACTTAATGTATTTTGTTAGGATGCTCCACTAATTATCTCCAGGTCCCACTAAACTTCCCCTTCCATCTTTTTTTTTCTTTGTTTTTAAAGATATCCCATATGATTGATTAAACGAAGGACTATTACTTTGATCCATGGAGCGACGTTTAGTTACTTTCTTTTTCCTAGTTGCTTAGACTTGTTTAGCTGTTGCACATGGATTTCTGAATTAGGTGGTGCTTAATGAGAAACCATAACCAAGAATTGAACTTCATCCCAATCAGTAGCTGATACCCTATTTCCCATGAGAAATCTTTTTATTTTCTCAAATGGACCATTAGTGGGCTCTGTATGGCTGATTTTGTGGTGAAACCCCTCCCAGAGTATGATGTCAATGCCTCACAGCACTGAGGTCCTGACATCACACTGTGGGAGCCTTGTTGCATTGTGGGAAATAACAGCTGTTTCCAAATGCTAAAAAAAGCAAGCAGCATCTCCTTCCAGTGACATCACCGGCCAGCATTAAAAATGTCACCATGTGATACAGTGGGATGCAAAAATTTGGGCAGCCTTGTTAATCGTCATGATTTTACTGTATAAATCGTTGGTTGTTACAATAAAAAATGTCAGTTAAATATATCATATAGGAGACACACAGTGATATTTGAGAAGTGAAATTAAGTTTATTGGATTTACAGAAAATGTGCAATAATTGTTTAAACAAAATTAGGCAGGTGCATACATTTGGGCACCACAAAAAATAAATGAAATCAATATTTAGTACAACCTCCTTTTGCAGAAATTACAGCTTCTAAACACTTCCTGTAGGTTCCAATAAGAGTCTGGATTCCGGTTGAAGGTATTTTGGACCATTCCTCTTTACAAAATATCTCTAGTTCATTCAGGTTTAATGGCTTCTGAGCATGGTCAGCTCTCTTTAACTCACACCACAGATTTTCAATTTTATTCAGGTGTGGGGACTGAGATGGCCATTCTAGAACGTTGTACTTGTTCCTCTGCATGAATGCCTTAGTGGATTTTGAGCAGTTTTTAGGGCCATAGTCTTGTTGAAAGTTTCAGCCCCAGTGCAGCTTCAGCTTTATCACTGATTCCTGGACATTGGTCTCCAGAATCTGCTGATACTGAGTGAATTACATGCATCCCTCAACTTTGACAAGATTCCCAGTCGCTGCACTGGCCCTACAGCCCCACAGCATGATCGAACCACCACCATATTTTACTGTAGGTAGCAGGTGTTTTTCTTGGAGTGCTGTGTTCTTTTTCCTCCATGCATAACGCCCCTTGTTATGCCAAAATAACTCAATTTTAGTTTCATCAGTCCACAGCACCTTATTCCAAAATGAAGCTGGTTTGTCCAAATGTGCTTCAGCATACCTCAAGCGTCTCTGTTTGTGCTGTGGGCGGAGAAAAGGCTTCCTCTGCATCACTCTCGCATACGGCATCTCCTTGTGTAAAGTACGCTGAATGGTTGAACAATGACAGTGATCGCATCTGCAGCAAGATGATGTTGTAGGTCTTTGGTGCTGGTCTGTGGGTTGACTCTGACTGTTCTCACCATTCGTCACTTCTGTTTATTTAGATTGTTCTTGGTCTGCCACTTCAAGCCTTAACTTGAATTGAGCCTGTGGTTTTCCATTTCCTCAATATGTTCCTAACTGTGGAAACAGACAGCTGAAATCTCTGAGACAGCTTTCTGCATCCTTCCCCTAAACCATGATGGTGAACCACCTTTGTCTTTAGGTCATTTGAGGGTTGTTTTGAGACCCCATGTTGCTACTCTTCAGAGAAAATTAAAAGAGGAGGGAAACTTACAATTGACGCCCTTAAATACTCTTTCTCATAATTGTATTCACCTGTGTTTGTAGGTCAGGGGTCACTGAGCTTACCAAGCCAATTTGAGTTCCAACTATTATTTCTAAAGGTTTTGGAATCAATAAAATTACAACACTGCCATAATTTATGCACCTGCCTAATTTTATTTAAACAATTATTGTTTGCTTTCTCTAAATCCAATGAACTTCATTTCACTTCTCAAATATCACTGTGTTTGTCTCCTATATGATATATTTAACATTTTTGACATTTTTTATCGTAACAACCAACGAGTTATACAGGAAAATCATGACGATTAACAAGGTTGCCCACACTGCATGCACCCACCTCGTCCCCTACAACTGCCCACTGCATGTAATCCTCACATTAGGTACACGAGTCTACCCATCAGTTCATGTTATACGATACTGTCTTAACCTATATTCGCCAGGACTAGAAGTGACACATACCATGCTCTTCATCCACCATACCAAGGTTTGCATGAGCTTCAGCTTTCTTTTTACCACCATCAACTTTAATTTTCTTTGCTGTGTGAAAACAGCATTCAAAGAAGTGGTTTGACAGCCAATGATCTTCATTTTTAAAGTACTGAGCGAGGGCAAATTGATTTTTGTATACGTCTTCATAATAGCCTGGAAAAGAAAACACAGGTCAATAGGACTGATTTTGGCTATTTTATATTGCACTTATCCCCTCCATTCATGCTACTAGGACACTACGCTAATATACTGCAGTAAGCCTAAACGTCTAAACATTTGTAACATTTGACAGAACTTTTGGCTTTGCAGCTCTCCATATTTTCCCATATAGCATTTAAAATGTGAAACAGGGATTCCAATGACTTGCTATACAAATATATTTTTCAGGAACTTTGATAAATAAAGCTGCACAGCTGAAGAATAGAGTGCTACAACAAACCTAGTCAACCACAAGAAAATGATGATTTGAATATGGACATTGTAGCCTACTACCATAAGGTAGTTCTGTGAATAGCAAAACGAAGTTGGTAGGCTACATATAAATATAAATATTATCAAAGTATGCAGCAATTAGAGCCTGGTAATAAGTATGATTGACAGACATATCTGTAAGTACATATGGTCACGAAGAGTCCCATAGGAAACGCAGGGGGGGATAACAGCTGCCCAGAATCCCCCCTCAGACCAGGCCCGATGCAGTGTCTGGGGACAGGCACAAGTTGAGACACCAGAATATCTGCAGGCATCCTGCAACTCACCGCACTGGCCCCTTTATTTCCCTGCTACAACTGACTTTGGATGAAGCTGCAGTGTGTGTACAGAGCATGGAGCAACAGTGTGTGTACAAAACATGGAGAGGCTGTGGGGAACTTAACAGAGTCAGGTATGAGCACAGCCCTGTGCCATGCTGTGTGAATGCTTCACTTTCCCCTTCATTACTAATGTCGGCTGTCCTCATTATTATCTGTATCCAAACTGCTTCTGAACGATCCCATTGTCAATCAGGAGCAGATCGGACATTTAGGAAATAATTGTCATATAACAAATCCTGTCAGTCAGATGGGAAATTGCATTATGTGTACCCAGCATGATGTCCTACTATATTATTATACTGTACTGTGCGTGGCTGACGGAGACCCTTCAGAAATCCCCCCCTTGAAAATCCTGGGTTTGCCCCTGAGTCCGAGTTGACAAAATGAATGAGTAGAAAGAATAAGTAACAGAAAAAACAAACCTAATAGTAGCAGTAGAGCCTTGTACCACGTTAGCCATCAGTAAAGACAGAGGTTTTGAATCAAGATTTTTCCATTTATTGGCTAACTTAAAAGAAAAAGAGTAAGCTTTCAGCTAATAAGCCTTCTTCTTCAGACTCTTTGCCTTTAGGCTGGCAATGGTCAGCGCAGTGTTGTATTAACCAGGATTGCACAGGTCGCAAGGAATTGGTTCCTTCCTCCAGAGGGAAAAGTTGGAGACATTGTTCAGCCAACAATTCCACTCCTCCCCTCATTCCGGTACAGAGGAAGTAGTCATATTTATCTGAATCTTTAGTTCAGGCTTTCTGTAGGCTTCCCTTTCTTGTCCATGCATGTCTATTGGCACATCATGCGAATATATTATGTGAAAGCACAGAGAGAACTACACGAAGTTAAATATGACTGTTTCCTTATGTCTACCTCTACATTCTGATAGGGGTGGAGGAGTAGTTATTGCATACTTGTTGTATGTGGGACATCCATTCATGGCCTTATTATAAGGCATTACAGATGCCAATGAACCGGTTACATGGGACACTTGCTACAGAGAAGGCATTGTAACTATACTGATTATAGATGGGACATGACATGATGATGTCACTTATCATATGGGTCACATGACTGCACCAGGGCAGTTACAGAGGTAGCAGCTGATTAGAGGAGTGTTTTGACTACACCAGGCCGATTCTTAAAGGAACATCATCAAGCCAAGTGTTCTAAAATGACAATGTACAAATAATGTAATAATGTCCAAGTAGCTGTGTAAACATTTCCCTACTTGTCATGTTAAATATCATAGACAAAAGCTTAAATTCATTGTGTGTAGGATTTAGCTCTACTGGAACAAATCATTCCCAAAAGAGGTGTATGCTTCAATGCACAGCCAGTGTTATTTTTTTGCATATCAGACTACAGAGTATTTTTCTGTGAAAGCAAAAAAAGTATGAAAAGCTGTGGTGTCACAGACAATTACAATTGTTTCTAGAAAGTTGCAATTCCTCTGCTCTCTTCAGACAATTCAGTCAGAGACACAGGACACAGGCAGTTGCAGCTGCTGAGAGCTATGTCTCGCACACAGGGTTAACAGATGCACTGTGAGGGAATCTGCCGTCAGTTAAGAGTGAAAGGAATTTGATACAGTAAACAAAAGAGATAAGCAAGTAAAATGTATACATCATTATTTACCAGCACTTCAGGAACTCTTTCAATCCCAGGTTAAAATAACATGATAATCGATAGTGTTCCTTTAACCACTTAAGGACCGGGCTATGTTCTTCTGATCTGTGCTGGGTGGGCTCTTCAGCCCACAGCACGGATCGTGTTTGAGGCAGGGCGACCAGACTTCCCCCTTTTTTTCCCCACTAGGAGGATGTGCTGCTGGGGGTGTCTGATCGCCGCCGCTCACTTTCGCCTAGTGGAGGGGGGCTCCTCAAAGCCCCCCTCCGCATCGATTTTCCGCCTCCCTCTGTTTTCCTCCCTCCTCTCCTTCCCCTGGGCGGCACAGGACGGCGATCCGTCCTGCGCTGCCTCTGATAGGCTTCAGCCTATCAGATGCCGGCGATCCGCGGCCAATCAGAGGCCGACAGCAGCGCCGTATGATGTAAACACAGGGGATTTCTTCCCTGCGTGTTTACATTTAGCCTGCGAGCCACGATCAGACACCCTCCGTGAACTGACATAGAAAGTTTCCATGGGAAACCACATAAGACCGGCGTTAGGCGGTCGTTATGTGGTTAAGCCAGGGCAATGGGGCCTGTGGTAATCTAACTACTTTATAGGTAAAATGTTAGCACTAAACTTTTTATTGCCTAACAATCATTTTAGTATTGTGTGACATTCTCCTTTGCCATGCCCCTATAAGCAAAGAAGGTGGAGCCTTGTAAATCATATCTCAAGTGGCCAATTGTGCATCCAAATTGGTCATGATGCAGCTTAAATTATAACATGGTTTCAGTTGCAGTTTATTATATTGCATTCAACTCTTTCACTCTTCTTAGATGCTCTTTGGGTTGAAAATGTCAGCCATGGCTCTAACAGAGTGTGGATTGGGAATCATCCAGGCATCTGGTCTATGGTGAGAGCACCAAAAAGTTAAAGGGGTTCTGTGGCCCTTTTTCAAAATGCAATTTAAATTAAGAGATATGTTCCTTTCATAAGTACAAATATATTTTCACTTGTTTAAAAACAGCTGTGCTGTGTCTCTCCTGCTCCTTTCTAATTATCCATCTAGTGCTGCAGGAAGAGGCAGACAATACAGCAGCTGTTTCTCCCTGCTATCTGCCTCTCCCCCCTGCTGCTGAGTCATCCCTGACCTTTCTGTGTGCTCCAGCTAGCAGGAGGAAGATCTGCATCACTCCAGTGAGGCTGATAGCAGGGAGGAGATCTGCCTCATGTGGCTTCAGCTCTGCTGATCTATCGTGCACGGCAGTACAGGGAGACTGTGTAATGACCCGGAAGCACTTTACATCGCAACCATCTTGCCCAAAGGTTTAAAAGTTATATTTTATTAAATAAGTTATTTATTTGCAGTGGGGAGTGGCGAAAATAGGAAAAATGAAGAGAAGGAATAACTAGGGAAACAGTAATATGTTTATTTTAGTGTGCTGTAAATTCATCACAGATCTTCTTTAACTACTTGCCGACTGCTCCACGCCAATTGGCGTGAGCAGTGCGGCAGCCCCAGGACCGCTCCATGCACATTGGCATGAACCGCCGTCTATGGGGCTAGCAGGAGTTTGTGCACAAGCATCTCCTGCTCGGAAGGCGGATCTCCACCCAGCCTTCAGTCTCCGAGCAGCCGCTTGGGAGACTGTTAGACAGCGAAAACCACCGTCTAATTACGTTGTACAGCGCTGCGATCTGCAGCAGCGCTGTACTGGGGACAGCCGTGTGACACGGCTTTACCCTCTATTAGTGCGGAAGTGATCTGCTGTCATAGGCTGAAGCCTATGACAGCCGATCACGCTGATTGGCTGGCGGGGGGAGGGAGAGAGGGAGCGGGGAATAATAATAATAATAAAAAAAATACAATAGTTTATTTAAAAATAAAAGAAATAAATATGTATAAAAAAAAAAAACATTTGGGGAGTGATCAGACCCCACCAAGAGAGCTCTGTTGGTGGGGAGAAAATGGGGGGGTGGGAATCACTTATGTGCTGAGTTGTACGGCCCTGCAGCTTGGCCTTAAAGCTGCAGTGGCCAATTTCATAAAAAAGGGCCTGGTCTTTAGGGGGGGGGAGGGGGTTAATACTGCGGTCCTCAAGTGGTTAACAAAATACCACTGCTAAAATACTGATAAGTAAAGCATTGGTATATATTCTATGAACATGGCAGGTGTAACTAATGTTATAGATAGTGGTATATATTTTGTCCTAATCATACATCCGTTGTTCACCCTGTTTAAAGCGGACCTGAACTCAGAATATCCCCTCTGCTCTAAAAGATAAGCAACAGTATAATAACCTTTAAAGGAACAATATCAAACCAAGTGTTCTAAAATTACTATGTACAAATAATGTCTAATTAGCTGTGTAAACACTTTCCTACTTTTTATGCTAAATATCAGAGGCAAAAGCTTTAATGCATTGCTATGTTTGGAATGTCTCAATTGCAAAGGTATGAATCTCTGCAGTCAGGGGTGCCGCCAGCGTACAAGCGAGTAAGGCCCCCGGTTGGGGCTTCACACGAAGGGGGCCTCGCTCTGCTGCTGGCGGTGTGTCCCAGGCCCGTTTCTTGCAAGTGGTGCAGCAGGAGGGTAAGCGCAGTGGTGGGGCGAGCGGGCAGAGCAAAGTTTCAACTCACCTTCCTCGATCCCTGCACGCATCTTCATCCTGTCCCAGCGTCTGTTGCGATGGTAACAGCACCCCCTGTGATGACGTAAACACATGTCATCACAGGGGGAGCTCTTACCGATACGATGGACGCTGGGACAGGAAGAAGATAGAAGCTGCGTGCAGGGATCGAGGCAGGTGAGTTGAAAGTTTGCTCTGCCCGCTCCCCCCGCCTCTATGCTGGAGACATCTATCTAACCTATACTGGGAGCATCTACCTATCTAACCTATACTGAGGGGTACCTACCTATCTAACCTATACTGCGTGCACCTACCTATCTAACCTATTCTGCGGGCAGCTACCTATCTAACCTACACTGCGGGCACCTACCTATCTAACCTATGCTGGGTGCAACTATACTAGCTAACCTATACTGGGGGAACCTACCTATCTAACCTATATTGGGGGCAACTATGCTGGCTACCTATATTGGAGGCACCAACCTATCTTACCTATACTGGAGGCACGTACGCAGTTCTTACCGATGCGATGGACGCCGGGACAGGAAGAAGATAGAGGCTGCATGAGGGGATCGAGGAAGGTGAGTTGAAACTTTGCTCTGACCGCTCCCCCCACTCCTATGCTGGAGACACCTACCTATCTAACCTATACTGAGGGAATCTACCTATATCTAACCTATACTGAAGGGCACCTATCTATCTAACCTATACTGCGGGCACCTACTAACTTTCTAACGTATACTGGTGGAACCTACCTATCTGACCTATATGGGGCACCTAACTATCTAACCTATACTAGGGGCAAATATACTCGCTACCTATATTGGAGGCACCTACCTATCTAACCTATACTGGGGGCACCTACCTTTCTAACCTATACTGGGGCAAATATACTGGCTACCTATATTGGAGGCACTTACCTATCTAACCTATACAGGGGCACCTACCTATCTAACCTATACTATGGGGAACTATATGGGCTGCCTATACTGGGGGGGGGGGGCTATGGCTGGCTACCTATACTGAGGGCACCACATGTACCTGGCAATCCTATACTGCACCTATAGCTCATTACTTATACTGAGGGCACCACACCACCTGGCAATCCTATACTGCAACACCTATAGCTTGCTACCTACAGAGGGCACCACATGTAACTGGCTACCTATACTGCAGTACCTATAGCTTGCTACCTATACTGAGGGCACCACCTGTACCATATCTCATATGTTGGGCGGCATGGTGGTGTAGTGGTTAGCGCCCTTGCCTTGCAGTGCTGGGTTCCTGGTTTAAATCCCAGCCAGATCAACATCTACCAAGAGTTTGTATGTTCTCCCCGTGTCTGTGTGGGTTTCCTCTGGGAACTTTGGTTTCCTCCCACATCCCAAAAACATACAGATAAG